>NC_037672.1:63638290-63947602 GCF_003255815.1 Theropithecus gelada | reverse complement strand
ACTTTCAGGCACCCCAATCAGACGTAGATTTGGTCTTTTTACATAATCCCATACTTCTTGCAGGCTTTGTTCATTTCTTTTTCTTCTTTTTTCTTTTGGTTTCTCTTCTCGCTTCATTTCATTCATTTGATCCTCAATTGCTGATACTCTTTCTCCCAGTTGATCGAGTCGGTTACTGAAGCTTGTGCATTTGTCACGTATTTCTCGTGTCATGGTTTTCATCTCTTTCATTTCGTTTATGACCTTCTCTGCATTAATTAGTCTAGCCGTCAATTCTTCCACTTTTTTTTCAAGATTTTTAGTTTCTTTGCGCTGGGTACGTAATTCCTCCTTTAGCTCTGAGAAATTTGATGGACTGAAGCCTTCTTCTCTCATCTCGTCAAAGTCATTCTCCGTCCAGCTTTGATCCGTTGCTGGCGATGAGCTGCGCTCCTTTGCCGGGGGAGATGCGCTCTTGTTTTTTGAATTTCCAGCTTTTCTGCCCTGCTTTTTCCCCATCTTTGTGGTTTTATCTGCCTCTGGTCTTTGATGATGGTGATGTACTGATGGGGTTTTGGTGTAGGTGTCCTTCCTGTTTGATAGTTTTCCTTCTAACAGTCAGGACCCTCAGCTGTAGGTCTGTTGGAGATTGCTTGAGGTCCACTCCAGACCCTGTTTGCCTGGGTAACAGCAGCAGAGGCTGCAGAAGATAGAATATTTCTGAACAGCAAGTGTACCTGTCTGATTCTTGCTTTGGAAGCTTCCTCTCAGGGGTGTACTCCACCCTGTGAGGTGTGGGGTGTCAGACTGCCCCTAGTGGGGGATGTCTCCCAGTTAGGCTACTCAGGGGTCAGGGACCCGCTTGAGCAGGGAGTCTGTCCCTTCTCAGATCTCAACCTCCGTGTTGGGAGATCCACTGCTCTCTTCAAAGCTGTCAGACAGAGTCGTTTGCGTCTGCAGAGCTTTCTGCTGCTTTGTTATTGTTTTCTGTGCCCTGCCCCCAGAGGTGGAGTCTACAGAGACAGGCAGGTTTCCTTGAGCTGCTGTGAGCTCCACCCAGTTCGAGCTTCCCAGCAGCTTTGTTTACCTACTTAAGCCTCAGCAATGGCGGGCGCCCCTCCCCCAGCCTCGCTGCTGCCTTGCCGGTAGATCACAGACTGCTGTAATAGCAATGAGGGAGGCTCCGTGGGTGTGGGACCCTCCCGGCCAGGTGTGGGATATGATCTCCTGGTGTGCCTGTTTGCTCAAAGCGCAGTATTGGGGTGGGAGTTACCCGATTCTCCAGGTGTTGTGTGTCTCAGTTCCCCTGGCTAGGAAAAGGGATTCCCTTCCCCCTTGCGCTTCTCAGGTGAGGCAATGCCTCGCCCTGCTTCAGCTCTCGCTGGTCGGGCTGCAGCAGCTGACCAGTACCGATCGTCCGGCACTCCCCAGTGAGATGAACCCAGTACCTCAGTTGAAAATGCCGAAATCACCGGTCTCCTGTGTCGCTGGCGCTGGGAGTTGAAGACTGGAGCTGCTCCTATTCGGCCATCTTGCTCCGCCCCCCCCCTAAATTTCTTTAGAGATATTAATAATTTCAGGCCGGGCGCGGTGGCTCAAGCCTGTAATCCCAGCACTTTGGGAGGCCGAGGCGGGCGGATCACGAGGTCAGGAGATTGAGACCATCCTGGCTAACATGGTGAAACCCCGTCTCTACTAAAAATACAAAAAAACTAGCCGGGCGTGGTGGCGGGCGCCTGTAGTCCCAGCTCACTACTCTTTCTTTGATTGGTTCTTTCCCTATGTTTTCTCTCTGTCCTCCATTGAGAGCTCTTAGTAGACAGATAATGCATCTCCTGGATCTATCTTGTTTCTTTTTTATTGCTCTAAGTTTTGAAAATGTCCTTGGTTTTATCTAACTGATTGAAGTCGTCAGCTATTTCTTTCATTATTCAGAACTCCTATTAGGTTTTTTCTTATTTTGGGAATTATATGCTTATTTTCCAAAACACCTTTTATGTTTTTAGCTGCTCTTTTAAAAATAGCTGTCAGTGCTTGCTTTATAGAAATACTGTCCTTTCAAATAACTTTGAAGATACTAATTCAATCTTTTCAAAAATTTCCTTCTGTTTCTTCCATGATTTTTTTTTTCTACTTTGGGATCAGTTATATTGTTTGTTAATCTTTACGTTTTAATTTAAACTGTGCTTTTTTATTACTGTGTTTTGATTATGATCGTCTATTCTTGTTTACAAAAGGACTAAGTTGACTATTACAGGTAGCTGATGCGTACTTCTTCAGTAACTGTAAACTGTAGTTGCTTCTTCCCTGAATAATGACGATATATATTTGGAGATGCCAGATATGGGCTAAAAAGTTCAATGGGTAAATGCACATAGGCTTCCTTCCAATCACATGGGCACTGGGAAGACAGGCTAGCTGGGGACTTCTGCAACTGCTCAAGTTAGACAGGCGTTACTCTGGGTGAAGTGCTTTATGCCATTAAAATGTGAATTAATCTGTTAATTAGGATGTTTAAAAAAATTTTAACTGGTATAGATAGCTACCTATGGAATCCCTATATTTATATTGAAAATAAAAATAATAGGTTATTTTTGCTGATTATATAAGGTAGTACCATATGAATAACTTTCCAGTTCAATTCAAAGCTTAAGTTTTTTAATGTACTCTGACTATAAGAGGATTTAAAAGTACAGTTGTGGATGGAAACAATTATCTTTCTTTTTAAAAAAGAAATTAAAAAAGAGTATATATTTAGTTGTACTTTTTTCAATGGAGGGGAGAGCACAGAAAAATCATGATGTTGGATATGTACCTAGATCATGTAGGTACCTATGTACATAAACTTTGTTCTGCCCTTAGCTATTTATGAAATTAATTTCATTTTTATACAAATTCCTCCCTTTTACTTATTGGAGTGAGCTTTCCTCTTTATAGCAAATCTTTCCCTGATTAGAATACCATATGCAAATTAAGACAGTGCATATCTACACTTTATAAAAAGCTTTGGCCTTACTTCAGTGCAAGTTAGATTTTATATACCACTGCCACGTTTGATGCATGTTGATTCGAATTCAGGCTTCTAAGCTTTGGTGAGGAGAAGCTGAAAGGCAGACGCTGAAGAGGGATCGGAAGCTGACATGAGGGAGCCAACTCAAGGAAACGGAGACATTTCTCCAGGCTTGGAGGCACTTTCACATTCCATATACTTTTTGGTTCTAAACAAGATGTGAAGGGACACAGGGTCATGGCTCTTCACTGTCTGCTTTCGCACCTTCTTTTTGTCTTGTACCCACAGGGGAAATATTTCTCAACTCTGTAACCTCCTAAAAATGACAGCAGGTTTAGGACTGCTTGTCTGCCGGGGGACTCCCAAGAGAACCTATGGCCAGTTTTTCCTGTCTTTTCAAAGTCTACAATCATTTTAAGATTGAATCACTCCAGGGGCACCAAAGTCAGACTTATTTGCAACTTGGCTGTTACTAGATGTTCATAAAACAAGAGAGAAAAATAGCAAAATTAAAAGCTATTGGATTAGGGCAAGCAAACATATCAGACTCATGTTGATTGCAAAAGTAATGGCTCTGGTTCTGTCATCACTGAACATGTTAAAAACAGTAAAGACACTAAGAGGTACTCAGCCTTCTTACATGGGTCCAAGTATGATATCATCTATCCTTGCTTCCTGCTTTTCATTCGTGACTAGATAAATATCATGATCATCATCATCAACATTGTCATCAGTTTAGAACTATCTGAATAGACGTCTGAAACAGACCTCTGGGAGCATTTTCATCTCCAGTTACAACAGGATGATTATTCATACTGTTAAAATTGACTTGCACATAAAAACGCCTGACCTAGCTGAAAGTTCCTAATAATAATGCTTTATACTTGCATAGGGCTCTTAATGTTTCAAAAGATTTTCATATCCATTTTCCTAATTTGAGCCTCAACACAACCAGATTTGGGAAGTAGATTCTAAATATCATCTCCCTTTTACAGATGAGGACTTAGAAGATTTATTAATGACTTATCTGAGGTCAGTCCACCAGGCTTAAGCTTAGACTGCATCCTAGGCGTTTCTTCTTGGGCTCAGCGAGATAACACAGTCTCTTTTTCCTAGATATGTGGAGGCCAAAATCTTTGGATTGCAATAAACATAATCTCAAAACCTTGAGTTTACTTCTGAGAAGGTGGAATATGTTGTTCTTTGTCATTTCTGTTCTGAGTTCTCTATAAAACCTTGGTGATGAAGCATGGGAAGGCCCAGGACACATTACAGGCTTAAGTTCACCAATGCTGATTCCTAGTTGTGTTGTTACATTGGAAAGAATACCTTGAAAACAAGTTGGCTTCTGGACCAAGCTTTTTACTCTACTCAGTTTTCCCTCACAGACAGTAGATTTGGTAATGAGTACCTGCACAACCTCTTTGTTTTCTTTATAGATATGTGGTTAAAAATGGTTTTTAAGAATGATTATTGTGGTTGTTTCCCCAGTACCCATTATCTTCTCTTAGTAACCACCAATTTTCATTCAGTTATCCACATCTCCCCCAGGAAGCCAGGTGCTTTGGGGAGTCCCGATTTGCTATTTTGTTATCCTGACATAATTACTAACAGCTTTCTCTGTTTCTCTCAAAAGTATCTTGTTTGGATAACTAATTAGTCACCTTAATTTGTGGAGAAGTTAACCCTACTCTTCACTGTAGTGTCGGGGCATGTGATATAATTCAAACTTCAAGCCTTAGCTAGTAGTGAAATCTCAAATTTGGTCAAATATGTTGATTCAGGGATGAACCTGGGAGTGAATGTGAACCAACAAAACAAAAAACAAACGTTTGCTGGGGGTTCACAAGAAAGTAGTTTCCTTGCTTTTCTTCAACAGCTTTGGATTAATCCTTTGTAGAATGGACCAAAAAAAAAAAAAAAAAGCACATAGTGCTGGGAGTTGCTGCCAACTATTTTGCATCTAAAAGTGGGATCCAAGTGGAAGATGAAGCTGACACAGTGGCAGGCAGCATTTGTCAAGATAAGCTAGGTTATGCCGAAGTAACAGCTCCAAAATCCCTGTTGCTTAGCCAAACCGAGTTTATTTCTCACACCAGCTCTCCAGCAAGTGTTGCCAGAGGCCTTTCCACATAGCTTTTTGGGAACTTGGGCTGACTGAGGCTCCACCATCTTACCATGCCACCATCTTTGGTTTCTGGCTGCACTGAGGCAGAGGAAGGGAATGTTGCTGTAGAGCTTTGGGACCAAAGTAACACCTAAAGTAACACTTTGCTATTGCCTAAGAAAGTGCTGTCTGGTGGAAATTTAATGCAAGCCAGAAATGTAATAATTTTGACTATATTATTATATTTATTGTTGATTGTTGTTGCTGTTATCAAAAAAATTTTGGGGGGGCATAGGGTCTTGCTCTGTTACCTAGGCTGGAGTGTGGTGGTATAATCGTAGCACACCGCAGCTTCCAATTCCTGGGCTCAGGCCATCCTCCCACCTCAGCCTCCTGAGTAGCTGGGACTATAGGAATGGACTGCCATGCCTGGCTAATTTCCAAATTTTTTTCTGTAGAGGCAGGGTGTCACTATGCTGCCCAGGCTGGTCTCAAACTCATGGGTTCAAGTGATCCTCCACAGGCATGAGCCACTGTGCCTGACTGTTATTACTAAATTTGAAGGTGGTTCTTGTCTGCTAAGATTTATTTGTTTATTTATTTATTTTAATGTCTAAGTTAGGGCATAATTTGCCTATAGTAAAATTTATCCTTTTTGTAAGTTTGTGAGTTTTGACAAACACATTCAGTCATGTGACTACCATTACAATCAAGATTTAGAACAGTTCCATCACCTCTCAAAGTCACCTTGTGCACTACACTTTGTAGTTAACCAGGTACACCCATTCTCACCATCTGGCAACTGCTGATCTGTTTTCTGACCCTATGGTTTTGCCTTTCAAGAAGGTCACATAAATGGAATCATAGAATATGTCATTTTTTGTCTGGCTTCTTTCATTTAGCATCATGCATTTGAGATTCATCCATGCTATGATGTGTATCAATAGTTTGTTCCTTTTTTATTGCTAAACAGTCTTCTACTTATGGATGTACTGCAGTTTGTTCATTCATTTCCCAGTTGAGGGACATTTGGGTATTTTTCCAGTTTTTGATGAGTGTAATAAAGCCAGTATAAACAGTCATGCACAGGTTTTTGTGTAAACATAGGCTTTCATATCTCTTGATTAACTACTTAAGAGTGGAATAGCTAAGCCATATGATAAATTCATGCTTAATTTTATAAAAAACTGCCAAATAGTTATCCAAAGTGACTGTATCATTTTGCATTAATACCAGAAATATATGAGTGTTCCAGTTGCTCCACACCCTTACCAGTGCTTGATAGTATCAGTATGTTTTTTTTTTGAACCATTCTCCTAGGTGTGTATGTACATATATTAACCAGTTTTCTAGTAGCCATTTTTATTTTAAAAAGCAAAAATAAACAAGTGAAATTAGTTTTAATAATATGTTTTACTAAGCATAAGACATGCAAAATATTATTTCAACAAGTAATTAATGTAAAAATTAATGAGATATGTTATGTTCTCTTTTTGTATGTCATGTCTTTGAAATCTGGTATGTATTTTATTCTTGCAGCATATCTTGATTTGGACTAACCACCTTTCAGGAGTTCAGTAGCTGCATGTGGACAGTGCAGGTCTAGATTTAACCATGTGGGCCCACCTAATTGTGAGTAGGCTAGCAGAATGTAATATCCTGTGTGTTCCAGAAATGTTGGTGAGCACTGGTAATGTCTGTCACAAAAGCAGAATGAGAAGAAAGAAGGAATTCATGTCCTTTATGATTATTATTAAATTATGAAATTGAACCAAATCTGAAAGTTTTCTAAGATAAGCCTTAGTTTCTAGTTATGACAGACAGTAAATGCCACATATATTAAGTCCATTTGAATTGGCTTATTCTGTTCTTTGAAAATCGCTCTAATATAATTTTTCATTGCACAAGTAAGTATGTGCTCTATGTAGAAAAATGAAAAAATCCAGATAAGCTAAAAAGAGAAAATAAAAGTCACCTGGAATCTCAAAGATGATATTTGCTGTATATCATTTGAGATATGTGTATATAAAGTGTGTGAAAGTACAAGTGTATAAGTGAAAACAAGGGAACTGCTATAGACTGAATCGTATTCCCCCAAATTCATGTGTTGAAGCCCTGACCCTCCATATGACTGAATTTGAAGACAGAGCTTCTAAAAGATAACTAAGTTTAAATTAGGTTATAACAGTGGAGCCCTACTTCAGTAAGACTCTAGCCTTACAAAAGGAGAGATTTCCCTCTCTCTTTCCCTCCATATCCTCTTTGCCATGTGGGGACCCAGTAAGAAGGCAGCTGTCTACAAGCTAGGAAGAAAGCCCTCACCAGAAACTGAATTGGCCAGCAACTTGATCTTGGACTTCCCAGTCTCAAGAATGATGAGAAATAAATTTCTGTTGTTTAAGCCATTCAGTCGTGGGTATTTTGTTATGGTAGTTGGAGCTGACTAGTAACAGGAACATTCTCTATATTATTATTTTTATCACCTATTTTTTCACTCAACAGTTTAAAAACATCTTTCCATGTCAATAAATAGATTCCTAAGATATCATTTTAAATTATTGTATGTAATATTCAATTTTATGGAGGTCTTGCAATTTACTCAACAAGTAAATTCTATTTAGGTTGTCCAGAATAATTTATAGTTTAAATTGGGGCAGGAGCAGAGGTGGTGTCTATTTTGGAATACCTTCTTATTTGAAGCAAAAGCAGAGTATCTGGAAATTCTGCCTTCTTTTGCACCTCTCATTTTTACTTCTGGGCTCCTCTCAGTTCTTTCAGTTGAATAGATAGGAATAGAGAGCTCACATGGTATCTGGGTGATTAGTAAAACAAAAAATTAGATTTCTATAAAGTTTTTGCTAATTTTTTTCTCATTGCCTTGATTGTCTTGTATTTATTACCAGTAATAATTAGGTAAGTAGGTTATTCAAGGTGTTCTACGTGCAACTAGAAGATAATTAGTGATACAGAGAATAACAAATAAAGTTTTAAAAATCTGCAAGTAAGGATGTCATCGTAAAGTGCAAGATGAATCAGGTCCAGTCTTGTAGGACATTTATTTGAAAACAGAAGCCATTGTAAAATGTACGGAGAGAAATTGATTGAATGTGCTGAGATTATCTATCTGTTTTTCCTTTATTGGCTGCTGTGACCATTTGGAATTTTCAGTGACCTCCAATGCTTGGCTTTCTGCTATGTGGCTATGGTAGGCACAGGGGTGATATTAAAAATATTTAACAACTGGTGAGGCAGTGGCACCAACCAGTCAGAAAAGACCCTAGCCTGAGACAACAGCTTTCGCCAAACCAGTGTGTAAGGGCTGGGTAGCTGCCCTGAGTGGGAAAAATAAACAAACATGCACATTTAAAAAACAGCAACAACGAAAATCCTTGGACCTTTTGTTTATTTTATTCCAGGAAAAATGTTTTAGGTATAAAGCCTTCTTTTTGGTTTTAATCTTTCACGTGCTTCCTGTGACACTGCTGAGGAAATGACAATTTCCTACAAAAATAAACAGTAAATAGCTACTCCCTTTCAGCCAGGGATTATCCAAATTCAGAGAAAGGGATTGATATCCTGAATATGTGAAGAACCCTTACAGTTCTACATAGAAACAAAAGACCCACTAAAAAAGAACCCACTCTAAACAGGCCATTCACACACACACAAAGATGTAAAATAAGTATACAAAAGGTGTTTCAGCTCCCATCTGCTCATTAGAGCAGAGAAATGCAGATTTTAAAAATACCTGTATTTTACTTGGCTAACATCTGTTAAGTGGATAACTTGAGTCAGGTACTTTTTTCTTATTTAATGCAAACAAAATTCCTGTGAGGTGGGCACTATTATAATGTCCATTTTATAGACAGGGAATCCGAGGCTCAGAAAGGTTAAAATGCCTGAGGACACAGCTAATAAGTGGTGTGCAGAAAAGTGCTGTTTTATATTTTGCAATTTGCAGAGTAAATGATACATATCAAAATGATAAATAAGCATGCTTTGACCCAGCAATTTCACCTACAAAAGTTTTTATTCATGCTTTGACACAGCAATTTCACATACAAAAGTTTATCCCAGGGAAATAAATTGGGTAAGTACATAAACGGCTTTTATAAGGACATTTAGTGTTGTATTGTTTACAGTGGCAAAAAATTGGAAACAATCTAAACGTTCTTCAAAAGGGGATTGGTGAAATACATAAAGACATATCAATACAATGTTAACCAGAGCAGCTCTTAAAAATAATGACATAGATCAATATGATTTGGCTTGGAAACTTGTGGCTTGCCTACGGTACAGTATATTGTTCAGAGTGGGAGGCGGGTTATAAAATAGCATGTAAGTTATAATCCCATTTTTGTAAAAGGAATTATCTTTAGTTAAGCAGGGGAAAATCTCTGAATGTATATGCTGCGGTTATCCTTGTGGAGGGGCTAGATTATAACAGAGCCCATCAGTTTATATTTCTGTATATTTGAATATTCTTTTTTGGAATAACTATTTGAAGCACAAAAAAGGCAACAAATATTGTCGCATGCTGGAATGCACAAAGCAGAACAAATGCACTACGAGTACAAGAACGCTCCCAGGGCAACTGAAAGAAGATCAGAGAAGGCACACACAGGAGAAAGATGTGATAGAAGACTCAACACACAGAGTAGGGTTATGCAGAAGAAAGGCAGTGAAAAGCAGAGGAAAGGGAGATGGGAGGGAGAAAGGGTAAAAAGAACGAAGCGGATGAGCAGGAAAGCAGAGTAAAGGGAGACTGCTGAAACTGTAGAGGAGTTGTAACAAAGGTCAGCAGAACCTTGGTGGCGTCAGGGAAGGTGCAACTGGGACTTTGCTAAGGACAGTTAAGATAGTTAACTGTAGGTGTGTGTGTATATATATATATATATATATGTGTGTATATATATATATATAACTAAGGACAGTTAAGATAGATAAGAGCATGGGCGCTAGGGTAAAGCAGTACAGTTAGTGCTTTCTGTATGTGTTCCCCTATGTGTCCCATCCTCCCTTGTAAGTAGGTAGGGGTCACAAGACTCATTCTTGTCATTGGACTGTGAGAGGAAGGGCTGAGGCCCTTAAAGCTTGCAATGCCTCTTTCATTACCCCATGCAGAAGTCATGGGTGTCATATGTTTCATGATGGCCTGACTAGAAGGAGTCACCAATTCCCAGGGGCCAAGATGTGATCAAGAAATAACCTTTTGTTGTGTTAAGATACTGTGATTTGGGAGTTTGCCTGTTATGAGAGCTAGAATTTCTTGCTCTAATATGCGTTGTCATATACTAGCTGTCTGACTTTGGATAGATTACTTAACTCTCTGAACATCTGTTATTTCATCTGTCAATGGAAATAATAATAGCACCTATTTCACATGGTCATTGGAGGATTACATGGGAAAGTGTACAGTGTTAGGCACAAAATATTCAATATGTGTTATCATTGTTATTATTTTCATTTATAGCAGGAGTTGATAAATAAATTCCCCAAACGGGCAGCAACAAGGACAGGGAATTGTGAAGAGATGAGAGCAGGGCTGATCCAAGGAGATATTGTGGGACATATTAACAAAAGGTGTGGAATCTGGACTTGTAACTAAAGAGGGCTGAAGATATAGACCCAAATATCTCTGGCTAGAGAATTGTGAACTTCTATGAGGAAGCATGAAGCTGTCATATGTGGAGGTTAACTTATAGAGATAAGCTAGTTATGATTAGGTGCATCTCCATAAACATGTTTACTAAATTTTCATCATAATGAAATATGTTACATTATATAATGTCTTTTTCCAACATTTCAGTTGAAGTGGCCATAGAAAGTATTAGATGTGCCTAATATTACAGAAATATTGGTTGACCCTTTGGTCTTCCAAGTGATCTTAGGGCAAGGACTCAGGCTGCCTTCTCCCTTGACTAATTAGGGCAGAGGGAGGACTATGTGAGTGGGCCAGCGTGTGCCCCTGTGGTGGATTGGTGGTCAAAGGGGGATGTTATATATATAAATCCAATAAATACAGCATATGATGAATTCAGGGTAACTTGGTAGTGCTATTCTCCCTTTATTGCTTTTCCTTTTTGAAAAGTAGCATATTTGCAATTAGCAAGTATAACAGATGTCTTATTGAGAGCTGTGCCATAATTGTATGGTTATTTTGAGTGCAGTGACTATTTACAGGAGTAATCATGGTGGACCATGGCCTCCAATTCCCGAGCTCAAGTGATCCTCCTGCCTTAGCCTCTGGAGTAGCTGAGACTACAGGTGCACCCCACTGTGCCCAGCTTGATTTTTAAAATAAAATCAAATTGTTGATTTTTGAGAGAACAAACGGTTTAAGTTACTCCCATTCAGTAGCGGCTGCAAAATTAGGAGGGGGTTTAAGGGTGACAATCTGGTTGTCAGAGTGTGTTGGAAGCTGAGTTTGAATTTGCACATCACTTTACATGGAATGAGAAGATGTCCTCCACCCCCGCCCCACCTTTATTTTTGAGACAGAGTCTCGCTGTGTCACCCAGGCTGGAGTACAGTGGTGAAATCTTCACTCACTGCAACCTCTGCTTCCCAGGTTCAAGTGATTCTCCTGCCTCAGCCTCCAGAGCAGCTGGGATTAAAGGCATGTGCCACCACACCTGGCTAATTTTTGTATTTTTAGTAGAAATGGGGTTTCACCATGTTGGCCAGGCTGGTCTCGAACTCCTGACCTCAAGTGATCTGCCTGCCTCAGCCTCCAAAAGTGCTGGGATTACAGGCCCCACCTCACAGGCCCCACTTTCTAAATAAAAAGGGAGGGGTCTTTTTCTGGGAGGAGATTAAGGCCCGCAGCTCCCCTTTATATGGCCGCTGCTCTTAGGGACTTAATAAATATTTTTTGCTCAATCCATTCTTTCAACAAATGTTTAAAAAGCACCTACTATGTGCTTCAGATATTATACAAAGATAATACAACCTCTGTCCCTAGAATGACCACAGCCCAACAGAGAGACAGGGTGAATTGTGCAAACCCTGGGTCCTCCAAATACTTAAGATTCAGAGCCAGGTTGTCAGAGGTTCTCCTTTGTTCTGGCTGAATAGTAACACTGACAGGGACCTGCCAGTTTCAACTTATTCCAGTTATTTCCAAAAATGAGTTGTTCCAAGTGGCGTCAGTGCACGTTGGAACGTGGGCCCGCGTTATGGTGCTCATGAAGACTGGAAACAAGTGGGACCCCCGCCAGCACCGCTCATGCAACTGCTTCCGCAAACTCCCCTCCAACACTTTCTCCCATCCCAACTCAACTGAGGGACCCGAGACGTTTCTTCTTTGGGCCAATCAGAACCCAGTCAGCATCTCTCTGATGCAACCGTTCCCTTATAAAACGATTAAACGTGGACCAGCTATTTTTATTCGGTCCTATAAAAATAGCTGCCGTCAGTCAGTCCTGGCAGCGAATCAAGGCCTCTGCTCTTCAAGTGCGTGCCCCAGTCGGCCGTGTCCTGATGTTACTTTCCCAGCCATTGGCATTTGGGGGCGCAGCTGGACCCACAGCTCCCAGACCACGTTGTGTTCCACTGACAGTCTCTTAGGGAAGGTAAAGGTGCATTTGCCCCTAGGCTCCGCCTAGGACACATACGCCAAGATCTTCCCGGGCTGCTGGTAAAAGCCAGGATGCGACAGCCTGAGGGTCCCAGAGCGAGGAAAAGGATCACTCAGGTCCGCCAGACGCACTTAGTCCAGCAGGAGTGGCGGGTTGTGGGGGTGGGAGGTAGCCCCAGGGCCTTTGATGTGGGCAACGCTCCCCCAGCCCCCGGAATCGGTTCCTCCCCTAACGAGGGGTGTGGACACGGTTCATCTGCCCTCCGCTGTGCCTGAGTAAGAACTGTGGCACCTATCTCCACCCCCTCCGCCCCCGGTGTGACCACTTTTGATCCCTCCCCAGACAAAGCCAATCTGAACTCCAGCAGAATGAATAAAGGGATCAGGTTGCTCTCTCGGCCTCCCCTCACCCTCCTCCTTGCTTCTCTCTTTCCCCACGTGACTCTCTGGAATCTTTGCCAAAGCTCCCAGTCTCTGGGTCCATTTTCACACCGAGCAAAGCAGAGAGGAAGGAGGCAAGGGAGGCTAGAGGAAGGCTGAACGTGTGTCCTTTAAACGCAGGGTCCAGACCCGGCGTATTTTGGGCGTTTCCAGGCTCTCTCGCCCGAGTGGCCTTGAGTTTGGGGGTCTTCTCCAGCCTCGCTGGCTTTTTCCTCCGTGCAATTAAAATTATGGCTCTTCTTCCACTCCCATAATCACTGCACCTCTACCCTGCGGACCAGCTCCGGGTGTTCGGCGCGGAGGTGGGTGTTGGTGTGCAGGAAGCCGCGCCCCCGCAGCCCTCCTCACCCAAGCGAGGGGCGGGGAAGAGAAAGTCGCAGCAGCGCCCCCCAGTCTTTCTTCGGAAGCTTCCAAACGGTCTGCTGCAGGGAGCGCAGCCCGAGGCGGTGCGGTGCTGCTGCAGCGCGGGAGAGTCCCGGGAGCTGCCCGCAGCGCTGCACAAAGTTTCCAGCGAGCGGCCCCCGGCGGATGAGGTCTGCCGAGCCGGGTGGCCAGATCAAGGAGTGGGTGTGGGTGGGTCTTTCGGGGCTCCCGGCGACCCGCGGTGCCGACGCAGCGCCTACGTACGGTGCCAAGCGAACTTTAAAAAGCTGCTTCGGACAAACCAGAGCCAGGATTTCTACTGTCGGGGACCCGGGAGCAGAAGGGTCTAGCCCGAGGGAAATGCTGGAAGATCCCGTCAGCCGGTGACCAGCAACTTTCCGGCGAGACTTTCACGCGGAGAACTGTGCTCTGCCTCCTCTTATTCTCCCAAAGCTCACGTTGGCGTCCTGCCTTGCGGGGTAGCTCGGCGCGCTCTCCGCCCGAGCAGCGAGTGAATTGAACCCCCCGCCCGCTCCGGCGCCTCCGGGCTGATGAGTGTTGCTCTCAGCCCGTCTATCTCTTTTTCCGGGAGGTAACGGCCCGCGATCCCCCACCCTCCGTGCGCCCAGGTTCCAGGCGCCGGAGCCAGCGTTTTGGCCGAGCCGCTTCTTGGATGCTGAAGGCTGGGCTCCTCCATCGTGGGTGCCGAGGCGGCGATGGGTGTCCTCAAAGTGTGGCTCGGGCTGGCCCTAGCGTTGGCAGAATTTGCAGTATTGCCTCATCATTCCGAAGGTGAGAGAGCGGTGCCGCGTGTGTGTGTGTGCGTGTATGTGTTTATGTGTGAGTGATCGTGCAGTTTAAAAAGCCCAGCAGGTTTTATGGTATTGTGGTTCGGGTAGAAGTTTTTCTGGGGAGGGTGGGGTGGAAGTGAAACTGGAGTAGGCTTTTTCTGATAAGATTCCTACTCCTGATTGTTTTGTATTCGGATTACACCCCCGAGACGGCCTCCCTCTCTGCCCTAAGTGCTTTTGGGTGGGTGGGTGGCCGATGGAGGTGACATCTCTAAAACTGATCCTTTTTCTTTCCACCACCTACCTTTCCCCGAAGGGAAAGCAACTGCATGGAGCACAAGTGAGGAACGAAAAATCGCTCTTACCTATTTAAAAATACTTCTGTTCCTAAGAAACATACAATCTTTCATCTTAAAGCCCCATCGCTTTCCCACCCTACTTACCTCAGTTAGTCTCCCCCTAAAGTCCAGTAAGGATTTTATAACTAACTGGTTGGAGCGTGTTCTGGACGTGGGCAGTTCAGTTGCACTGAAAGAAATCTCTCCAGTACGGAGAAGCACGAACCTGCCTGCTTCCCAGAACAAAAGTAGTTAATAAGAGTTTAGGTTCATTCTTTTACTTCACCCTCCGCCTCCTGGTTTTCCTCTGAGACTCCAAGCTACGTGTAAAACCCCGGAGCCGCAGGAGAGAAAAGGAAGCCGTGAGAGTAGTTGTCGCCATGATATCAAAAGCAATCCGAGCTCAGCCAAATAAATGAGTCAATAAGTAAATCAAGAGTTTGGGGTCATGAGATGCCGGGCCTTGGGACGCGAGGCGCTCTGATCTCCCACCTGCTCCGAGGAACCGGGGAAGTCGCCACGCCAGTGCTTAGGAAGGGGGAAGGGAGCCGGCGGGCTGGGAGGAAGACGGCTTAATCTACAGCGCCTGGCTCTCGGCTTCCCCTCCCGGCTCCATTCATTATTCATCCAGCTGCGGGAAGAAGAGTTTACCTGCCCAGCCGCAAATCAGAGCCGCGGCTGGGCGGCGGCGCGCGCGGGGCGGGCCGCCCTCTCCGCCCTGGTGCCTGGGAAGGCGCGCGGGGCGGCTCCCGGGGGTCGAGCTCCGGCGCAGGACTGGGGGCTGCTGGAGGCCCGGGGAGGACAAAGCTCTGCCTCGGGTCGACCTCCAGTCGGCTTCCCAAGAGAAAGTGGGGGGCCTTGGGAACCCACGCACAGCAGTGGAGGACTCTCCCCTGGGTCCAGGTGCTGCCTTCTGCAGTCTTCCGGGATGTGTGTCAAGGGTGTATAATCTCCGGGAAAGGCACATCTGGGGCGTGTGTAGCCTTCTCCCAAAAGTGCAAGTCCTGTAGAAATATGACTTTATTGTACATGTGCGTGTGGGCGCGTACTTTGGGGGAAAAAAAAAGCTTGTAGGGCTTGATTATAATAGTAAACCAGATGAGAGAGTCACCCCAGGCCACCCAAACCTGAACTTGGTATTTAGAAAAATTAATTTCATTTGGTGGCAGTTTTTTTTTTTTTTTAATTTAGAATCCTATCCCAGCATCTCAGAAAACGTACTATCACTCCCGGATAGCTCACCAGGGGGCAGTTGGAATGGTGCAGCTTCTCAGAACCAAAACTCTGGAATCAACAAAAGGCACTATTATTAAGAGCCTACAGGGTGCGCTCTTTGGAAGATTGCTTGATCCAGTGGGCTAAGTTTAAAAAGCGCCGAATCTTTTGACTGGGAGGTGGGGATGGCGGGGATGCAAAGTACAGAAAGCCGGGGGCGGGGGTGGGGAGAAGGGGTGGGCGGGAGGGAGAGGCAGGGAGCGGATATTACTCCAAAAAGTCTTTGGAAACTTTGCTTCTTATTGTTTTACCTTACTGTCAGAGCATTCTATAGCCATTTCACAAAATGGATTGATAAATTGATAGATGTCTGAGAGTTTCCACCCACATCATAATGGTGCTTATCTTATAATGAATGAATGAATGAATGAATGAATGAACATAGCCATTCCTTGAGCAAGTATTGTTTGCCTGGCACTTTGCTAAGCACTTTACATACTTTATCTCATTTAATTAGTTTAATTAAGTAATATCACTCCCACAGACAAAAAACCATTTGTCATCTGATGAGACCTCTGGTTTGGTCCTCTCAAGGTTTTCTTTTTCTTTAAAAAGTAAGAGCATTGATATCAAGGTTGGAAACCTCAAAGATCTTAGAAATCTCCTCAAGTTGTTATTATCCATCTAGAGAATAATTTTTAAAAATGGAAGAGACATTCACATGTATACTTCTTTGGATGGGATGTACCTTGTGACACCTTTGCTGACCAGCTTATGGCAGAATTTGTCATTTTCCTCTCAGTGCACAGAGAGAATAATTGTGGTTGGTATGGGTTTGGTCTTCCTCTCTTAGCTGTGTGCTTATTGAGGGGTTAGGTTGGCTCCTATTAATTCTTATATCTTCAGTTCAGCTCCTAGTATACAGTAAGTGCTAAAAAAATTGGTCAGATGAACAATATTGCCAAATATTCTTTTGAATTAAGATTAACTGGTGGACTGGCCTCTGATTAGCTCACTAACCTTGAATGAACTGCCTAACTTCTTTGCTCTATAGTTCTGTCATTTACTAAATGAAGTCAATTAGGTGATAGTTCTGAAATACTTTGGCTAACCATCAAACATAGAAGAAAAAGAAATCAGTATTTGCTGCCTTATTTGTGGTCAATTGCAATGTTCTCGTTCTAAATTTTATTATTTTTATTTTTTGAGACAGTCTTGCTCTGTCACCCAGGCTGGAGTGCAATGGTGCGATCTCAGCTCACTGCTGCCTCTGCCCCCTGGCCTCCAGCGATTCTCATGTCTCAGCCTCCTGAGTAGCTGGGATTACAGGTGTGTGCCACCATGCCCAGCTAATTTTCGTATTTTTAGTAGAGACAGAGTTTCACCACATTGGCCAGGCTGGTCTTGAACTCCTGACCTCAAGTGACCTGCCTTAGCCTTCCAAAGTGCTAGGATTACAGGCAGGAGCCACTGTGCCTTGCCTCTAAATTTATTTTAATTATCAAAAGAAAAGTAATTTTTTACAAGCAAATTATTGGCAGTGTTATTTTTTATGGCCTTATATTGCTAAACTGATAAAGTATTAATGCTATGATTTGAGAACTTAATAAAATCAAGAAGTCACAAAGAAGCTTCTAACATGGCTGCTTTCTGAATCGAAGAAACTCTACCATGGCATTTTCTGGAGAAATATCTTGAGTTCTGTTGACATATGGAAGTCCTGTGAAGTTACACTAGATAAGACAGTTGCCTTTGGATAGAGAAAGATCATTGAATTGGAGGTTAAGAGAATTGAGCTTTAGTCTGTGTCCCCTCACTCTCCATGTGATTTTAGCCATTTCCACAAACCCTGAATCCCAGGTTTTTCCTATAAATGCCATTTAACAGGTTACATTGAAGAGGACCATTTGATAGACAGTATGTTTTATTTATGGGTAAGTTACGGTAGTTGGTTCCACTCTGGCCTGGAGAGTTGTTTCGCTGAGAGACTCTATGCTTGAAACTCAATGTTAGGGAAGAAAAGACCTTGACTGGAAAAAAGTAACATAATTCTTTCATTCTGCAAGCCTTTATTGAAGGGTTATGTGTCAGGTTATGTCTGGTAGGTGGGTACAGACATCAACACCAAAGCCAAAACCCCCCTGTGCTCAGGGAGTTTGCATATCTAGCAATCGTTAATGTCATTTGAATAGCAGTAGGGATATGGGAACATTTGGTCCTTGGTGGATTTCTCAGTACAGAAATGTTAGATGATGGTTGTAACTTTGCATCCTTTGGCTTTTGTAATTACCTGGCAATGGAAATAAAGAGGTGTTGTTGTGGACTCTTATTTTCATCAATTATATTTCCATTGCCCTCTGAAGATTGGATTCTGGGCATTACCCTCCTTATATACATCCTTTAGTAAGGACTCAGCTATCTGTATTCACTGTTATTGACTTGGGTGGCAATATCACCCAACTGTCCTCACACAGATCATCATAAAATACTCTTTAACGCATGGCTCAGAGCAGGAGAGGGGACTACCACATGTCAAAGTCGGAGCCTCATGCCAAATCTTATCGTAGTTCCAAAACAGTTGGCCCACTTTCATTTTAACTACTCTATTAATTGATCTAAATCCTCGTTGACAATAATCAGGACATGAGCTGTCCTGTCAGTTCAGAAAATGATTCTATTTTAAGTACTCCACAGTGCACACAGCCATATGCTGAATTATAACACAACATAAAGCCTGAACATTTAAATGCCAACTTGTGGCTGCTTGTTCCTAATGAGTCATGTTTTTGTGGTACCATGCTCTTCAAATCTTTTCGTATCTTAATGGTTGTATCTGCCACTATTTCTTTGAACTAATGGGTCTGACATTTTGTGGTGCTTGGATTTAACTTCTCTAATTTACTCAGTTTACCAATGGTTTCAGGATATATGCAAATTAGATCTCAAAATTTCTCCAAAAACATTAGATTTTATACAGTCATCTCATAAAGGAGTACATTATAATGTGCAAAAGGGATTAAAAACAGACATTTACTTGTTTAAATTTTATGCAGTAACATTTTGTCTATGTGACCTGCAAGAAATGCGCCAGCCACACAGGAAAAGAGCAGCTCAGGTCTCAGGATCTGGGCTTCCTTCTTGACACTATAAAATTACTTCAACCTGCAAAACTTTATGCACTTTCTCACAGGTTGTGAGGTGTTAGAACTTAAATTACCTGGCATCTCAGCTGCCTTGTGTGCCCTGAAACTGGCCTTGTTCAGAGTTAGAGAACTCTCCTCCTGTTGTCTCTGGTTTTTCCTCAGTTTTCCTTTGAGGGAGGCTCATATCTCCTAAATCAGCACCACCTCACAGAATTCACTTTGAGCTGGAATTTTCTTTAAAGTTCAACTAAAGCCATAAATAGAAACATCAGATAGACCTGCAATTATTCTTGTACTCCTTAAGAAAAAAAAAAATGAGTGGAGAGAGTAATTTTGTTTTCCATATTATGTGAACTGATGGATTAGTGAAAAGACCTCCACTCTGGCTCTCAACCAGAAGCTACGCCCAGTACCCATGTCAACAAACCCAACTTCATCTGCTGGTGAGTGTGTGAGAGAAACATGCTTGCTTCGGATGCTGCATCTGGTATTGGGTGATGATAAATGTTTGATAGGACTGGGCATCACACTGGAATGCTTATTTTCTCAAGAGAGTAGAAATGAGATTTTGGAAGCTGTGTTAATGGAGGCTCATTCATGCAGCTGCCTTCTGGGTAGAACTGTTCTGTTTTAGGAAAGCTCTCAGAGGGCAAAGCTTATTTCTTCTGGAATTGTACAATACAGAGCAACCGAAATTGAATTAATTCCTTTTCCTAATGATATAATTTTTCAGCAGTTATACACCATTCTGACTTGAGTCTCCAGCAGATGCGTAGTTTGCCCGGGTATAGATGTGGTGCCACACTCAGTGCTACTTTATATTTTTCATACTGCAGTGAGTTTATCATGGCTATCTAAACTTCCAAAAATGGGTTTTGATATGGGTACTCGGATACTTCTTAAGGTGCTTGATTTCCTCTGGAGCTTTGAAAAGAAATTGACTTTGGAAGGTAATGCTGTGGAGAGCAATAAAATTATTTGAGGATAGTCTTATTTTAAAGATTAAATTTTGTTTGTGTTTTTTCTAAAAGTTAAGTTTTGCTTGTTTATTCTAAAGTTTAAATTTTTTTAAATTGTACCTAAGTGATGATGATCTTTATTCTAAATTTTCTAAACACTAGAAATAATTAAATATGTCCATAAAAGTAATTTAGAAAGTGACTTGTGTTTATATATATTTATTTGACATATATAGGATTATTTTACGTACACACATCACGCACATACATATACATACACACACGTGTATACATATATTTCCTTTCTTATGATATAACATAGACGGAACTACTATGTCTTTGAAACAAGATTTCTTAAGGAAAAATTAGTCAAGAAGAATTTTTCTTCAAGGTTTTATCTCAAGTTATTCTTATTAGAATGTCAGAGACATAAAAATTATTTCAATAAATTTACCCACAGAGATCTTTGATTCAAACTTAAGTGTAAATAGTCATCTCAGTTTTCTTAAAGATTGTTCTTAATTCCATTATTGGAGGAGAAGGTAGACCATTTCTTTCCTAAGAAGTTAATATTTTTGGGACTTCATAAATGACCCATTAGATGTAAGCACTGTGGTAAAATAATGTCCTTGTCTCTTTAGAAACCAGTTGTGGAGCACTGTTAAGATATGCTTCACCTTGGTGTGTATATACTGTTCAAATCTGTTTTGCAGACTCAGTTTCTGAGAGAGTAGGTGATAGCACACTGCCCATCTCTTTCTAAGTTAATTCAAGACCTGTTGTGCAGCTCAAAAATTGGTTGGGAATGTGTGTATATTTTTTTAAATTAAGATTTCAGTTTTATAGTATGATATGTGTACTACAAATACTACACATACTATTTATACTATGTATGATATATACTATATATAGTATATTGTGGGTATATATGTGTATATGCTATATATACTATATAGTGGGTACACATGTATATATATGTGTATATTTGTGTATATACTATATGTAATAGTATATATGTAACAGTATATATAGAGTATACTCTCTATATATGTAGTACACACACACACATATATATAATGTAGTGGGGTAGATGCAACACTTCAACATCCTTAGAAAGGAAGTACACAAGAATAAATTCACAAATGGAGGATGTAGGCACAAAGTGCTAGGAGCTCAGAGGAACATAATCTGGTGGGCAGGAGAAGTTTCACAAAGGAGATGGGATCAAGTTTAAAGGGCTCAATTAGACAAAGTACATCTCCTGTAGGAAATGAAAATGAGCAAAGGCATTGAGACATGTAAATATATTACAGGATTCTAAGTTGGCCTCTTGGGTTGGACTGGAGACTTAGTGTAAGCAAACAGTGGCAGGGAAGCCTGGATAAGTAAATGGGACTGGATTATGGAGGCTTTGCTGACTTATCACCAAGAAAAATATTTACTGTATTTATAGCATGCCATTATAAATACATTTATCTTAACATTCAAGTCATAAGTTTTAATGATGCTTTTCCTCATGTGTGTCCAAGGAATGTTGTTTTGGTGTATGGGGTTATTTCCCCAGGGGAAGAATGCTCAAGCTTTTAAGATTTTGGAAGAAGTACATTTTACTGATTTTGATGTATGTAGATGCAGTTTTAGCAGCAAGCTTGCTGGGGCAGTGCCTACTGGTTTATTATGCATCCCTTTTAATTCTTGTTTTGTTTTTCTCCACAGGTGCTTGTGTCTATCAGGGTTCCTTGTTGGCGGTAGGTCATTCTTTACATACTTGGTTTCTTTCATTTGAATGTAAAATGCTTGATTGATGTTCCTGAGTGAGTGAGTTGACCCCATCATTGTAGAATATGTTTATTTTCTTCACAGTTTGAGGATTAGCCCTCATTCGGGCACAATGATGCTCAATTATTTAATACCTTTTCCAGATTGAATTAGTTCCATTCGGATACTCAGGTATTGGAAGAGAAATCCAAACACTCAACACACAATTAGCATTCTGTGGCCGTTCTTTGTGTTCTTTTAATCAGAGAGAAAATTAGATCCCATCCTTTTGTCAGATACAAACTGAAACACAATTTGCTTATCTTCCCACTTTGCTTCCCACTTTGAACCCTTCTCCAAAATAAATATGATTATTAAATTAAGTAGAATAGGAAGGATTTCTGTTGTTACATTGAATTATAAACTTAAGTTTTGGTGAACAGCAAATAAATTAACATTTGTTTCTGAACTCTTGACATATAGGATAAAATTGATTTTGAATTTAATGTCAGAATGACTTGGGGGGAAAAGTTGATGTAAGTCTCATGCATTTCTTTTCATTACTAATGCACTATGGTGCATAACAGTGTGTTAAAGCCTTATTGAAAAGACTGTCTACACTCCATCAACTCTAATAAATGGTGTGACAAATCATTCTTCACCACATTTTTATTTTGGTTTAATAAATGCTATAATAAAACAGAACTGAGATGGTTGGAAAGAGTTTGCTTATTTACATCACAACATGCTATTGACATGTGTGATATTAATGAGTCATCTTGGATTATCCTTGCGGTATTGAAATAGATGAGGAATATCTGAAGTATCTAAGAGTCTAGATAATTGTAGATATTCACAGTAATATTCTTGAATCTGCACTTTATATGCTATAGTTACTGCTCGAGAGGTTTATATTTTCTTTATATTTTTCTATTAAAAATTAAGAAAAAGCCATTTTTATTCTATTTGTCATTCCATATTCTGCCCTGTTTATTCTTTAATATGTTTTAGGAATCATTTGCTCTAAAATATGTTATCACTTTTGGGGAGCTGTAGTAGGTATTTAGACAAGTCAGTTATCCATGCTAATAAAGGAGAGTTATTTATTTTTTGTGTAGTTATTTATTTATTGTGTAGACTACTTCATAACTTTTCCGTATATTTTCATAAGTATTCATATGTCTGATAATAGACCAATGAAATAGGCAGGCCATGTATTATTTCATACTCTTCCCCCTCTTCATGGAAAGGATGAGAGAGAGATGAAGACATTTGCTAGAGGTAATTGACCATTAAGGGTGGACCAGAACAAGACATCCTGTATTCTTCTGTTGTTCTGCCTATATGTGAAAAAAAGTGGCTAGACCATCTTCTATATTTAACTTTGCTATGTGTTATTGTACATTCGAATATGAAAGGATCAAGTAATTGGAGAGGTCAGTTTGATCAAGTTAAAAGGAGAAAGAACCCAACCAACTTGAATTTATTGGATGACCTTGCTTCCCTCTGTACCATGCCCTAGCTCATCCCAGGGCTCATGGCTGCTCAAGGTTAGGGGGCTGCACCCTCCCACACCAGCAGACTCCTCATTCCTCCAGGTGACTTCTTTGCTTACCAACTCTGCTACATTTGTTTCTTTTTCTTTCTTTCTTTTATTATCGTTATTATTTTTGTGTGTGAGACAGGGTCTCATTCTGTCACCCAGGCTGGAGTGCAGGGATCTTGGCTCACTGCAACCTCTGCCTCTAGGATTCAAGTGATTCTCCTGCCTCAGCCTCCCAATTAGATGAGACTACAGATGCACACCACCATACCCGGCCAATTTTTTTTTTTTTTTTTTTTGTATTTTTAGTAGAGACGGGGTTTTGGCATGTTGGCCAGGCTGGTCTTGAACTCCTGATCTCAAAGTGCTGGGATTACAGGCATAAGCCACTGAGCTTGGCCTGCTACATTTGTTTCTGAACCTCTTCAAGCCTGAGATACTTATTATTGTAGTTACGCAATTCAGTCTGAGAGACAATGTATTTATTACAATAATAAAATTATTAAACAAATATTTATTGAGTGACAATTACAGACCTGCTATTCTATGCACTGGAATGTATCTGTGAACAAACAGATGAAAATTCCTGCCCTCATAGAGCTTGAATTCTAATAAGTAAAATATATAGAATGTCAGATAGATGGGCTATGGGGAAAAACGTTGTGGAGGTGGAAGGGATAGAAAAGGCTCAATAGGGGATGAAGGTGGCTACTTTAGATAGGGTGATAGGGAAGGCTTCACTGAGAAGGTGACATTTGAACAAAGACATACTGAAAGAGGTAATTATAAGAACTAGCCTGGTGGATATCCAAGGGGAGAGAATTCCAGAGATAGGGAGCAGAAATGTAAAGTCTGAAGCAAGAGCTCCTATGGGCATTTGAGGCAGTGCATGGAGGATGGCAAGAGATAGGTCAGGGAGGAGGGCAGAGGTCAGAGCATGCTGAGCCTTGTGCAGACTTTAGCTTGTCCTTTCAGGAAGGTGGGTGAGCCATTGAAGGTGCCAGAGAGGAGGAATGGCAACACTGGACTTATCTACTTAAACTGCTGAAATGAGAATGTGAAAAGTAGTGTGCTTGTTTCTAGGGAAACTATATTAAATACTTTAAAAAGACTCCATTGAGGTGAGTCACTAAAAAATTGCTGTCAAATTAAGTGTAGGAAAAACAGCTATAAAAGATTGAGAAAATATTTCAAAACCTAGAGAGATTCTGCATTCTGGTTTATTTGTAACCACTTTAAGTTCTCTTTCCATTTTAAGGACGATGAAACTAGAAAAGGTAGATGATGCATCCTGGACTTGGTTTATTATCTACATCATTCACTGCTGCTCTCTCTCCGCATGCCCTAGTGTTAAAGAAAAGCATTGTATCTACATCAGTGAAACTGGAGAGTGAATGTATGTTCATGCATTTTGAATTAAAGAGTACAAGAACATTAGTATATGATTCTAGGATTCTCTGATTATACAACTTTTTGGGTGACAAAGGCTTCTAGTGTAAGAGGCGTCATTTTCAAGAGCTGGTTCTGAGAATAGTGGTTGGTGTCCCTTTTCCAAACTTTGTAGTTTTACCCACATGTTCACTGTTTTAGAGGTAGAAGTGACTTGAGAAATCTCTTAGTCCAGACTGTCCATTTTATAGATGAGGAAACTGGGGCGAGGATGTGAAATTCTTGAGGTTTGTTCATCTCCCAGGTGAGTAACCAGAAGTAGGTTATTCTGGTTGAAAATGGCAAAGCCTCAGCTTCACCCAGAGTTCATAAAGCGTATCAAGCAAATGAGAGCGTGGATTTAGGCACTAGCTGCTAGTATAATGCTGACTCTCAGCCTGTCTTGTGAGGATTCCTCTCACTGATACCTTTCAATCTCTTCACTCATTGCTTAGGAAGCTGCCAGGTACAGTGGAACATTCATGGCCCTGGCAGTCAGACACACCTGGTTTTGATCCTTCCTCTTCTATTACAAACCAGCTCTGTGACGTAGGGCAAGTTACATCACCTCTGGAATCTCTTATTGCCCCGATGTGAAATGAGGACAAAGAAAGCCACTCCTGAAGGGTTGTTGCAAAGAAAATAATGTGGGAAAGACACCAAGGTGCAGTGCCTGGCTTGTGCTTTTCTGCCATAACACAATTTCTCTTTAGCAACCAAGAAGAACAAGAGGAAGGGACAGTTGTTAAGCACCTACTATGTATTTAATACTCAACAAACCCAGGAAATAGTTTTTTTTTTTTTTTTCAATTTACTTTACAGATAAGGAAGTTGAGACTCAGGAATTAGTCACTTGTCCAAAGTTACATAGTAAGTGCTAGCGGAAAAGAAAGTTCAAACCTCGTTCTGATTCTGAAGTCATCTGATCCAGCATTCTATTTCTCACAACCAACTCAGTCCACTGGTTGTCTCTGAACACAACTAGCTTACTTCACCACCTTCAGTCCTATATGCCCACCCCCTCCCTGCCACAACTGCCACGCAGTTGTCTCTGCCAGTCTCTGTCCCTGACCTCCTGCAAAAGCCAACTGTCCCTGGCTAACCCTTTCCCATTTAACTGAGGCTGTCCTGCACTGGTGTGCACCACATTCACTACATGATGCAAAACATGTTTAGACAGGCATGTCATCTTAAAACACACAATGTACAGTGTATTATGTACTATATATGTCTATATATGTATATATATGTATATAAGTGTGTATATATATACCTCCCCCCGCCTTGTATTGTGTTGTGTTTCCTGATTTTTGACAGCTGTCTGGACTTGCAGTGACATCCTGGGGTGATTAAGTCCTAAGCATGTGTAGCTGTCTCTCAATTATGGACTGACTTCAGCTCTCTCCCTTGTCTGTCTTTTAACAATCTTCTGTAACTTTCTCTTCTTTTTATTCCTAGAGTGAGAAATGACCAGAAGGGACTAAAATAACTCCAAAAACGCTGAATAATCTATTTTGGGGTGTGTTTCTTACCCCATAATACCCATGCACCCCTGGGCTCACAAGACTTTCTCTAAAGTCAGCCCTTGTGGAAGACAGTGTGACTGTTGTAAATCAGGAATCCATCAGAGGGAAACTACCTAGGTAATAGGTTTAACTGTGACATCCAGTGTGAGGAGGAAAATTAATTTTTTATTTCAAAGTTTTCACACACCGTCTGTTCTTTTCCAACTATATCAAGTATTAAAAAAACTTTCCTTTTGCATCACCACAAGCAAACACATATTCTTTTTAAAGTTCTTCCTGGGATCAATGACTTGACCCTTCACTTCAATTTTTCTGTCTGTGAAATGGAGATGAACTATTTACTTCTCAGGATTGTCGTGAAGCTTAAAGGAGATGAACATGAAGCACCTTGTCCGGTGCTGTGACTTACAGTGCTCAATAAAGGCTGGCTGCTATTGTTGTTGCTTTATAGCAGTGACGCCTGTCAAGGCTGGATAAACGAGTCTTCTTCCCTAGATCAAAAGCGTTAAGTGTTGGGATTTCTCCTACTTGGGATACTTTTGCTGAGAAATGCTGACAAAGTGAATCACGGGGCACTAACTCTTAGCAGATTTGAAAGAATATTTTTCAAGGATAATTAAAAAATGTGGAATGTTGAGTATATATAACACTGCAGGAAGATCCAGGCTTTGGAGTTTGAATCTTGGCACCACTACATACATGCTGTGTGGTCTCAGATACAATACTTTATACAGCCGGGTGTCACTTTCGTTATCTGCTTAACGGGGATTATATTTCTCCTAGGGTTGATGTGACAGTTAACTAAGAACATACTTGTGAAAGAACCCAGAACTGTCCCTGCAAGGAACACGTACTCACATCATTCAGGTGGTAACAAGATGTCGGAGTGGAAATGAGTGAGTTATAGAGTCCAGGGTCTTGGTTCAGTTTCTGGCCCTCTAATTACTAGCTGTGTAGCTTGGAGTAAGTCGCTTGAATGAAATGAGGCCTCAGTTTCTAAATTAGTAAATTAAGAGAGTTAGATTAGCTTCTCTCCAAGATTCCTGAGCACTGTGTTGTGCAGTAGAGCTTTCTGTGATGATGGGCATGTTCTACAGCTGTGCTGACCAGTGTGGTAGCTACGAGCCACATGTGGTTATTGAGTACTTGAAATGTGGCTTACAATACTGAGGAACTGAGTTTTAGATTTCATTTAATTTCAATGAATTAAAGTTTAAATTTGAGTAGCCACACATAGATAGTGGCTACTATATTGGACAGTGCAACATTAGAGTTTTAAAATTCTTAACGTATTCTAGTACACCCTCATGGATGGTTCTCACCCTGGGTGGAAGCTTACTGGAGTACTTTCAGCAGTTGTGAGAAAAGTAACACAAAGTTTGTTATAGTACCTGATTGCTGTTTTTGTTTGTTTATGTAATTTGAACAGTTTTGAAGTCAACACAGTTATAACACTACTCTCCCCATATTGCTAAATATGTTTTCTTTTTTGTGGCTGTCGTGTTTTTTTTTTTTTTTTTTTTTAACCAAGCAATTGTTATGCATCAATGATTTCTTTAATAAAAGGGGTAAAATTACAGTTAATTGTACATATTCCATTAAAAGTTTTATAAATTTTTAAACTCATGGGAGTGTTATCCATCACTTATATTAGAGCAGAAAAAAATTTGAGAACCTCTGGTCTAATCTGTAGACCTTGTTTATTAGGGCTAAGGAGGTTTAAGGGAGACCATTAGAGCTCTTCAATGTTAGAGTCTTTTTAAAAATTGGTGTGCTATAGTGTTACTTTTTAAAATTTGAAACAGTAACACAAAAGAGACAGCCCTGTAGAAATGAAAATGTCTCAGAACTGCGTTGTCCTTGTATTCATCAACATGCTCAAGAGATTTTGTGGAGAAGATACATGAAAAATTGGAAGCTTTTGCCATTCAGTGCTTGAAATCCCCACAAACACTTAGTGAATGGTGGCTAGTGGCTGCTATTGAAACACCTTGAACTTCTCAGCAGTGGGGAGAATACCTGGTGTCCTGAGGATGCACTTAGAGGGGAAGCAATACAATCAGCCATTCCTTAATTTCCCTAAAAGTATTGGGTAATTTCTTAATACCGTTGTATTGAATATTGTAGGATATCACCATTTTAAGTTATAGTTTAGCAAAAATTCATCATTTTTTATGCTTCTGGTCTTTATTTTAAAATACAGAATAATATGCTTTTAAATGGTGGATGCCACTCTTTATTAAAATGTACTTATTTTGTGATAAAAACTTATTTTTTTGCAACACATCATTACTGTGCTAGGTGTTGTCATAAATTTAGAGAGGTAACGAGCTCCTTTAACTAGAAGTATTCAAGTTGAGACTAGACAGACAGAATCAGGAGTGAGATAGCAGCGGCAGGCTTTTCTGATTTGTGTTCTCACCTGTGGATAGAAGGTTAGAGGTGTGTGTTTCTGCCTAAGAAGCCCTTACAGAGGGTGAAAAAAATCTCCTGACACTAGAGTGTGCAGTGAAGGGTTTCTCCCCATTTAGTTCCTCAAAGGGAGTAACTTTGTACCTTTAGGTGTCAGGTAGTGAGAATTGGGCTCTACCTGCCTCTGAGGATTTTTTTTGTCCTTGCTGGGTTTTTATAGATTGTCCATCATAATTAGATGTGCTGGTTTCCTATTTGGGAACTTATATGTTCTTAGAGTAATTGTGTGAGAGGAGTAACACAAGAGATTTTGTACTTTTATTGATGAATAATCCATATGCATTTTTATTCTTTTTCATATTCATGTGGTAGGAACAGATGTTTTAAGTTAACAAACACATTTCTTATGCTTTGTTTTGAATTTAGAAGATGCAATTGAGCTTGGAAGCCATATTAATTTGCTCAAATTATGCTACATTTTATCATATATCTCAATTTTCTGGTCAGACCATACACTTCCCTCACTTTTTTTTAAGTTTGTGGCATTTTCACACCAAATTGTCTTACAACTTGATACCTTAATTTATTCTATTTCTCTGTTTATAACTACAAAGTACATACATATATTTATTTTCTATGTGATACATTTATATATGCATGTGTATATATGTATAAATCCCCTATAATAGAACTGTCACTCATTTATGACACCTTATGGTATTATCATGTTATAGTTTAGTTACTTTTAGAAGTCTTTGCTTACCAAGGGAAAGATAATATATAAATATCAAATGACAATTGTGTTAAGCCAGCTTATGTTTTTCTGAAGTTTGAATTACAAATGTCTGAAGAAAAGTTGACTTTGAAAATTTTATGTGGATGACATTTTGCTTCTGTGACACTTAAACATAAAATTGGCACAAAATAAAATTTAAAAAAAATAACAGAGCAGTTTTATGTAAAAGAGGCACATAGCTTCTGGTGTCCCAGCTAAGTTCTTTTAGCAATGATTTCTTAGGTTCCCAGAGTTTATAAGCTAAATGAAAGGGAGAAGGAGAGGGACAAGTTTTCATAGTAAGAAATGGTTTATTGTTAGTACCTGGGAGGCTCTTGAGTTTGGGCCATGACCTGTGAGTTCTTTCCTGACAGCTCCCAAGATTGGTTATTTATTAAATTTATCCCTTTCTTTCCTCCAAAGGGAAATTGAATGGGTGGGCTGGGATCAGGGAGGGGAGGGTGTCTGCATTGGAGAGCAGATTTCATTGCTCTTTTTACCTTCCATTCTTGAAATGGTTCAGTAATAGTGAGTGGGAGAGAATTATTAACAGAAATAGACACTCATTCTTTGGTGTTCTTACTGTATTGAGTTTCCCTACAATCTAGAACAAACTTGATCTAAGAGATGAGAATTCAGGAACAGAAGAAATATGAAATTATTGGCTAAAAGAAGCCTTTCCCTCTTATATTTGCTGTAGATATGTGTAGTAGTAGTAATCCAGCTGGATTCCAAAGACATTTATTGATTAAATTCTGTGTTAGATCCTGTGATTGGGTCTATGGAAAATACCAAGATTAATAAGCTATTAGTTGGAACCCAGGAACATCCTGCTTAGTCAGTAGTCCCTTTTTCCCTTTTCTATGTTGGCAGAGTCCTGATTTTGTTGCAGTTTTCCACCCTTTCCTAGTTGTGAGGTAGTCAGGAAATTTATCCCTTTGCCAGTGATCGGTTTAGGACTGAGTGTGACTTACTTGTGGCCAATGATATATGCAGGGAACTGCTAATATTGTTGGCTGTTTGAAAGGACCCAATAAATAGCACCTTCCTTCCCCCAGTTTTGAACAAGTTGAGAAATAAAACAAAGAATAAACATAGAAGTCAAATCATCCTTTTATCTTTTAACCAATAAGCTAAGTTGGAGGATACAGCTTCAGTTCTCTTAGCCAAGTGGGTTGCTGGTTCTGACCCCTCACAATTGGGAAGACTTAGGCATTCACAGACAGAGCCTTGCGGAGGCAGCTTTCCCATGCAGAAGGGCTGATAAGGCAAGAGTTACCGCTTGGAGAAGCAGAGGAAAGCGTATGCTCTTGGTTGACAGGCTTGCTCCCTAGAAGAGGAAAGAAGACAGAACGGAGTTAACATGCCTAGTTGCTCTTTTAAATTTACCAGTTAGACAAATCATGCCACCTTCCTGGGGATAAGAAAGGCCTGGAGTTATGTGTTGATATCCCTGCACCTCAAGGGTGGGAAACAAGAATTCTCCATTAATAGGAGATTTTGAAGCTTAGTCTTTAAGCTTTGGCACATGAAAACATGATCTCTGGAGGTGCTGCAACCATTAGAATACCTAGCTGACACACAGAGGTTGATGGGGAGAAAGATGGGAGACTTTGATTCCTTGAGGAGTTGGTTATTTAATCTGCTGACTTAACCAGCACAGGAACTGACCTTCCTGGGGAATTATTGTATGAGCTCAGAAGTTCCCTCATTGTTTAAGCCAATATAAATTGGATTTTATGTTACCGCAGCCAGCAGCAGTCGACCCAATACCCTACAATCAGATATTGAACTCAGCACAGAGCAGTTTGGGATAAGTGTCAGTAGGTAGAAGTTTAGCACCATGGTGAAGGGGCAGAGCTCCAGATTCTTGGGTTTAAGTCTGAGCTCTTCACTACCGTGTGACTCTGGGCAAGTTACTTACATTGTCTTTAAAATAGAGATAATAGTTGTGCCTATATTACAGAGTTGCTGCAAAGATAAATGAGTAACATGTGAAAGTAGTTGGAATATAGTAAATAGTTACTTGCCATTGAGAATACTCTTATTCCGGAGGAAATAATTTTTGATCTTGGCCTTGAAATATGAGCCAGTTTAGAATTAGGAGAGATGAGAGAAAGGCTCTTAGGATATAGGATCAGTATGAGTAAACACATAAGTGGCAAAGGGAGTCCAGTTTGAAGTGAGAGAAGTGATGTGATGAAACACTGAGAAGGGATTTTAAAACTCCAGATCACACAGGGCCTGGAATAAGGCATTTGAATTACCTTCTGTAGGCAGTGGGGACGCTTTGAAATGGAAATCATTTGCTCTTGGATTCAGAGTCTGTCAGTAGAAACTGATTAGTATATTGTTGGAGATGAGATATCAGAGCACCATCCTCTGCTGTGTTCCTTCTTCTCCTCCTTTTCACCCATGTCCAGATGCAGTTTATCTGCAGAGCTTTGGAGAGGGTGTGGGTGGCTCCGTGTAAGCGAACATCATCTTGAAAAAGAGAGATCAGTTTGCAGACATATTCCAACAGTGAGTCAGTACTAAGTTCATTATTATTTGGGCAAAAATGGGTTCATCTGGCATTATATCAAGTAGAACTCCCTATTAATAGGCATTAACCCACTCCTTTGATATTGATGTTCATCATGATCCTCCCCACCACCCTGAGGTGGTGATGTAATCTTTTTTCTTCCTCTTTATTCTAGTGAGCATTTCTCACAATTTGCCAAGATTAAATTATGCTCCAGTTAGTATTAGGAAAAAGTACATTTAGTTGTATTAAAATTTTTTGTTAAAATGGAAGCCCGATTATTTTGTATATACTACCCTAAGTGTTGGAAAATATAGTTTTTCAGTTTTTCTCTCATGCTGTACAACACAGCTATATTATTGTTTGCTTCTAGAATTTTATCAGCTTTATCAATTCCTACATCTAAAATACATTTTTTAAAAGAAAGATCAAGTGTGGTCAGGTACTTTAAGGAAAAATAGAACTTCTTGAGAAACATGAACTGCTAGAAAAGATTCTTCATAGCCTGAGGACTTTGAGGAGAAGAGAGGAAAATTTTATAGGGATAAGATAACTCAACTGCATAGGAAAAGGAGGGAAACTCATGTTAAATGGCTGCTTTGGTTGCCACTTTAGAGGAATCAAACTGTTGAAGAAAAATAAGTGTCTTTTTTATTTCTTACTCTGTTCACTTACGATTAGGAGGAAAAATTCTCAGTTACACCAGTCAGGAGATTAATACAAAGTATAATAAAAGAAATACTGTGAGCATCAAGGCATGTGTATTCCTGTAAGCTGTTTTTATGCAAACTTATTAAAGTCAAGGAAACTTACTCAGTAGGAGAGACTGTATCTTTAAAACTATGAATTTGGCTTTGCATGGTGCCTTACACCTGTAATGCCAGCATTTTGGAAGGCTGAGGCAGGAGGATTGCTTGAGCCTAGGAGTTCAAGACCAACTTGGTTAACATAGCAAGATTCCATCTCCAGACATACACACACACACACACACACACACACACACACACACACACACACACACACACATATTAGCTGAGTGTGGTGGTACGTGCCTATCCTCCCAGCTACTTGGGAGGCTGAGGTGGGAGGATTGCTTGAGCCCAGGAGGTCAAGTCTTCAGTGAGCCATGATCATACCACTGTACTCCAGCCTAGGTGACAGAGGGAGACCCTGTCTCAAAAAACAAAACTAAAACCAAGCAACTGTGAATTCAATTTTTTTGTTTTATAAATAATTACTATTTTAAATTTTGTATACGTTTATGGGGTACAAATATAATTTTAGTTACATGGATATATTGCATAGTGATGAAGTCAGGGCTTTTAGTGTATTTATCACCAGAATAATGTACATTGTACCTATTAGGTGCTTTCTCATCATCCACCCGCCTCCTATCCCCACACCCTTCCAAGTCTCCATTGTCTATTATCCTACACTCTACATCCATGTATACACATTATTTAGCTCCCACTTATAAATGAGGACATGTGATATTTGTCTTTCTGTGTCTAAGTTGTTTCACTTATAAACAGAAAGCAATTTAAAAAGGATAAACAGTAGTGTTTTTCAAAAACCAAAACACAAAATGCAGAAACACAATATCATTCCAACTTTTAGGAGGAAGAACTTTCTTTTTTGTTTTTTTTTTCTAAGAGAAAATGGCCATGTTGCTTTATTTATTATATTGAAAGCAATACAGGCTGGTTCTAAAAAAACCCAGCAAATATAAAATAGAGAGAGAATGGGAAGAAAACTCCATAAATCCAAGTAATTCCACAAACAAAAATAATTAATACTAAATATTGGATGAGTTTATTGCAGGACTTTTTCTATATGTGTATTTAATCAAAAAATGGCACTGCAATATGCACACTGTTTGGCTAGCTATATTTTTAACTTAATACTGTGTAATGGATATCTTTTTACATTAATACATAGATCCATACTATTATTCATTATGGATAGACTGTAAGTTATTTTACGCTTCCTGTTTATTGGTATTCATATTAATTCAATATTTTGGTGTTGCAAGCAACACTGTGATGAACGTTCTTGCGCACTCTTCAATTATTTCCTTAGGGCACGTTCCTTGGCAATGCAACTTTTGAGTCACGTGGTATACGTTTTTAAAAAGCATGTTTGTCTATACATTTAATACATATTACCACATTGCCCTTTGGGGAAGTCAGACCAATTTACACTGCTATTAGTTAGTATATTCTCTGACTATAAGATAAGGATAAAACCTTGGTAAGAATAAAACTAACATTTAGTTTGAGAATGATTGATTTTTAAAAGTTGATGGAATAGAAGATGGTATTAACAAATTTGATGACATTTAAAAATATCTAATAGTATAAAACTAAAAGGAAAAACAAAGTACAGGTTTTCAAAGATTTAGTGTTATAAAGAATTACATAGTAGAACTTATAAAGAATTCATTCAATAATAATTAAGAATAAAAAAATTTAAAAATGTAAATCTAACCAAAAATAGTTCATGTAAATATTTAAGGAACCACCAAATGTTAGGAATTAAAGTGGCTGAGATTAAGAATAGAGAGTTTACATAAGAGAAAATATAAGTAGCAAACAAATATATTAAGAAGAATTGTTGTTAATAACCAGATAAAAACTAAATTATTAATGGGATGTAACTGTATACCTGTTTAAAAAATTTAAATTATTAAACCCAGCTTTGATGAGACTTTTGGGAATTTGCTCTAAGAAATCAATTTAGAAGAAAGAAAAGTTATTTGTAAAGAAGTTGCTTTCTGGCATTATTTATGTTATAAAACAAGAAGTTACCTAAATGTCTCTATTAGAGGAGTGGTTAAGTAAATCATCATAGATTAACTTGACATAGAACATTATGTAGCCATTAAGATAGTAGATGAGAAGAGCATGTGGCCATGGAGGCACATTTCTGAGGTAATGTTAAGTGAAAGGCTGAGTACTCAATGCAAATCTTGTGATTAAAACTAATTTTAAAAATGTGTCTTTCTGTGATTGAAGTCTCCTAAGGGGGAAAAACCCCATTTTTTGTCAACAAGAGGGAGAGAGCCTGTAAGCAGAGGGTAAGGAACCAGTGCAGAGAAAGGATAGAAGTTGAAAGAGTGAAGAAAAAATGGCTGGAGAAAACCAAGAAGGGACCAGATAGATTGGGTAGAATCAAACCCCAAGTGGCAGGGACAACTTAGACAAGGTTCTTTCTCAAAGATAGGAGCAAAGTAAGGTAAAGTCTATGAAAATTATATTATTTAGGACTCTTTATGTGAGTGATGGAAACTCAACTCAAACTAGCTTAAGCAAAGTCTGTAATGTTTTGCTCCCTCAACCAGAAGTCTAAGAGGATAAAATTAGCTTGAGACTGAGATATATATGCATTCACATGATGTCCACATGTGTTTTTCATGCTATCTCTCTTGGATACACTTTCTTCTGGGTTGGCAACCTCCTTGTGATGGCAACATTGATTTATACAGTTCAAATGGCTAATATTTCAAGAGAAAAGTGAGTCCCCTTCAGAGATGTCATCTCCAGCAAAAGTTCCAGAAAACACTCTGATTGTTCTGGCTCAAGCCAAGGATCATACCCCCAGGTAAAATCACACCGTCAGTGGGGAAGAAGAAACCTTGTGATTTACCACACCGCCAAGTGGAGGAGGGCAGTTCTAAAAGTGAAAGCACGCTGGCCAAAGAGAAAGGAGCAGATGTTCTCTACAAGGATAAATAGACATTTGGAGGCAGCATGGCTTGTTTACAAAGTCTTAAGTGAGAGCCGCCATCTGTCTGGTTGGCCTAATGAACGCTGCTGGAGGAAGCATCATCGGAACCAGGTCTCCTATCTCTTAACTCCCCTTTGGCCCCAAACCTAACCTTGCACTTTGGATTTTAGATTTTGGCTTTTCCATAGAATGGTTCTGCCAATTTCTACATATGGATACCTGTACCTTGTGCCTGTCTGAATCACATTTCATATAGTCCAGCTACCTGCCACTGTTTCCCTAGACTAACATCCATGTTAACTTGCTTTTATCTGAAGTTGAGAAGGAAAGTTAGCTGGACATATTTCACTCTATAATAAACCTTCACTTGTTTGGAGGTAATAGTCAGCAAAACATGGGCATATTTGATGAATTAGGGCCACACTGATGTTCTTTTTGGTAATTTGGATTGGTAGGTAGTGAAGTAAATGGGTGGTAGGTTAAATGTTAATATGTTTTCAAATGGAATGTTTTATTGTTTTCTTGAAATGCTTGTTTGGAACATTTCTTGGGGTGTTTGTTTTATTTATTTTCCTTCGATAAATGACTAGCAGAAAAGAAAAACAGTCTGCAATGGAGACTGAAAATGTATTGACTAGAAAGATAGAGCTCAAAGTATACAGGGCTGAACATTTTTCCATTCGTCTGAAATGAGTTTATGGCTTGATGTACAGCTTCCGGGTCAAAATCATTGTCCCTCCATGAGGAGCAAAAGCAGAGTAAGAGGGGTTCAGAGGCTTCAGGCTATTATCAGAAAGAGCTATCATTTCTAGCCCTTTTGGAGTTGCAAAATCCTTTTTCCCTTTGATTCCTGAAAGCGTGAAAGAAAGACAAGAGTTTCATGATAGTAAAAGTTCAGAAGTTTGATTATTTTTCTCTCATTAGTAGCCTGTAGTGACTGTAAATTAAGCTTTTTTCCCCCTAATGTAAAGGAAACGTTCTCTAGGATATTTAATTTACTGTTTCAATTCATTGAGACCCTCAAAGACTGCTTTTAGGGAATGGAAATCAAGACTCAACTTACGTATCTTGATGTGGTTTGGCTTTGTGTCTCCTCCCAACTCTCATCTCGAATTGTAATCCCCAGGTGTTGAGAGAGGGACGTGGTGGGAGGTGACTGGATCATGGGGGTGGTTTCCCCCATGCTGTTCTCCTATAGTGAGTTCTCACACTCTGATGGCTTTATGAGGGGGTCTTCCACGTTTGTTCTCCCGCCTCGCTCCTGCTGCCTTGTGAAGAAGGGGCCTGTTTCACCCTCCGCCATGATTGTAAGTTTGCTGAGGCATCTCCAGCCATGTAGAACTGCGAGTCAATTAAACTTCTTTTGTTTATACATTTTGCAGTCTCACGTAATTTTTTTTTTTTTTTTTTTTTTTTTTTAGACAGAGTCTCCCTTAGTCGCCCAGGCTGGAGTGCAGTGGCGCGATCTCGGCTCACTGCAAGCTCCGCCTCCCGGGTTCACGCCATTCTCCCGCCTCAGCCTCCGGAGTAGCTGGGACTGCAGGCGCCCGCCACCTCGCCCGGCTAATTTTTTGCATTTTTAGTAGAGACGGGGTTTCACCGTGTTAGCCAGGATGGTCTCGATCTCCGGACCTCGTGATCCTCCCGCCTCGGCCTCCCAAAGTGCTGGGATTACAGGCGTGAGCCACCGCGCCAGGACCAGTCTCACGTAATTTTATTTATTTATTTATTTTTTGAGACAGAGGCTCGCTCTGTCACCCAGGCTGGAGTGTAGTGACGCTATCTCGGCTCACTGCAAGCTCCGCCTCCCAGGTTCACGCCATTCTCCTACCTCAGCCCCCCCAATAGCTGGGACTGCAGGCGCCCGCCACCACTCCCGGCTAATTTTTTGTATAAGTAGTAGAGACGGGGTTTCACCATGTTAGCCAGGATGGTCTCGATCTCCTGACCTCATGATTCGCCCGCCTCTGCCTCCCAAAGTGCTGGGATTACAGGCGTGAGCCACCGCGCCTGGCCCAGTCTCAGGTAATTCTTTATAGCAGCATGAGAATGAACTAATACATATCTGTAGAAGATAGAAAGTTAGCAACTCATTGTTTGGATGTGAGGTAAGTTGCATCTCATGCTGGTGCTGATACTTTTAACACGGGTTTTCTATAGTTGAAGAGTTCTTATGGCTCCCGGCTTATGGATGCCACTAAGATTGAAAGAAAATAGAAGGTGGATGGGTTTTTGTACTTTAGGCAAAAGAGTGTAGGTGGGATTGGGCAAGAAAGAATAGGACCATGAGAATGTCCTGCATGGAAGGGCTCTGTAATTTCTGTCAGTGTGGGTCCAAAATGTTTATGAGCATTCATGTAAGAGAATTGTGTGGAACCTTCTGGGGATATTCTGGAGTGAAAGAGCAAAGAAGCAGAAATGTGAATTAAAGGGATCTTTTTGAAAAGAACTTTAGGAGCCACCATCACAACTTGCTTTTATTAGCTAGAACAATTCTTAGAAAATACGACTTTGTGGTTTGTGTTATTTATTATTGTTTTATCTCTAGGATTTTGCATGTAGATGTCAGAAGTAGCTGGAGTGTTGCTGTAGATGTTGTCTTGTGTCTTTGCTTTTAGACGTGTTCTCTATCCTCAGTATTTCTCCTTTATTTTTTTTGCATATGCCTCAGATTTTCTCCTCCACATTCCTCTGTACTATTTTCTCAAATTTTACCCCAAAGTGATGGAATAATAAAACAGAGAGAGAAATCAGGAACTAGAACTAAGAACCTTCATTTTCAATATTCACAATCATCTCCTTACTGCACACGATAATTTTTTTTTTTTTGGCGGAATAATGAAAACTATTCTCTCACTAGTTCTGTCTTGAAAACTGCTGTCTTCTGGATCTCTGAGTGGGCCCACGCTTTAATAGGTGTGATATTATGCACAACTTACACTACAGGTGGAATGGCATCTCACCTTGTGGCAAATCAGCTCTCTGGCAAACTCACTTGTTTGGAACACAGCTAAGAAACAGGAACTAACAACAAAAGGCCCGTGAAGAGCCAAAATGGATACCACAGTGCCTCTGCATCAAGGAGCCTGATTGGTTTAGACAGAAGCAGACTGCTTGCTGTCTGCACTACCTTGGGCTAGAAGAGGAAGGATAATTGTGGTATTCAGAAGTGCCCGTTAGAGAAGAGGCTGGTGTGCTCAGGTGCTCAGGAGAAACAGTTGAATGTATAGGAAAGCCCTTTGGCCAAATATTTGTGAGTCTTGTTTCTTTGTAACTGTATAGATTTAAAATCATTTTTTCTATCATAGGCAAGAAGTCGATTAAAGTATCAAATCTTTTGTAAGTGGAATAGCTTTTATCTGGACCATCCTATGGTCCGGAGTTTGTGCATGTGAACAGTTGGTATGTGTCTGCTTTGGAAAATACTGTATGAAATAATATTTTCTATGCTCAGTTCTGCTTTTGTCATAAATACATAGTTTAAACTGCATACATCAGTTGTACAAGCAGATACATGTAAGCATTCTGTAGGTGCATATTAAGATGCATTAATTTTGGGCTCACAAATGCTTTACCACTCCAAATTCCTTTATAGTTTTGGAATATTTATCTTCTCTTCTCATCTTCCATTTCTGTGGCAAGACTATTTTTGTTTCTCTTTTAAATCCTTCATAGTTACATTGCCTTTTAAATCTGTCCCAGGACGTCTTACTGAATCAGACTTGAAACTGGAATATGCAGGCAATATGGAGGTGGGATATGCATCCTTAAAATCTATCCTCTTTCCTGTGCTGGAGAAACACAATCTGTCTGTCACAGAAAGCTTGGGTGAATGTTAAACCAGTGTTTAGCTACATACCTTGATTTGTTTGGGGCCTAGGATCCCCATGGAAAAGAGCTTCAACCCTGAAAACAACTGAAATTCAGACATCTAAGGTCATGTGTTAAAGTCTGTGAGGATGGGGGTGGTGTGGGGCTACAGATAGGAAAGCTAGACTGTAAAAGGCGACAACAGGTTCTCTGAGAGAAAAGTCCCCACAAGGGAGAATATTGGCCTTGTGGAAATCTAGACCAGCAACTTTAATAGAACGTTCTGCCAGAATGAAAATGCTCCATATCTGTGTTGTCTGCCACTCACATGTGGCTACTGAGCATTGGAAATGTGGCTAGTGTGAAAAAGTATCTGAATTGTAAATTTATTTATGTTTAATTAAATTTAAATAGTTATACATGGCTTGTAGCTCCCATGCTGGGCAGTGCTGGTACAGATTTTGTAGCAAAACTGTGATGCCCAAAGAAAGCAATGATTGTAGGTAGTTCTGGGCTACATGTGAACTCCCCCTACCCAGCCTCTCAGAGCCATTATTTACCTGGAAAGGAGAGGGATAAGGGGCTGAAACCAAAAGAAACATATTAATTGAGTTTAGACTTTCTGAGGAACCTGGGCAATAAATTGGCAAGAACCTTATCACTAGCTTTCCCAGCCCCTCTGTGGTAGGTCCCTGCTTACCTGTTTGTCTTGGCTAGAGATAGAACCTGGGAGCCTCAGAGTCAGGAGGTAGACAGTTAAGGAAGTCCAGGCCTGAGCAGCTGCTTCAGGGCGTCGTACTCATGGATGGATGGACAAACGCTCTCCTTACCTAAGAAAGCTTCCTTCCTCTTTCCTCTTCCCTCCTTCCTCAAAGAACCCTGGTTTGTTTTTTGGCATTCTCCTTGCTTACAGCCATATCTTTTAGAAAAGGAGGACTCCTTCTCAGCCTTAGTGATTAATTTTCTTTGGTTTAAGTCTGTGCTTTTCTTGTTTAAATTCATTTTTTCCTGCATCTTACTCATATTCCCCTCAAATACTTTGAAAACCATGTACCTCCTTACACATTTAAAATATTATATCTTACATTTTTTATAAAAGATGCATGAGTTGCAATGTCTGTAAGTTTTTGCATTTGAAAAATGACACTTTAGGATGGAACTATTACATCCCTCTCTAATGTTTCTAATAGAATCTGAATACTACAGCAATTTGATTCCCACTGGCACTCATAAAAAATACACAAACTCTTCTTTATTGAAAATATACATCCTTTCTTTTTCTCACACTTTCACCTTTGAGGCAGTTTTCCCATGGAATTTATCCTATTACCTTTATGCTTGAAAGTCTTTTATTGATCACCCTATTATACTTCTCTGCAACAAAATACATATATAAATTTAAATTGAAAGCATTTGTAATGTTTCCTGTGAACATAAGGCTCAAAGTGTTAAGTAATTTCCTTTAGATTGAGTTATTACAGTTGAGCAAAACAACATAAATACATTAAAATTTTTGATAAATACTTGTTAAATGTTAGAAAGTACAGTTTCATTGGAAATGCATCTCTTAATGAGATGAATGGGGCTTTTTTTTTCTTCTGTTAGTTCATGCAGGATGCATTTTATTTATTGCTACAAGAGACAGAATTCAGCATCAATTCTATTCTTATTTTTCACTTGTCTAGATGTAAACTTTGTGGAATTCATTCACATAATAAGTAGATGGAAAACGAAGGACTCTTATAGTCTCTTTGAACTCCTTCTGAATTATAGGCCAAAATAGATTTTGATTGATCCTTAAAAACTATTTTTAATGATCAGTTGAAAACTTAATTAGGTTTCTCTTCAATTTGTTTTAAAGCAAAAATTAGTAGCCATCTGATTTGCAGAAGGATTGGTTGTGAGTTATTGTAGTAATTTACTTTCTCAATGCCTATACTGATATTTCATAATGCTCTTGTGTTTGGTGACCCTGAGATGTTAATATACCAGAACATTAGGTATATAAGGCTGCGTAGAGTCAGCACAGATAAGACATAGGTTTTTCTTTTAAAGAGTGAGAAGGAAGATAGCAAAAGGGTTAGCTTATTCTTAGGAAAGAATAAATGTGGTAATAGGGATCTGGAAATTACTTTAAATTACCTATTCTCATTTTACCCTTGAGGAGACTTCATGCTGCAGGGGTACAGTGCTCCAGTACCTTCAGTTTGAAGGCTGCTGGTTTAGGGCCAGTTTCCCTGGTTCCTGTCCTCTGACTTGTGACTGGTCGAGGCATGGCATGTGATGTGGTTCTGGACAATGAGAGGTAAAAGGAAGTCTGCTGCAGGACTTCTGGGAAAATATTTCCTTATTCTCAAAAACAGACCTGGGAAAGAGTCAGTCTCTTGTTCCTCTGGGTGTGGTTTGATCTGGTGTTGAGGAATTGCTGCAGAAGTACTGTATCAGGAGACCTGGCTTAAGGACAAAGTGTTACCCTTAGCATGTCAGAACAGAAAGAAAGAGCAGAATTAGACTCTTCAATGTTGCTGTTGACGCATGGAACTAAAAAGCCTAGAAACACCCTACCTCTGAACTTCTTAGTTAAGAAAAAAATACTTCGTTATTGTTCAAGCCACTTATTTTTCATTAGATGCTCTTTTTTTTTTTTTTTTTTTTTTTTTTTTTTGTCAAGAATCTAATGTAGATCACAAAACTACTTTGATCAAGGGGTACCTGGTTGTCTTTTTTGTGATAAGAGTGGTAAGTAGGGTCAGGTGTTGTCAGTTTGAGACTTGCATTATAGAGTTACCCGTTAGCTTCTCACCTAATATTGTTAGAACCATCAATGAACATTACCTGGATCACTAATTTCATTAGAGACTGGCAAAATGTTGATACTCTATCATTGCTTCCTTGTATCTAATCCATCATTTAGATGGAGCTATAATCAATCTTAAAGAGAGTTCCCTCATCAACTCTCTGGTTGGCCTAATGCACAATTCAAGTAGAAAAGACAGGATAAACTCTTGGTTGTTTCTCCCTCTCTCCGCTTTTATTTACTAGTTTTCAGAATAATGATTTGATTTTCTAGCATCCACCAAAAGTGATCAGTGAGGTTTTCTCTTTTTACTTTTAAAAACAGTATTACAGTAGTTCCCGCTTATTCACAATTTCAGTTCCTGTGAGGTCCCACAATAGGTGAGTATGGTACAATCAAATATTTTTTTGGGGGACCACATTCACATAACTTTTATTACAGTATGTTATTATAATTATTCTATTTTATTATGAGTTATTATTAGTCTCTTAGTGTAATTTGTAAATTAAACTTTATTATAAATATGAATGCATAGGAAAAAACATAGTATAGATATATATAGGGTTCTGTACTATCTGCTGTTACTATTGATTAATTCCTTAGGCTGCGAGTTGGTGGTTTTGACTTATTTATCAGGATGCCTTCAAATGTAAATAACAAAAGACCACTGTGGGTCTTGTAATATATCCCCTATGGGTAAGGGGAACTAGTTTATTTTAGATTCATGGACTTTAACATATTTGAACTTAATTAGTTGCTGGTAATATTCTTTGCTGCTCAGTTTGTCCCATCTTTGGATAGTGAGAACCTCCTTAAGTGTGCTGTTGAGTCCTTTAAACATGATCCCAGTAGACTCTGATAGATTCCTTGGTTTCTGAAATAAAAGATGTTCCGTCCTCATCATACGTTTCCTGCCCTAGTCCTAGGTTCAGCTGGTTTTTCAATCAGCTCTGGTTCCTGTAAGTAGGGAATGGTATTTGGAGACCAAAATCTAGGTGCCTAAAGCTAACTATTGTTACTGGATTGGTCATTGTTTCTTGGCCCTTACAGTGGACAGAGCTAAGAAATACATATTTCCTTTTAAAGAGAAAATAAAGCATGAGTTTATGCCTGTTTCCATTAAAAATTTAGAATTATTTTTGTTTGTAGTGCCTTTTCTCTTATTCTGAAAAACGTATTTCCCAATGACACTAATATAATTACAGATACACACTGTGCAGCCTAAGGAATCAATCAATAGTGACATTAGTACAGATACAAGTACAGTTACACACTGACCAGCCTAAGGAATCAATCAATAGTGACATTAAAACTCAGATAGCAGTAGTCACCCGGTGATGACAGAGCTGTAGGCAGCAATTTTGAATATCTGGAAGATCTTTTCTCTGTGTCCTCAACCCAATCTTCTGGGGACTCTTAGACATGAGACAAAGGTAGGAGACTTACCTGGAATGAATCAGGCAAGAATTGTTGATCCAGTGGCTAGGTTAATAAGAGTATGTTAACAAATGTCACAGATTGGTGGAGCCCAAGGGGCCTTCGCATTTCCCTTAAGTTACACGTGAATCCTTTATTTAGACTGTTTTGAATTATTTTCTCTTTGCACATTCCAAGTTTTTAATTTTTCTCTGACTCTGGGATTTAAACTCCAGGTCCCTTTGACTTCTCATTTTGTTTACCTGAAGAACACATAATATAAAACTAGCCAATTGTTCAGATGCCTTATAAAGGAATAGAAATAAATAAGAGGAAATAGAAATTGGATGTAGCTCTTCAAATTTGTTTTTTTCTTTTCTTTTAACTTTTATTTTAGGTTCAAGGGTACATGTGCAAGTTTTTTGTTATATAGATAAATTGTGTCATGGGAGTTTGTTGTATAGATTATTTCGTCACCCAGGTACTAAATCTAGTACCCAATAGTTACTTTTTCTGCTCCTCTCCCTCCTCCCACCCTCCTTCCCAAGTAGGCTCCAGTGTCTGCTGTTCCCTTCTTTGTGGCCATGAGTTCTCACATTTAGTTCCCATTTATAAGTGAGAACATGCCTTATTTGGTTTTTTGTTCCTATGTTACAAACTTCGCCTTTTCATAATTTATTTGAAATGGGTTATATTGACAATATGTAACACATGTCAGTGAAGATCCTGGCATTGCAAACTTGTGACTCAGCATCAATGGATCCAACCTAAACCTGTACTTCCTTGCTGTTCCAGTAATTGTGAATGTTCATACGCTGGAAAGACTTAAGTGTAAAAGAACAACATAGTACTCTAGCAAAACACAACAAATGGTACATTTATGACCATGCAAGAGGCATGAGCCATTAAGTTCCAGATTGGAGGGAAGCTATTTCACATGGTGTAGAGAAAATTTTAAATGTTTTGAACAGTGTCTAGCTAAATGCCAATGCAGAAAGTTTTGAACACCTTTGGACTTTGAGAGCCAGTTGAGTATTCAAGACTATTAGGAAGGTAAAAAGAATGGTCTGGAAATTATACTAAGTTTAAAGCTATTTTTTCTATTGATTTTTTTGCCTTTTTTTCAGAACCTGACTTACAAATTACTGTGGCAGATTGTCAGATCTGGTTAGGTCCAAAATTGGGCTTTGTAGGTCAAAGAGGCCTCTGTCACTTTTAAACTTAATCTCCGAGTTTGGCTGATGCTGTTCCCCAGGCCCTCAAACCATTAACTCATCTGTGCTCGAGATCACTGAAGCTATAAATCCACGCCATTCCTAAAGCGCAGCTGTGTGTTGTGAAAAATGATATTCTCATTGTCATTAAGAGAACAAATGCCACGGGATTTTTTTTTTTCCTACAAGTCGACAACTGAAGAAAGGCATTTCTCCCTAGTTGATAGAAAGGCTGTCATTGCACAGAATGGCCTCTCTTATCCGTTTGTGCATTAACTCAGCATAATTTTCAAATGTAAAACTTCTGAGAGGAGCATAATTCTAGAAATGGCAAGATTATAATTATGTGCAGCATAAAGGATAAATTTGTAGTTTATAAATCATGGATATTAATATTCAGCAGGAGTTCAATTCACAGTAAAACTTGAAATAACTACATTGTTAAAAATAATTGAATTTGGGTTTTAGAAGAACTTTTAGAAGTTAAAGATTCTTTTTGTGGGGAGGCCTTTTGGCTGTCTGGGGTTCAAATTTGCATTCAGGTGAGGTTCGTTTCACTGCTGTTTGAAACAATGGCATACATTTCAATTCGTTTAGATGCATTTTTTTTTAAATTTCTACTACCTGTCCTCACCCCCACCATCTAGTCTGTCACAAAATCTTGGTTATGTAGCTTTTTATATATTTAGGAACCTCTCTTTCTTGGTATTTCTTCTGCCAGTCCCTTGGGTCATGCCATCGTTGCTTTTACTTGATTTCTGCAGTGGCTTCCAATGTGTCCTCTCCCTCCTGTCCTGTGCCCCTCAAATCCATGTTATGCAGCATCAAGAGAAATCTAGTTAATAGGTGATTCTTATGTTACTCCTTTTCTTAAAAGTCTGTGTCACCTCATTATCTACAGAGGTGGATCTTACTGTGCTGTAAAAGGCCCTCGTTGTTCTAGGGTGGAATGAATGGGCCAAAATGTATTTTGAGGAATTCCGAGCTTCTTCAGTGGGCCTTGGTTGTTGTTGATTTTCAAAAGGACATTGCTTTCAAACAGATGTATTTATATATACACATACATGGGGGTGTGTGTGTATGTGTGTGTGAATGTAAATATATATATATATTTTAGAGTCCCATGTCTTGCTATGTTGCCCAGGCTGGAGTGTCATGGCTATTAACAGGCAAGGTCATAGTGCCCTATAGCCTGGAGCTCCTGGACGCAAGTGATCTTCCTGCCTCAGCCTCCCGAGTAGCTCATACTACAGGTGTACACCACCACATTTGACCAAATAAATATATTTTTAAAAATAAAAAATGCCTCAGTTTTGAGACTGGGTATAGTAGTATGTGCCTGTAATCCCAGCTACTTGGGAGGCTAAAGTGGGAGGATCGGTTGAGTCTAGAAGTCTGAGACCAACCTGGGAAACATAGTGAGACTGTCTCAAAAAAAAAAAAAAAAAAAAGGAACAAACAAACTTGAAGTGAATTTTAAGATCTTGAAGTGTGGGTGGCTTAGAAGTAAGACCTTCTTTGGCTGCTGTTTCTGGAGCTATAGACTCTTCACATTCCCTCAGTGTTTTGGTAGTGAGAAGAGTAGAGTAGTGGAAAAAAGAGACTTTTGGGTAGACCTGAGTTCAAATCATACTTTAATGCTTTCTTAGGAAGTGATTTTCTGTGTGTTATTTAAGCTATGCACATCTCAGGTCTCTGTTCTGTAGGCTGGATTGTGGTGAGGACCGGCATGTGGTAGCCTGTATTAGTCCATTTTCATGCTGCTGATAAAGACATCCCCGAGACTGGGGAATTTACAAAAGAAAGAGGTTTATTGGACTTACAGTTCCACATGGCTGAGGAGGCCTCACAATTGTGGTGGAAGGCAAGGAGGAGCAAATCACTTCTTACGTGGATGGCAGTAGGCAAAGAGAGCTTGTGAAGAGAAACTCCTGTTCTTAAAACCATCAGCTCTCATGAGACCCAGTCATGATCATGGATGCGAACAGTATGGGAAAGACCCACCTCCATGATTCAGTCATCTTCCACCAGGTCCCTCCTGCAACATGTGGAAATTATGGGAGCTACAGGATGAGATTTGGGTATGGCCACAGAGCCAAACCATATCATAGGCATTCCATAAACAGGAGTGGTGCTCTTCTTTGAACTTTTCCATGGTCTTAGGGAGACATGGGCTTCAAGGACCTCACAGGACAAATGCTCCATAAAAAGTCTTTTTCTGTGAAGCAAAGTTTGGCACTTTTGCCACCCAGATGTATCTGTTGAGCCTGGGTTAAAAGGTATTTGAAGACTTCAGAGTAACTCCTGCAAATCCTCACAAATCCTAGGAAAGGGTCTTTCTTTTCTATATAACCCAGGTGGTCTGTGAGCAGAGTAGAAGCTGCAAATTGCAGAAAGGTACTTTATTATGAGCGATGGTTTGAGAAGGAGAAAAACTCAGCAGGCTTTAACCTTTCCTTTTTGTGTAGCTGGGTATCCACTAAGAATCACAATAAGGTATATGTGATTTTCATTCAAAGTTACCTTTTGTTTGGCAACACTGGTTCACCACAGGAAAATTCTGAACCCAAGTCTGTGCTCACATTTCTGTCTTGATTCAGGAACAGCCAAAAGAAGGGAGCCACTTTCAAATGTTAAAGTATTCCAAAATGGAAAAACACCGCAAGTACCAGCTTAAAACTGGTAGAGCCAAAACTGTGCAGGCGCCATGAAAAAATAAACATTCTGGTAATGGAAAGGAGTTAACCAGGGTTTCTAGAGCTAAGATAGAAAGTGCTAAGTATAAATTGAAGTGAATCTCTATTTTTACAGCTGCTATGACTAAGGCATGTTGCTTATGTTGAAAAAGAAAAACAGTATTCATACCACTATGACAACTGATTATATTTAATATCTAGTCTCATAAAAACCTTATTAAGATTTCAGAAGAGCAGAAGATTTAGTTACTAGAATTCAAATTATTTTTATCTGAAGAAAAATAACAGGTATTCAAAATCTGAACTACCAGATCTGATATATCTGGCCAGATGCTCTCCAACATTTTATTTTTATTTTTTTATAAGGAACCATCTGCTGTAAGTAGAGGTACCTATTAACTTTTCTAGCAGAAAAAGAAATTAACATCTGAAGACACAAAGCCAGTGAATGGTGAAAGAACATAGTTATGAAGACAAAATTAAAAAATCCTCTCACTCCCCCGAGGACCAATTTAAAAGTGTTCTATTTAGAGAAACTCTGTTTGCAAAGCATATATTTTTGGTTATTTCTGTTAAGGTTACTACTTAGCAGCAATTTCAGAAGTTTGTTTTAATAGATTCTATATTATGTTGTACTTAATGAGAATGAGCTCTGGATCACAACTCATCAGTTTATGAAGCTCACCTCCCTCCCCTTTCCACTTCCACCAAGTCTTGATGGCCATTCTGGGGTATTACAACAGACTACCCTGAAATCACTGTGCAGTTAGCAACAGAACATCAGTGTTGAAAGAGTAGGTAAAATTATTTTTGAATAACCAAGTGTGTTTTTTTTTTTTTTGCAACTGTAAAACTGAAATTAGGAAAGCATGTAGTACTCCATCTTTATATTATCTATATATTTTCAAAGAACTCTAGGCCACACAACATCTCTATATTAGGGAAAAGATGAAAGGTGAGGTCAATGAATTTCGGATAAATTAAAAAAAAAAATGAAAATGTTCGCAAACGCTCAAATTTAAATATTTCGATTGTTTGAAGCAGCATAGCTTTCCCCTGAGGCAAACTGAATTTAAAGTCATAGGCAACATTCTTTTTATTCCCTCTACATTATATTAAATGTATTTTGGATTTTGGATATTTTGGATCTTTTTTTTCCCCCTCTACATTATATTAAATGTATTTTTGGATTTTAGGTGAATTTTAGCTTATCACATTCTAAAATTAGAATTTTTCTGACTTTTATCTATAATAGAATCTTAATAATGTAGAGTGTTCTAATATATACTATGTTGTAGAAACTCTTCTTTTTTGGTGAAAATTTTGCTGAGTTGAGAGCTGACCTTTCATTAAGAAAAAAGGTATAATTAATTATTGTATAGTCAATGCTTAAACTATTAAAACAGATTGTTTTCAAGAACTTTAGTAGAACCTGTTTTTATACTGGCAATTGATTACTTAATTCAGCATAAAGTACCATTAGTAGTACCTTATACCTCAGAGCCATATGATCTGAGTTTAGATCCTTGTTCTTCTATTTAGTAGCTGTTGGACCTTGGGCAAGTTAGAATTCCTATGCCTTGATTTCCTCATCTGTAAAATGGGGGTAATAATAGTGCTTAACTCATGGGGGGCACTGTGGGGAATTAAGTGAGTTAATATATGTTATTTAATCTGTCAAACCAGAAAGAATGAAGTTAATACTTCAGTTTGTGTTCTGCAGGAGAAACCTGATGTCAGACCATTACACTCTTCCCAGGACTGGCCCCATCACTGGGAAACATTTTTAAAAATCACAATAATAAAAGCAATGTAATATCAGTAAATAAAGAAATGCTTGAAACTTGTCTAGTTGACTGGATAAGTCTTTATTTTGTATTTAAAAACGTTGAAACTTTTCCAAGGGAAGAAATTATATGCTCAAGTGCAATAGCTAGATCCTGCTTGGTTAGGTTTCAGTCAAACAGTAAAAACCTCATTGTAGGGAAGAAAGACTATTTCCAGAAGGCCTATTATATTAACAGCTCTAAAAGTTTATTTTTAATTTGTTTATTTGGAAATTGGAGTATATTTTCACCACATAGTTCATAAAAGCTGGCTGGATCTATTTAATTACTGGTTGGTGGAATCCCACTATTACGTTATCTTGGCTCTGATCATGGGAGCAGAGGATTGTTATGGGCTTTATTGTGTCCCTCTGAGCCCCAAATTCATGTGTCGAAGTCCTGTATTAGTTCATTTTCATGCTGCTGATAAAGAATTACCCAAGACTGGGAAGAAAAAGAGGTTTTAATGACCGTACAGTTCCAAGTGACTGGGGAGGAGGCCTCACAATCATGGCGGAAGGCAAGGAGGAACGAGTCACGTCTTACATGGATGGCAGCAGGCAAAAAGAGAGCTTGTGCAGGGAAACTCCCATTTATAAAACCCTCAGATCTTTTGAGACTTATTCACTATCACAAGAACAGCACAGGAAAGACCTGCCCCCATGATTCAGTTACCTCTACTGAGTCCCTCCCACAACACGTGGGAATTATGGGATCTACAAGATGAGATTTGGGTAGGGCCACAGAGTGAAACCATATCATTCCACCCCTGGTCGCTCCCAAATCTCATGTCTTCACATTTCAAAACCAATCATGACTTCCCAACAGTCCCCCAAAGTCTTACCTCATTCCAACATTACCCCAAAAGTCCACAGTCCAAAGTTTCATCTGAGACAAGGCAAGTCCCTTTTGCCTATGAGCCTGTAAAATCAAAAGCAAGTTAGTTACTTCCTAGATACAATGGAGGTATAGGCATTGGGTAAATATAGCCATTCCAAATGGGAAAAATTGGCCAAAACAAAAGGGCTACAGGCTCCATACAATTCTGAAATCCAGCAGGGCACTCAAACTTTAAGGCTCTGAAATGATCTCTTTTGATTCCATGTCTCGCATCTGGGTCACGCTGATGCAAGAGGTGGGTTCCCGTGGTCTTGGGAAGCTCCACTCCTGTGGCTTTGCAAGGTACAGCCTCCCTCCTGGCTATTTTCATAGGCTGGCATTAAGTGTCTGCAGCTTTTCCAGGCAAACGGTGTGAAGTGTTGGTGGATCTACCATTCCCGGGTCTGGAGGATGGTGGCCCTCTTCTCACAGCTCCACTAGGAGGTGCCCCAGTTGGGACTCTGTGTGGGAGCTCCAAACCCATATTTCCCTTCCACACTACCCTAGCAGAGGTTCTCCATGAGTGCCCCACCCCTGCAGCAAACTTCTGCCTGGGAATCCAGGCATTTCTATACATCCTATGAAATCTAGGTGGGATTCCCAGACCCCGATTCTTGAGTTCTGTGTACCTGCAGGCTCAATGCCATGTGAAAACTGCCAAGGTTTGGGGCTTGCAGCCTCCGAAGTCATGGCCTGAGCTCTACATTGGCCCCTTTCAGCCATGGCTGGAGGGGCTCAGAGGCAGGGCACCAAATCCCTAGACTGCACACAACAAGTGGACCCTGGGCCTGGCCCATGAAACCACTTTTTCCTCCTAGGCCTCCAGGCCTGTGATGGAAGGGGCTGCTGTGAAAACCTCTGATGTGCCCTGGAGACATCTTCCCCATTGTCTTGGGGTTTCACATTCAGCTCCACGTTGCTTATGAAAATTTCTGCAGCTGGCTTGAATTTCTCCTCAGAAAAAGAAGAAATCTTTTCTATCGCATTGTCAAGCTGAAAATTTTCTGAACTTTTATGCTCTGCTTCCTTTATAAAACTGAATGCCTTTAACAGCACCCAACCCACCTCTTTAATGCTTTGCTGCTTAGAAATTTCTTCTGCCAGATACCCTACATCGTCTCTCTCAAGTTCAATGTTTCACAAATCTCTAGGGCAGGGGCAAAATGCCGCCAATCTCTTTGGTAAAACATAACAAGAGTCACCTTTGCTCCAGTTCCCAACAAGTTTCTCATCTCTATCTGAGACCACCTCAGCCTGGATTTCATTGTCCATGTCATTATCAGCATTTTGGTCAAAACCATTTGACAAGTCTCTAGGGAGTTCCAAACTTTCCCATATTTTTCCTGTGTTCTTCTGAGCTCTCCAAACTGTTCCAACTTCTGCCTGTTACCCAGTTCCAAAGTCTCTTCCACATTTTTAAGTATCTTTTCAGCAGCGCCCCACTCTACTAGTACCAATTTACTGTATTAGTCCATTTTCATGCTGCTAATAAAGACATACCTGAGACTGGGCAATTTACAAAAGAAAGAGGTTTAAAACATTTACGGTTCCATGTGGCTTGCCTTCCATCTCACAATCATGGTGGAAGGCAAGGAGGAGCAAGTCACGTCTTACATGGATGGCAACAGGCAAAAAGAGAGCCTGTGCAGGGAAACTTCCATTTTTAAAACCAGATGAGGTGAGACTTATTCACTGTCACGAGAACTGCATGGAAAGGCCTGCCCCAATGATTCAATTACCTCCACCGGGTGCCTCTCACAACACGTGGGAATTATAGGAGTTACAAGATGAGATTTGGATGGGGACACAGAGCCAAATCATACAAAGTCCTAACCTTAGTACCTCAGAATGTGACTGCATTTGGAAATAGGGCCTCTAAAGAGGTAATTAAGGTAAAATGAGGCCATATGGGTGGTCCTAATCCGATATGACTGGTGTCCGTGTAAGAAGAGGAGATTAAGACACAGCCACACACAGAGGGAAGACCACTTGAAGGCAATGGAAGATGGTCTTCTACAAGCCAAAGAAAGAGATCCTCAGAAGAAACCATCTTTGCTGATACCTTGATTGTGGACTTCCAGCCTCCAGAACTGTGAGAAAATAAATTTATGTTTAAGCCATTCAGCCTGTAGTACTTTGTTGTAGCAGCCCTGGCAAACAAATACAAGGATCATGTGGTATGGAAAGAGTAGAACTGGCTATATGTTAAAAATGCAAAAATAGGAGAAGTTAGTCTTGGGTTCTCTTTTGCCTTTTTCCCCATCTCTGTCCTCTCACTGTTTTCTTGCCACTCTGGGTTCCCACTGTGACCCTTCTCTTTAATGTGGGAGTTAGGATAGATCTTTTCTTTTCTTTTTTTTTGGACAGAGTCTCTCTCTCTCTGTTGCCCAGGCTGGAGTGCAGTGGCACAATCTCAGCTCACTGCAACCTCCACTTCCTAGGTTCCAGCAATTCTCCTGCCTCAGCCTCCCAAGTAGCTGGGACTACAGGTGCATAGCACCACGCCTGGCTAATTTTTGTATTTTTAGTAGAGACAGGGTTTCACCATGTTGCCAGTCTGGTCTTGAGCTCCTGACCTCAAGTGATCCATCCATCTTGGCTTCCCAAAGTGCTGGGATTACAGGTGTGACCCACTGCCCCTGGCACCAGATCCACCAAGGTGCTCCCTGTTCCTTCTGCACCAGAGAAAGTTAGGATATATATATATAATATGAATGACTTTGACAACATGCACTAACCTGTGAGTGAGCAATGCCCCTTAATTCCCTAAATAGGAGCTACATGAAGGCATGGACTTTGGCAGCCAGTATGTTCTCAGAGTCCAGAATAAATAGTCAGTCAAGTAATATTAATTCACTTAATATTACTGAGTGAATATCCTGTTTTAAAAGCCAGAGCTAAGCCCAAATGAATCTCTTTTGGTAGGAATTGTTGGCAGTATAAGCAAGTAGAGTGAAACGTCTCAGTACTTGGAAACGTGCTCTCTGTTTGTGGGTGGGATGGCAGGGGAGGAGTAACAGCAGAACCTCGAGCTCCTGCTCCCAGGATCAGTCTGTCGTACTTTTTACAACTTTCTCTCTGTTTCCAATTCTGCATCAACAGATTCTTAAAATCTCCTCATTGCTTTAGTTATAAGGGCTCCCCTGGTATTGCAAAACCTAGGTCTCAGCTTTAGAGAGGAGAGGGGAGGCTGTGGGGTGATTGAGGAAGAGATGGTGGCCTGTGCATCTGGATGATTAGTAAGTTCAGGGTGACCTCTGTAACTTACCTCACACGTGTGTGCAGTACTTGAAGTGGATGAGTGAACTTCGGCAAGGGGAACAACTAAATTTGGAATGCTTCTATAAGTGGCGCTTCCAGACAGAAATCATGGCTGTGACAGTAGGCATGTCATTAGGGAGTGACAGCGGGCTCTCTGCACGCCTCTTGTTCCTGCTGCATATTCCAGTCCTCCCCTCTGCTTGCAGAATCCTTTTCGGTCAACCATTTAAAAGATGGGGGTGAAAGGGCATGTGAAATAGGAGGTAAATAAAAGAAGTGTTTATTGAATATATCTATTGAATAAACTCTTACAAACACTTACTATGTTCCTGGCACTGTTCCAGGTGCTTCACACTGTTTCATTCATTCATAATCTTACTCATAATCCTGTGAGAAAACCCTGGCCAGAGAGTTTCTTGCACTAGCTCACACACAGTGATAACATAGTAAAGTGGGTATTCACACCCAGGGAGTGTGTGGAGGGGAATTCTTGGTTTGGGAGAGGTATGTTGGATATAAATGAGGCTCAATTTGGGTAGAAATTGAGGAAAATAGCTTATCATATTGAATGGACCTCGAGTTCATCCTGTTTTATTACAGTCATTGTTCCTTGTCCACTGTAGTGTAGCATTGTAGTCACCTTAGAGGGGGTTGGATTTCTTGAGGATCTAGAAAAGGAAATTTTTTCTGGAGGCCACAGGGGAAAGAGGCAGCCTGAGAAGGAAACTGGTGTTGGATGGGGAAGGCAGGGTTTGTTTAGTGACATGTTTAGATGTTGACTCTCTCTTATGTTCTTTAACAAATGAAGATGATAATATCCATCCTAATTTCAAGGTTATAATAAGATAAAATAAAAAATAAAGCCTAGAACTTAAAATTGGAAAGACGGCAGGCTCAGCAAATACGGTAGCTTTCACTTACTATTATGTGAAAGGAATCAGACATAGTCAGTCTGTTCCAAGTCAAAATGACCTGGTTGACCTCTCCCCTCTGCATCTGTGCTTTCCTATTCTTGAGGGCACTCCAAGGATTCTTCAGGGCACAGTTTAAAACCTTAGTTAGAAAACCGCTTCTCTGAGTCAACTTCTGTTGTGAATATGAGGAAATTCAGGCCAAGAGACAAGTCAGTGGCTTTCCTGCAGTTGCTCCACTATTTTTCCACTTTCTGAGGGCTGTGTCCTCACTGGAGAAACCGTCTCTCCCTGGGAAAACACTGAAAAGTTAGAAGTTCATATCAAAGTGAGCTCTTTTGCTTTAATAATACCTATCGTTGATTGAATACTTACAAATACTTCCGGGCAGGGACAGCTTCATAAGTGTGTGACCCATGCAGCTGCACAGGCCTTACGCTCAGAAGGGCCCTGCCTTTGTTTTTATTCTCTGTTGTGATCTTGCCATTCTCAGTAGCTTTTGAATGAGGTGCTCTGTGCTTTTTTCACTGGGCCCCACAAAATGATGTGGCAGATCCTGGCTCTTGGTGTTTTTCGAATGTGTGTGTGTGTGTGTGTGTGTGTGTGTATTTTTATATATATATATATATATATATATATATATATATATAAAATACATGTTATATATACATAAAATACATGATATATCTATATCTCTCTATATATATATATCTATATATATATCTTACAAACATCTTTGAGGTATGGATGTTATTATCCCTATTGTACAGTCAAGGACTATCAGGCTAAGGCAATTTCCTGGAGAGCACACGTGTTGTGAAGGGGCCGAATGGGAACTTTTGTTGAGCAATCTTGGCCTCAAAGCCCACTGTCTTTCCTCCTTATGCCGGTGCAAGTCTAAAGTAAAAGTGTACTGGGGAAGGGAAAGGAAGCTAATGGTAAATCTTTGTTTTGTGGGGTGGGATGGGTATGGGAACGTAGGGGATGCTGAAGGGCTTGGCTTCTGGCAACCATTTAACATGTATACACACCCCTTAATTTTTAAAGATGGGTAACTCGATTTTTTTTAAAGACAGCTTGACATAAGACTAATTTATAAGGACCTTACTCCACAGATCTGGTGACTGACCTAACAAGTTTGATTTTGTATTCTTCAAAAAGGAAAGGCTAAAAAAATTTGTGAAGGGACAAGTTGTAGTTCAGGCCATGAATTGGAGGCAATCTTAGGATTAGAACATCTTGGTGCTTGCTTTTGCTTCAACATTTAGTTCATGTTTTTCTTTATTTTTTTTTTCCATGTATAGGCATGAGACAACATAGTGGTTTTGGAATTGTTTTGATGATAAAAGTTGTAGCAGTCAAAAATGCCACTACTTGGTATTCCTGTGTTCACATCAACAAAAATCCAAGCTTTGTGTTTGGTTTCCTTCTCCCACCTGCATTTTCCCCATGTTTTCAAAGTGAGAGTAAATGTTTTAACATTTTTCATCCAAATCATTTGGTAGTGAATTTTTTTTATTAGTTACCTATGGCAGAAAATAGGAATTTTCTCTCTAGAAAAAGTTCTCAAGGAACTGAGAATTTCCAGGCCTAATATTCTTGGACAATATTATGGCCCAATTTCTAATAACATATTATATTTTAGAGTGCTTTTAGTCTGTAATGTGCTTTCATATTTGTTGTAGAAAGATGGATAAGATGGCAGAATGAGGAGAAGAAAGAATTTTGACCTGACATTCTGGCAGAGCATGAAGAGCACTAAATGAGGGTTCTATAACAAGAGCAGATCAAGTACCTCCATCGAGACAGGGTGATGACAGTCACAGAGTGGAGGTTTTCATTCTGCTCGTGTCCATTTGTTCACTACATTTACCCAGCAAGTAGTCTTTGAGACTCTCAAAATAACGAATAAAAGCCATTCCCCCTTAACACCCCCACATTATACTGAAGAGGCCCTACCAAGACGTACAATTACAGATTTTTATCAGTACCATTTTCTCATTCGATTGATACACTTCCAAAATGTTCTAACCAATTGTACTTTGATCAAGGTTGAATACAGTGATTTTTTACAAAATGAAACAAAAGGACAAGAAAAATTAGAACAAGTTTCCCTGTGTCTAAACTGTTGAACATGTTTTCTTAGAGATTTCTCAGAAAAGAAACCATTTCCAAAGGACCACCAGAAGTACTTCTACAGAAGAAAGAGCGAACAGAAAACATCCCCATTTCTAATCCTCACCTAAGTCCTTGAAAACTCACTTAGTGAAGTTCATGCCCAGAATCTGTCAGACAGGTTGTAACCAGAGAGCACTAATGGCTCAATTCTTCAGTTATCAAAATGTCACTTCATATTAAATGAATGAACTCTAAGTACCCATATGCTAATTGGATTTATTCCTTACATGTTGGCTGTGATCATTATCACACTGGGTATGAACTTTACTGAATGACTCCACAAATTCCCCTTAATTTTCCAAGGTAGGATGACCCTGGCGACCATCATTCCCAGGGGTATTTCAACTTTTAGCTACACAGTGTATTTAAGTAGAAACTGAAAATTGAAGAAAACATAAGAAGTTGAAGAATTTGTGCAAGCCAAATATATACTGAGGGCTACTATAAAGATTTTATTACCTTGAGATTGAAGCTATCACATTACTAGAGGTTCCTCTCTGTCTCTGTCAGATAAACCTAAATTTATTGCAGTAAAGAGAGTGCACTGACCCCTACTTCAGATCTGAGGGAAGAAGAAAGAAGGTAAAATACCTTCATCTAGAGTAGAGATAAGAGCAGAAGTTGAACATTGAGCAACTCTCCTATTCTTTAAACCAAATGAAAACACATCTAGATTTGTATCTTATCCATAGGTAACAAAACGCTTTTGGAAATGGCATCGGGTGTATATGGCTTCCCCTTCCACATCTGGAGTATATCAGTATCCACTTGTGCTCATTCTGGAGCATGAAAAGAGGCAGAGGAAACAGCTCATTGCTTTCTAGTAAACTGCTCTCTCTGCCTTTCCCACTATGACATAGAAAGGCAAGTAAGAGCATCTTGGCCTCTGGAAGTGGTTTCCGGGGAACTCTGAGGAAATCCTTAGAACCCAGCCTCAACACCATGAAGGGACCAGTATGTAGACTTTTAATATTATCTTCAGTAGCCACTAACTGGTGGATGAACTCATGATATTGGAAGAAGACATTTCTTAAACAATTTTAATTGTTAAATACAGCATTTGAACTTCTTAGTATTTCCTTTTTCAATTTTTAAAACATACCTGGAATCTCAAGAACTGGAAGTGGTTTAGTTTTCTCTTGCCCTCTGAGAGGTCACCCTGGACGAGTGGCTTTCTGGGTCTTCATGTGCAGCTCATAACTGTTCCTCATAGTTTTCTTCCTCCTCAGAGATGGGGAGTGGTGGAAGTAGGGATCTGGGGAGAGAATAGGTGGGCCTAGCAGGGATGTGCATTTATGAAGGGTAATGTATTATAGTTTGCTATGGTTTGAATGCTTGTGTCTCTCCAGAATTTAGATGTTGAAATCCTAACTCCCAAGGTAATAGCATTAGAAAATAGGGTCTACGGGATGTGATTAGATGATGAGGGAAGAGCCCTCATGATTGGGGTTAGTGCCTGTATACAAGAGAGCACAGAGACCCAGCCAGCCCCTTTTACCACATGAGGACACAGTGAAAAGTCATCATCTGTGAGAAAGTGGGCCCTCACTAGACACTGAACCAGCTGGCACCTTGATCTGGGACTTTCAGCCTCCAGAACTATGAGAAATAAATTTCTATTGTTCATAAGCTACCCATGGTAAGGTATTTTGTTATAGTGGCCTAAATGGACTAAGACACAGTTCTTTACCTTAGCTTTGCAAATCAGGAGTGCTGGTGGAATTAGGCTCTATGCCCAGTTGTGCCAGGTAGCAGCACCTTCCTGCACTCGGTGTGTACTGGGACCAGCTAGAGTGCAACATTCACTTGTAGAAAGTAGCCTCTGCATGCTTACAGCTCACTTAGCTCAGGGCTTAGCTAGGACCTCCTGCATCACTAAGAAACTGTGACTGTGTTTTATTTAATATTTTACTACGACTTCTTGCAGGAATGTTTGTGGCATAACTTTGATACTCAACACAAGGCAAAAATAAATGGTTAGAAAATAAATCTGAACAGGAACTTCTTGAGGTACTGCTACTAATTTCACATGAAGCAAGTTACCACCAGATTCACTACAGTTCCTTTGGCAATTATAATGTTAACATGTTTGCTCCATAATATGCAAATAATTTAAAAATACTTAATATAAATCTATCAAAGGGCCCGAGATAGTAAGAAGTCAGAAAACACAACCTTGGCAGATGTGTGGGGAAGAGGGAGATCTGATGCCACCCACTAAGCTTTTTTTTCCTTTGAACTACTGGGGCACGTTAGACCAGTGTCTTATTCAATTGAATAAATAAATCGGATCTTGCTAGCAAGATTAAAATGGTTCACCATATGTGCTTTTTTGCTTGTTTTCATGTTGCCTGTTAATTCATTTAAAAGAGAAAAGTAGGTATAAATTTGTTTATTCATTCAGTCAACTCAGCAGAAATTTATTGCAGAGCTGGTATGTTTTCCATGCCAGGTGTTGGTGGTATGGAAATGAGACACGAAATGCTTGTCTTCAAAGAACTTACAGTCATCTTAGAAGAACTTTGAACTGAATGGGGAGAAGGCAGGTACTTAACAGATACTCAAGAGCCCTATTCTAGAATTGTACCCTTATTCTGTATTTCAGGTCCTGCAACACTTTTCTATTAAGATTTTGGAAAGTTTTATATTGTTATAATAATTTTATAATAAAATTGAGCTAATCCTGACTCTCAGACAAGGTGTTCAGCCTAACCTTGCTTTGTAACCTTGCTTCCTCCATTGATGATTTTTTCTGATTTAGATTGATCATATTCATTTGTTTTCTCAGCAGTGGTTTGGTTTCCTTTCCAGGGTTTTCCTTCCTTTAGTTCCAAATTGCTTAGAAAACATGCCGTTCTCCCAATTTCTCCTCCTGGCATGAGCTGGCTCCCTGTGGCTATGCCCACCAGTCTGAAAGAGTCCTTACCTTTGTTTTGAAGCCAGAATTTAGGCTTGGCTTGGCAGAGTCCTCTGAAAAGTAAATGTTTAATGGGAATACTTGCCTTCCACATCTGCTTTGGACTGTTGATTTTACCTGACATGATATATTTTTATATGGTTATATAGTGTTCATCCACAATCCTCATTTTGAAGGAGGTTAAGAGGGATGGAGTGGTTGACAGGCATCAGGAAGTTCTAGAAATTTGGCTATTCAAAGCACTCTAGATGTGCTTTCTGTTTATTTTTTTTTCTCTCAATATAACTAACGGCATAATGAAAGGATAGATACTCATCTCCTCAACCATGAGCTCTTTATTTGCTCCTCTCAAAGGGCCAGGGGAGGATATGAGGAAAGATAACAGGAGGGAAACTCCTTGGTACTTATAGAGACCCATACGAATTCTCTTTTGTAGGTTTTTGACAAGAGATGGGGGAGAGGATGTGTGTTCCTCACTATCATTTTTGAACATATTAGTCTTAGCATCACAGGGGAAATGTACAATTGTTGAAAACAGGATAAAATAAGAAACGTGACAATATACAATCTCAGTGAATAAATTGTGAAATGTAAGATGAGGTTCTATCTGTTTTGCAACAATGTAAAAGTCATGAATAGTTCACTGAGACGGAAAGGAAAAACGTAGAAAATAAAAGGAGAATAAAACACATAGGAGAATAATATGAGAAAAACAGGCTTACTGCAGCCATATTACACACTTCTGATGGCATTGCTTTCAAGAGGTAGGCAAAGATCCCAAATTAGAAAAACTTTTAAGAATGTATGTTTTAAAAAATCCAGAAAAAAGCAATTTTTGGAATCTTTGACATGCCAGTTTTGTACTGTATTGACAATTTCTTTTTCTTTTTAAATTTTTTATTATACTTTAAGTTCTAGGGTACATGTGCACAACGTGCAGGTTTGTTACATATGTATACATGTGCCATGTTGGTGTGCTGCATCCATTAACTCATCATTTCAATTAGGTATATCTCCTAATGCTATCCCTCCCTGCTTCCCCCACCCGACGACAGGCCCTGGTGTGTGATGTTCCCCTTCCTGTGTCCAAGCATTCTCATTGTTCAATTCCCACCTATGAGTGAGAACATGCAGTGTTTGGTTTTCTGTTCTTGCGATAGTTTGCTGAGAATGATGGTTTCCAGCTGCATCCATGTCCCTACAAAGGACACGAACTCATCCTTTTTTATGGCTGCATAGTATTCCATTCTGTGAACCAACCCAAATGTCCATCAATGACAGACTGGATTAAGAAAATGTGGCACACATAGACAATTTCTTTGATAATCTCCTTCACCTTAGTGAATGTGTTGCCCTTTTTTTCTGTATTTTTCATGTCCTGAATCTAAATTTTAGATAAGAATTCTCCAAAGGAGAAAGGGAAAATGTCTAATTGCATGTGGTTAGCATATTTTTGTTCTTGATAAAAAGTAATAATATCCTTTTACCATAAGGTATAGAAAACTCATGTCAAAAGCTAGCTGAACAAATGAATGATCAATTAACAAACACGTATTAGGAACTTGGTTTTTAAAAGACTTACCAATCACTTCATACACATATTTACATTTAGACTTAACCTCTGCAATCTGTAGATCTGGAGATTCATGGGTCTATGATTTGTTTTATTATTATTTTTTATCTTAGCAGTTTGTGAGCTTTTCTGTTAGGTGACTTTTTTTTTCTGGTAACTTTTTTTGAGGTCACTGGCTTGTGAATGGGCTTTAAAAACACTAACATGCAACACAGACAATTAATGCAAATCATTAATATTTTGTACTCCAGAAATGGCTTGTGAAACACTCTTAAAAGATTAATACTACGTAAGTAGTACTTGTTCTTGCCGAACAGATTTTGTACATGGCTACTTATTTCCTAGTTAATGAGTTATGAAATGGGCAAACCAAAAACAATCAAATGGCTATACTCGATAGATATATTTTTCTTTTAATATTTTTATTATATTTCTAATAGTGTCTGACAAAGCTATGTCAGCAAGTTAAGGTCAGGCATTTTATTTTTTAAATTTTTGCTTATTTATTTTTTATATTTTGTATGCAACGCTTTTATAGAATATGTGAGTTGCAAATATTTTCTCCCAGTATAAACATTATCTTTTCATGTTCTTTTAAAAAATAATTATACATATTCATGAGGTATGTAAGGATGTTTTAATACATATAATGTGTAGTGATCAGATCATGGCAATTAGAGCATCCATCATCTTAAACATTTATCATTTCTTTGTGTTGGGAACTTTGAATATCCTCCTTCTAGCTGTTTGAAATATATATTATTGCTAACTATAATCATCCTACAGTGATAGAGCACACTAGAACTTCCTCCTCCCATCTAGCTGTAATTTTGTATCCTTTAACAAATCTTTCCCTATCCCTTCCTTCCCTTACCCTTCCCAGACCCTGGTATTCTTTATCCTACTTTTGACTTCTATACGATAAACTTTATTCCCCCCACATATGAGTGAGAATATGAGGTGTTTAACTTTCTGTTCTTGGCTTATTTCATTTAACACAGTGTCCTCTAGTTCCATCTATTTTTCCGTGAATGACAGGATTTCGTTCTTTTTATGACTGAATGTTAATAGTATTCCATGGTCTATAGATGTCACATTTTATTTATCCATTCAGCTGTTGTTGGACACTTAGGTTGATTCCATAGCTTGGCTATTGTGAATAGAGCTGCAAAAACATGGGATAATAGTTCTTAATCCTGACTTTACCTTATAGTTTGTTAGGGAATTTATCAAAAACTCAGCCACGTAACACAGTTCTGAGGACGCTAATTCAGCGAGGTGAGGGTAGGGTCCTAAGTTTTACTTTTAACAAGTCTCTCAGGTGATTCTGATACTGGTCCATGGGCCAGTGTATGGGAAACTCCACTTTGGAGAACATTACTAAACAAGCAAAACCTCTTGACTGACAGCTGGTGTACTTGGGTGGTTCAGATCATGCCTTCCAGAAGCCACTAATGTTACTACATGGAGGCAAGGGGAACTCCTTCTCTCCTGTGTTTTCCCTGCTTGTCTATTGAAGTGAAACAGAATTGTAAAATATGTCTCTTTGTTTGCTCCTTGTTCTTTTATCTTAATCAGATCTATGGGGAGAATTTTTTAAAGATATGAATGGATGTATCTCAGACTCTTAAGTCTTTTGTGCCTAGAACATATTTGAACAAGTTACAGCATACTGGCTAATTTCTGTCATTATTCTGAAAACAATATTTATTTTGGAATTGGCAGCATGTTTGGTTTCTTTAAAATGCACACTGATTTCTTCTGACCAACATGTGTGCCAAGTATCTTGAATTTTAACAAATAGTTTTCCCCATAAATAACAAAACAACAACAACGAACCTTGTTTATGTGAGTTCAAATAACAAAGTACCTCCTCTGGAATGGTGGCAGCAGGGCAAGAATCATCCTACCTGTGCCAGCTTATGGGCTTACTCCATATATGGGCTTATCTCTGAGGTTTAACTTCGAGTTGTCCAAGACGTAGTATGTATTCTCAATAAGGCTTATTTCTGAGATTATCAAAATACCTTTCATATTTCTCTTGGCTCTATCAAATCTCTGTCAGCTGTCTCTACAGGCATGACAGTCCTGTGGTAAGAAGTTGTAAGGAGGAGAAGTCCCTCTTAGCTCTGACTTGTTCTCCATTGTAGTCTACACCAGCCAGGCTCTGGAGAAAAAGGGGCCTGTGTGCAAAACCACAGCCCAGGCCAGTGTTGTTCAAGAGGAGGCCATTTGTTAGTGTGGCTGACGACAGACAGTAAGGTCAGGATTATTTCAGTGAAGAATTGAGCACACTCTTGTGGATAACAGACTTTAGGGGTCTATCCCATAATGATTTACTGCCTGTAAGTCATAGAGTTTTAGGACACTTAAGCCCAGTTCCTAGGCTTTCTCTCCTGTAGTCTCAACTGAATTAAAATCTTGCTACAACATTTTAGTCTTGAAACCTAGGTTTGCACCAAATCCGGAGTAGTGATACAGGTGGGAGGGATGGAGTTATAGTGGTTCTGGCATTGGCTTGATGGCTTTGCTACTTTGTGGGAAATGGAAATGTAGCTTCTTAACCCCAACACAAATCAAGGAAGAGATCAAGGCAGAGAGCCAGAGATCTTTAGATAGAATGGTCCTTTGATGCTTTAGCAGTTTACCTCTCTGGGCTGCTAGGTCTCTCTGAGAATGCAATGACAGTTCAGAAACCTCTCAGCCAGTCTTACTATCAAATCGGCCTTCTCAGGAACCTGAATATTCCAGTGGTGAGCCTGATATGACCTTTCTCCTTGAAGCAATAAACTGTGCATATACATTTTCCTATCATTTTAAGGATAGGAAGAGCTCTGGTTAAGATTCCTGCTCAATAGCATAGGCTAAAGTAAACAAGTTTCTTTGAACTGTTTGGTCTGGTGCCTGACTGATTGTAGATATTTAATCTTTTCTGGGGTTTAAATTTCTTAAAACAAGCCCCCTACATACTAAGAGTATTCACTGGCACTAAGAGGGGCCTCTGTAACCCAGTGGGAACCCTGATTAGAGTGAGGGGTGTTGAAACAGTGCTGGGCTGCATTCCTTCCTTTGATGAGTCCACAGGGCCCTAGTCAACAAGTAATGTAATCAAGCACATTCTGTCTATGTGCCTCTTGGCACGCCCTGGGAAAGCACTTAATATAGTGCAGGAATTAGCCAGCCCCGCCTGGGAGCCAGCCTTGCCTACTACATAGGCAAAGGATGTTTTATCTGACTCTTTGCTACTCTTCAGTTGTATTATATAAACAAAGACGTCTTTGGTTATGCTTGAGCTCTATTTTAGACTGGACCATGTGTGTTTTACAGTAGAGCAGCTATGTTGTGCCTATTTAAAGCAGCGCAGAAGACTTGGCTGTTTCTTTTTGTCTCATAGCACATATGGTGAATTTCACACAGAATAGTCACCTATTGGCAGTTGGAATAGTAATAGCTCTTGGATGGTAAATCTTAGGATGCCCAAAGGTAAAGACATCGATATGGCCTGGATACATGTTTGTTTTAGACTACAATCAAGACTGTAGATCCTTAAAGGACAAGAACTGTATCTGTTTATAGTAACTTTTTTTTTTTTTATTATACTTTAAGTTCTGGGTTACATGTACAGAACATGCAGTTTTGTTACATAGGCACACACGGGCCATGGTGGTTTGCTGCACCCATCAACCAGTCACCTGCATTAGGTATTTCTCCTAATGTTATCCATCCCCTAACCTCCCATTGCCCATAGGCCCCAGTATGTGATGTTCCTCTCCCTGTGTCCATGTGTTCTCATTGTTCAGCTCCCACTTATGAGTGAGAACATGTGGTGTTTGGTTTTCTGTTCTTGTGATAGTTTGCTGAGAATGATGGTTTCCAGCTTCATCCATGTCCCCGCAAAGGACAGGAACTCATCCTTTTTAATGGCTGCATAGTATTCCATGGTGCATATGTGCCACATTTTCTTAGTCCAGTCTATCAATGATGGACATTTGGGTTGGTTCCACGTCTTTGCTATTGTGAATAGTGCCGCAATAAACGTACGTGTGCATATGTCTTTATCGTAGACTGATTTATAATCCTTTGGGTATATGGCCCATAATGGGATTGATTGTTGGATCAAATGTATTTCTAGTTCTAGATCCTTGAGGAATTGCCACACTGTCTTCCGCAATGGTTGAACTAATTTATACTCCCATCAACAGTGTAAAAGCGTTCCTATTTTTCCACGACCTCTCCAGCGTCTGCTGTTTCCCGACTTTTTAATGATCACATTCTAACTGGTGTGAGATGGTATCTCATTATGGTTTTGATTTGCATTTTTCTAATGACCAGTGATGATGAGCATTTTTTCATATGTCTGTTGGCTGCATAAATACCTTCTTTTGAGAAGTTTCTGTTCATATCCTTTGCCCATTTTTTGATGGGGTTGTTTGCTTTTTTCTTGTAAATTTGTTTAAGTTCTTTGTAGATTTTGGAATATTAGCCCTTTGTCAGATGGATAGATTGCAAAAATTTTCTCCCATTCTGTAAGTTGTCTGTTCACTCTGATGATAGTTTCTTTTGCTGTGAAGAAGCTCTTTAGTTTAATTAGATCCCATTTGTCATTTTTGGCTTTTGTTGCCATTGCTTTTGGTGTTTTAGACATGAAGGCTTTGCCCATGCCTATGTCCTGAATGGTATTGCCTAGGTTTTCTTCTAGGCTTTTTGTGATCCTAGGTCTTACATTTAAGTCTTTGATCCATCTTGAGTTGATTTTTGTATACGGTGTAATGAAGGGGACCAGTTTCAGTTTTCTGCGTGTGGCTAGCCAGTTTTCCCAACACCATTGATTAAATAGGGAATCTTTTCCCCATTATTTGTGTGTGTCAGATTTGTCAAAGATCAGATGGTGGTAGATGTGTGGTGTTAATTCTGAGGCTTCCATTCTAATCCATTGGTCTATATCTCTGTTTTGGTACCAGTACCATGCTGTTTTGGTTACTGTAGCCTTGTAGTAAAGTTTGAAGTTGGGTAGCATGATGCCTTCAGGTTTGTTCTTCTTGCCCAGGATTGTTGTGGCTATGCAGGCTCTTTTTTGATTCCATATGAAGTTTAAAGTAGTTTTTTCCAATTCTGTGAAGAAAGTCTGTGGTAGCCTGATGGGAATAACATTGAATACATAAATTACTTTCGGCAGTAAGGCCATTTTCACGATACTGATTCTTCCTATCCATGAGCTTGGAATGTTTTTCCATTTGTTTGTGTCCTCTCTTGTTTTCTTGAGTAGTGGTTTGTAGTTCTCCTTGAAGAGGTCCTTCACATCCCTTGTAAGTTGGATTCCTAGGTATTTTATTCTCTTAGTAGCAATTGTGAATGGGGGTTCACTCATGATTTGGCTCTCCGTTTGTCTGTTATTGGTGTATAGGAATGCTTGTGATTTTTGCACATTGATTTTGTATCCTGAGACTTTGCTGAAGTTGCTTATCAGCTTAAGGAGATTTTGGGCTGAGACGATGGGGTTTTCTAAATATACAATCAAGTCATCTACAAACAGAGACAATTTGACTTCCCCTCTTCCTATTTGAATACGCTTTATTTCTTTCTCTTGCCTGATTGCCCTGGCCAGAACTTCCAATACTATGTTAAATAGGACTGGTGAGAGAGGGCATCCTTGTGCCAGTTTTCAAAGGGAATGCTTCCAGTTTTTGCCCATTCAGTATGATATTGGCTGTAGGTTTGTCATAAATAGCTCTTATTATGTTGAGATATGTTCCATTGATATTTAGTTTATTGAGAGTTTTTAGCATGAAAGGCTGTTGAATTTTGTCAAAGGCCTTTTCTGCATCTATTGAGATAATCATGTGGCTTTTGTCATTGGTTCTGTTTATATGATGGATAACGTTTATTGATTTGTGTATGTTGAATCAGCCTTGCATCCCAGGGATGAAGCCAACTTGATTATGGTGAACAAGCTTTTTGATGTGCTGGTGGATTCAGTCTGCCAGTATTTTATTGAGAATTTTCGCATCAATATTCATCAGGGATATTGGTCTAAAATTTTCTTTTTTTGTTGTGTCTCTGCCAGGCTTTGGTATCAGGATGATGCTGGCCTCATAAAATGAGTTAGGGAGGATTCCCTCTTTTTCTATTGATCAGAATTGTTTCAGAAGGAATGGTACCAGCTCCTTTTTGTACCTTTGGTAGAATTCGGCTGTGAATCCGTGTGGTCCTGGACTCTTTGGTTGGTAGGCTGTTAATTATTGCCTCCATTTCAGAGCCTGTTATTGGCCTATGCAGAGATTCAACTTCTTCCTGGTTTAGTCTTGGGAGGGTGTATGTGTCCAGGAATTTATCCATTTCTTCTAGATTTTCTAGTTTATTTGCATAGAGGTGTTTATAGTATTCTCTGATGGTAGTTTGTATTTCGGTGGAATCAGTGGTAGTATCCCCTTTATCAATTTTTATTTTTTGTTTTTTATTGCATCTATTTGATTCTTCTCGCTTTTATTCTTTATTAGTCTTGCTAGCAGTCTATCAATTTTGTTGATCTTTTCAAAAAAACAGCTAATGGATTCATTGGTTTTTTTTGAAGGGTTTTGTGTGTCTCTATCTCCTTCAGTTCTGCTCTGGTCTTAGTTATTTCTTGTCTTCTGCTAGCTTTTGAATTTGTTTGCTCTTGCTTCTCTAGTTCTTTTAATTGTTATGTTAGGGTATCAATTTTAGATCTTTCCAGCTTTCTCTTGTGGGCATTTAGTGCTATAAATTTCCCTCTACACACTGCTTTAAATGTGTCCCAGAGATTTTGGTATGTTGTGTCTTTGTTCTCATTGGTTTCAAAGAACATCTTTATTTCTGCCTTCATTTCGTTATTTACCCAGTAGTCATTCAGGAGCAGGTTGTTTAGTTTTCATGTAATTGTGTGGTTTTGAGCGAGATTCTTAATCCTGAGTTCTAATTTGATTGCATTGTGGTCTGAGAGACAGTTTGTTGTGATTTATGTTCTTTTACATTTGCTGAGGAGTGTTTTACTTCCAACTATGTGGTCAATTTTAGAATAAGTGCAATGTGGTGCTGAGAAGAATGTGTATTCTGTTGATTTGGGGTGTAGAGTTCTGTAAATGTGTATTAGGTCAGCTTGGTCCAGAACTGAGTTCAAGTCCTGGATATCTTTGTTAATTTTCTCTTTTGTTGATCTGTCTTTTTTGTTGATGATGCTATTGCTTTCTGTTTGTTAGTTTTCCTTCTAGTGGACAGGCCCCTCAGCTGCAGGTCTGTTGGAGTTTGCTGTAGGTCCACTCCAGACCCTGTTTGCCTGGGTATCACCAGCAGAGGCTGCAAAACAGCAAATATTTCTGCCTCATCCTTCCTCTGGAAGCTTCGTCCCAGAGGGCACCTGCCCGCTTGAGATGTCTGTTGGCCCCTACTGGGAGGTGTCTCCCAGTCAAGCTACATGGGGGTCAGGGATCCACTTGAGGAGGCAATCCGCCCATTATTGGAGCTCGAATGCCATGCTGGGAGAACCACTGTTCTCTTCAGAACTGTCAGGTAGGGAAGTTTAACTCTGGAGAAGCTGTCTGCTGCCTTTTGTTCAGATATGCCCTGCCCCCAGAGGTGGAATCTGGAGAGGGAGTAGGCCTTGCTGAGTTGCATGGGCTCCATCCAGTTCGAGCTTCCCTGCTGCTTTGTTTACACTGTGAGCATAGAACCACCTACTCAAGCCTCAGCAATGGCGGACGCCCCTCCCCCTGCCATGCTCCCGCATCCCAGGTCATCTCAGACTGCTGCACTAGCAGCGAGCAAGGCTCTGTGAGCATAGGACCCACTGAGCCAGGCACATGAGGGGATCTCCTGGTCTGTCGGTTGCGAAGACCATGGGCAAAGCACAGTATTTGGGCAGGAGTGTACTGCTCCTCCAGGTACAGTCACTCATGGCTTCTGTTGGCTGGGAAAGAGAAATCCCCTGACCCCTTGCCCTTCCCCAGTGAGGCGACGCCCCACCCTGCTTTGGCTTGCCCTCCGTGGGCTGCACCCACTGTCCAGCTAGTCCCAGTGAGATGAACCAGGTACCTCAGTTGGAAATGCAGAAATCACCCATCTTCTGTGTCAATCTTGCTGGGAGCTGTAGATCAGAGCTGTTCCTATTTGGCCATCTTGGAAGTGAACATATAGCAACTGTTTTAGCGGAATAATAGGTGTATGGTACAGGAAATTCTTGATGTTCTTTGTATTGAAAATTCTTGGTTTTGTCTATGAGTACTAGACCAGCCCACGCTACCTTTCCCAAATCTCATTCTAATCTTTTGTTTTAGTTTCAATCCAGCATATCATACAATTTAAGTATTTATATTTTTGATCATATCACATGTCTAATCATAGATCATGTAATAAGTGAGAGGACAAAGGAAGAAAGTGTTATTGATATAGACTACCATTAACTGACTTTGCGTGTATGTGTGTACTCTAGAATAGATTTATTTTGTTTTAGTCAAAGTTTTTGTTCCAATTACAAGCAGATTAGTGGAACCTTGATGTGATAGCCTGAAGATAACAAAGTCACTCAGAATAAGCCCCAACCATTTATTCATTTGTGAATTCAGAAAATATTTATTAAGCCTCTAGTATGTGCCCAGTTTTGTACTAGGCACCAGGATAGAACTTTGATGTTCTTGTTCTTTAGTCTAGTGAACCAGACATATGTAATCCTGTGTTCATGGAACCAAGAATCTTTTTTTTTTTTTTTTTTTTTTTGAGACGGAGTCTCGCTCTGTTGCCCAGCCTGGAGTGCAGTGGCCTGATCTCAGCTCACTGCAAGCTCCGCCTCCCAGGTTTACGCCATTCTCCTGCCTCAGCCTCCCGAGTAGCTGGGACTACAGGCGCCCGCCACCTCACCCGGCTAGCTTTTTGTATTTTTTAGTAGAGACGGGGTTTCACCGTATTAGCCAGGATGGTCTCGATCTCCTGACCTCGTGATCCGCCCGTCTCGGCCTCCCAAAGTGCTGGGATTACAGGCTTGAACCACCGCGCCCAGCCGGAACCAAGAATCTTAATGATGGAGACATGATTCAAAAAACAATTATTAAAGACAATGGGTAAGGAATGGGTGAGGGTGGGGTGAGCGGGGGAGAGAAAGAGAGGAATGAATAACATATTGGAGGAACGGGAAGGATTTCAGAATGGCCTGAATGTGGAATGGGAGGAGGGGGGATGGTAAGACATGAGCCTAAAACGATAATCCTGGGCTTGCTAATGAAGGATTGAAGCCCTTTTAAGGGCTTTGGACTCTATCTCATGGAAATAGGAATTATTGTAGAGTTTTGCTCTGGGGAGAGATGAGATTAGATTTGTGGTTATATAAAGATATCAGAGTTCTGGCCATAGCCTGGATAACAGATTGGGTGGGGCAAGAGTGAATGATAGTGGTGTGTTAAGAAGAGGTAGCAGGGGGTGGAGAGGAGGAAGGATTTGGGAGATATTTAGGAAGTAAGGTCAGTAAGACTCGGTAATTGAAGAGGAATCAAGGATGACTTTCAGGTTTCTGGACTTGGGCCAACTGGTAAATAGTGATACCATTTACAAAAAAACAAAAACAAAAACAAAAAAAATGGAACACAGGAAGAGGAGTGTTTAGAGGAACGATGATGAAGTAAGTAAGTTTTTTGTAAAGCTGCCTTTGTGGTATCTGTGACGAAACCTAGAGAATATGTTGATTAGGCAATTGCATTTTGGGGTAAAGAGTTGAGGAAAAAGGTATTAGATGCAGGTACTGAACTGGGCATATTGTGGTAAATCCATGGGCAATACAGAAATGATTTGAGAAGTGGCCGTGGCCCCCTGATATGTGAAGTTGAATTAGAGAACTAAGACCTGCACATGCACAGAACAAGGTAGCTGAGGGCCAACTTGAGTGATGCAGTAAAGACTTCCAGAGCCTGGAGAAGGGAAATTCAGAACCCTGAGGCAATCAAGGGTATTTTCAACCAATATGATCCATCTAAAATTCACCTCCTCACCTCCTCCTGCCTAAAACTCTCAGTGGTTCCTCACTGATCTGAGGCTGAGGTCCAAATTTCTTAGCTTGTCGGCCAAGACCCATTCTAATCTAGTTTCTTCCCAACTCTCCAACTCTCCGTGTTCTGAGCTCTCACTTCCCACTCTTTTCTCTCTCTAATTTTCCAGTCTGGCAACTTCTTGTTGTCGCTGCCCCTGGCCCCAATTTGAGGCAGCTTCTTCCTCACTGTCTCTTGCTTCTCGGCTCCTGCACTGGATTGCTGGCCTGCTCATCCATACTGTGTCTTTCTGGCAGCTCTGATTGATCTTTAAACAAAACTTTGCCCAGGTTGTTTTCCATACAGTGCTTTACCCCCACCCTTAAAGATAGCATCAAGCCCTCCTTGCTCTTCTTCTCTATCTTGTACTTACTTCTATGACTGCATATAGTGTTGGGTTTTTTGTTTCTATTTCTGTCATAACTTCCAGTTTTAAGCTCATTTTTAACGGTGATTTTAAAAAAATTATGTACTCAGTATCTCATATAGCATTTGGCACATACAAGATGCTTAGTAAATTCTGAGCTGGAATGACTACTTTAAGCTTATATTTAAGGTATAAATATAGGATAGATTATAGGAATATAGGAACTAACAACTGCATTTGTGTGTGTTTAATGACTTTAATAGTACTGATCACAAAGTCGGCACCACATGCTTATTGCTAGCAATACTGGTATTAATTGAGTCTAGTCAGATCAGAACTTGCCTCCAGAATCAACTCCCCACCCCCACATTTTTCTGTCTTAAAAAATTGAAATTGTGAGAGTTGTAACCACCTCCAAAAGCCGGTTCAACTTAATATTCAATTATTCATTAACCCCATTCATGCATAGTCAATTATTGAATGTCTACCCTAATCCAGGCACTAAGGATTTGGGGACAGACTTGGCCCTAACCTCATGAAGCTTATAGAGAAACACTCTAAGATTCTAAGAAGGAGTTATTAGACAGAAAAGGGTAAAGTCAAAGAAGTAGAGTTGAAAGGTAAAAATAAGTCCCAAAGATAAAAACAAATCAGTGTTCTTAGGTCTCCTACAAATTGCTCTTTTATTTAACTGTAACTAAAAAGTCATAACTTGTAGGAGGGAAACCCAAATATAAAATTGGAGAAAGAGCAAACTCGAGAAAGAGTTTGCTTGATGCTTTGGTGTTAATAGCTATTATTTCCACTAGCTATAGTACCAAATAAACCAAGTTCTTGGTTCCGATATTTTCTGCCTTCTTTCAGGTATTATTAACACATGAACTAAAAATTATATTTTTTCTTAAGATATGCACATTTTGAAAGATTTGCCACGTTCTCATCTGCTTTCATTGTGCCTTGGGGGAAATATTTTTTCAGAGGAAAATAATTCTTTTCGGCATTAAAATTCTGATTCTGAGATATATATACACACATATGTATATATGCACATATATGTATATTTAATCACATATGATTTGAGATTGGATATAGAAGTTTAAATTTATAGGAAACCTCTTGTCGACTAGATATATTTGATCCAGGCAGGCACAGATCTACAGTGTTAACCTTTTGCTTTCAGTACAGCGTTCCTTGAGACTCTTCCCCCACATCTGAACTCTTTATTTTTCTTTTTTCCTCCTCCTCTCCATTCTCACCCGTACCTATAGAGTTATGCTATTTCTTTGGATAGCAAGTGAGGAATGTGTTTGCATCTTTATGATTATAAAGGAATTATGTAGTCTGTTGGGAGGAATGACTATTGTGTTAAAAATGTCTGTGCTAAGTCTTCATAATAAAAGCAGCGTGGGCAGAAGCCAAAACTGCTCCACATTGTTGAAACCTCAATATGTGCCACTTGGAGAAGAAGATGATATGTTAGTGTTAGGAGGGTGTGTGTCTCTCCGAGCAATTTTACAGGGCTGAAATCTATGGCTGTGCAAAGAACACTGGAGCATTTGAGCATCATGCCAGGTAGCCCAGTGGTGTTAAGTGACTGGTAGCATAGAATCAAGTGGGAAGAAAAAAGAAGTCAATTATTAATGAATTATTCAGGCATGTATCCTACAAGAATAGGAAAATCTGAAATTATTTTTGCCAGCATTAACTAGAGTTCTAAATCAAGAACTGGGTAATAGCTTCTGCATGTACTTAAGTAGTTGCTGATAAGTAGGTACCTGGGACCATCTCCATGGGGATAGTTTGTTTCATTAAATGAACTCAATAAACAGGCTGTTAAAACCCTGCTTTATTTCAGTATGGTCCCAATCTTAGCCTGTAAATGTTGAAATTCCTTTGTTCTCACTTACTCTGTGTGGTTGAGGTCTGTGAGGCTGGTGTCCTGTCAATGCTGATTTGTGTTTTTTGGTGTTTTATTTTTTTTGCCAGGAACCTGGTTCTTGTACAGACCAGGGCCCTCCTGCAGAGGATTTAGAAGTCAGGAAGGGCAGCCAGTACTATTGACTTTTACTTCAGGTTTGGCTAAGAAAATAACCACATTCCAATTCAATTGAGAATTAGGTTAGTGTTTATACAAGGAATCAGGAATCCCCATTCAGGAATGACCTGATTTGGTGGTCCATAATATGCCCTTTCTTAAAACAAAAAGCAAAAACAAAACCAAAAAACTATCTCTAGCAATCTAAGCAATAACAGCACATATGCAGAGCTTTCAGTCCATCAATGCAGTACTCATCATAAGCCCATAGTGAATAGTTATGAAATGAATGCATGAATGACATCTCAATTTAAATATTACAGAATTGCAAGCATCTTTTTTGACTAAGTCAAGGAGACACACAACTGGAGGAAAAGGAGTGTCAGGAGATGCGAGAGAGAGGAGTAATTACAGACTCACTCTGGTTGTTCAGGAGACAGGAGGGGATAGATGGAGAGCAGATGCAGAGAGATTTTCCTGGGACACGAGGAGGAATGTCCTTTTCACTAAGAAAGAACAAAGACGGGATGGCGGTAGGTTCAGAAGAGTTTGGGTGGTTTTCACATGACCCTGAAAAGTTTGTAGAGGGTTACTGAAGATGGGTAGAGCCACTCGGTGGAGTGGGAGGGTTTTTAGTGTGGTTTGGCTCACCCAGGGGAGATACTGGGGCCCGCATGGAAGGAATGGTTCTGCGTGTTTACACGTTTAGAGGAGCTGTCTGCTGGCCCACACCACACTTGGTTCTCTCTAGCTCCTCAGTTTCTGACTTCTCAGCCCTCCTCTCATATATAAGTTCAGCCAAATTTGAACCCAGGCGGTGGAGGTTGTAGTGAGCCGAGATTGCGCCACTGCACTCCAGCCTAGGCAACAGAGCGAGACTCTGTCTCAAAAAAGAAAAAAAATGCATGCCCAGATTTGAAAGCAATCTAAGTGTCTATCAACAGATGAATGGATAAATAAAATTGGTACTTATACAAAGTGGAGTACTATTTGGCCATACAAATGAGATTCAGTCATTTGCAACAACATGGACGGAACTGGAGGTCATTATGCGGTGTAAAATAATCTAGGCACAGAAAGACAAACATTGCATGTTCTCACTTATTTCTGGGACCTAAAAATCAAAACAACTGAACTCATGGAGCTAGACTAGAAGGATGTTTACCAGAGACTGGGAAGGGAAGTGGGGTGGGAGGGAGGTAGGGATGGTTAATGAGTACAAAAAGTTAGAATGAATGAATAAGACCTGGTATCTGTTAGCACAATAGAGTCACTATGGTTTATAATAATTTGATTGTGCATCTTAAAATAACTAAAAAATGTAGTTAGACTGTGTGTAACATAAAGGATACATGCTTGAGGGGATGGATACCCCATTTTCCATGATGTGATTATTACACATTGCCTGCCTGTATCAAAATATCTCATGTACCCCATAAATATATACATCTACTATATACTCACAAATTTTTTAAATGTACATTTTCCTAAAAATATGCCTGTGCAAGATGAGCAAGGTAAAAAAAATGATGAGGCCAACCTAGGACTAAAGGTCTGAAGACACATACGCTTCTGTTGCCATCCCTGATCAAGTGAGTCACTTAATTTTGCTCTTTCTTTGAAAGCACAAAGGAATCATGGGCCTTGAAAGGATCTTTTGGGTCATCACCTAATCCAAACTTTTTACTTGACTGTGAATCCTCAGTATATACCTATGGTTTTAAGAAAGGTGAGGGAGCTGAGATGGACTATTTTTGTTGTTGTTGTTGAGATGGACTCTCGCAGTGTCTCCCAGGCTGGAGTGCAGTGGCCTGATCTCAGCTCACTGCAAGCTCTGCCTCCTGGGTCACGCCATCCTCTTGCCTCAGCCTCTCGAGTAGCTGGGACTACAGGCGCCCGCCACCACGCCCGGCTAATTTTTTTGTATTTTTAATAGAGATGGGGTTTCGAGACAGGTTATTAACAGTAGTCTACAAAAACATAAAATGGGTCAGAGAAGGCCAGCCCCGCTTCTTCCCACTGTTTTGAACCTTATCGAGATTTGTGTTCATCTGACACTTCTGCATCTCTTTAAATGTGCCTCGGGACCTCCTCTTGGTGCAGATTTTGGCTTTAGAGGTTTTTTTTCTTCATCTGCTGTCCATTTACTCAAGTTTATTTTCCTGCCACTTGTCTCTTCCTCTCATGTCAATGAGATATCACTGTGGCTTCTAAGTGCTGGGCCTGTAATCACATCATTTTTACTTGTAGGATTAGTTTTGGTTTCTGGAAATCATTGATCCATTACCTGGCAACGGGAGAAGAAAAGTGGAAAGCCTGAAAAACTTAAAAGAAAATTGCTGTTCTCTTTTCTTTCTCCTGCCTGAATCACTCCTTTCATGATAGATAACCCAAAAAGTGTTTCTGTGAGGTGTGTTCCATGCTGTGGTTTTACCTACGGATTTAAAGCTTCCAGTAACCTAGATCTGTGTGTGATTTATCAATTATAATATCATATTGGTAAATAATAATTTTAATATCCTAGGTATGGTATTAGGTACTATATATGCATTATCTCATTTAATTTTCAAAACAGCCCAATGCAGTAGGTGCTATTATTTATCCCTACTTTACAAACAAAAAATCTGAGGTTTGAAAGTTAAACTACTTACTGGCAGCCATCTAGTTAAGTGATGTGGATAAGATTTGAACCCTCATGCCTGACTGAGTTCAGAAGTTTAATGTTCTTTTTTTCTTTTTTTTTTTCAGTCGGAATCCTGACAGGCTCAAAGGACAGTTGCATCCTGGCAGGGTTTAATTGTAGGAAATTTTTATATCATCAGTGATGCGATGGGGCTGACTGTATATTTGAGATATACAGTAGCAAACCATATTACAAAAGAGAGATAAGCCAAAAACTTCCCCCTGCACTTGCAAATTAAAAATAAATCTTTTTTTTTCCCTTTTTTCTTTTTTTTGAGACAGAGTCTCGCTCTGTCGCCCAGGCTGGAGTACAGCTCACTGCAAGCTCCGCCTCCTGGGTTCACGGCATTCTCCTACCTCAACCTCCTGAGGTAGCTGGAACTACAGGCGCCTGCCACCGCATCCGGCTAATTTTTTTGTATTTTTAGTACAGACAGGGTTTCACTGTGTTAGCCAGGATGGTCTCGATCTCCTGACCTCGTGATCCGCCTGCCTCGGTCTCCCAAAGTGCTGGGATTACAGGCGTGAGCCACCGCGCCCGGCCTAAAAAGAAATCTTGATTGACCTTGATGATGCCTATCTGAAGTAGTATTTATTTCTAAAACTCTTGCCGTCATAGTCAATCTTCCTCTTTCGTTCTTACATCTTTTCTGTTTTTCCCTTTACTTTCCTCTTTTTCTGGCCTCTGTGTTCCTTCTCCTTTCAGAAAATCTCCCAGTATATCTTCCTAGTAGGAGTTTCAGGTGCGTGCGTGAATTATTTATTGTTGCTGGCCTGTGTTTCTGCAGTGGATTTGTGGAGAACTTTCTCATGGGGGCATCATTTGAAATTATTAATGACATTTACAAACTGATCTGCAGAGAAAGCATGGAAATACTTGGGCTGTTTTTTGCAAAATTCAGAATACTTATGTAAGCATAAGAGGGATGGAGGAAAGGCATTTCAGGAGACACTCAGGTTCCTAAATGGGTTCGCTCATGTTAGGAGTCTAGATCATCTGCAATAATTTCATCATGAGTGCTAGAAGAGTTTTTTATTTGGAATATGCTAAGGATAGACGTTTCCATTTTGGTTTTCTCCCTGTAGTCCATTCCAACAAGATCATATCTCAAGTACAGCACTCCTGCACATGGTTGGGCGGGTTGTATCCTGCACAACTCTAGGGGGTGTCATTTACATTTCCACACAACTGTATGTGGAAGTCCGGACTGAGGGTATACCGTCAATTCTCATTATGTTTAATAGTCGTGTTCTATAAAGTTGCCACAAACACTGAATTAACAAACACTGAACTGTTGCTCCTAGGGGAAATATAAGCTTAGGACCCTCCTGTGAGCCTCTGATCTCAACATTTACATCAGCTGATCAATACCTAACTGTGTTTTATGTGTGCTTCTCTTTTAAGACACCTTACTTAATATATATGGTTGATTCACACCTTTGAACTCTTGGCTAACAGCACTATAACTCATGGCTGAGTGAAGCATAGCTAACACGTGCGTTTTTTCTGTAAGACATATCACAGCCTTCTTGCACTTAGGAACAGTAGACAGCACCGCAGCACTGTGTGCATGGGCCATTTTAAGAGTGAAGTCACACAAAAAGCACAACAGTGTGAAAAACAGCGCACTAAATAGACTGTGAAAAGGACACTTGTATACGGTATGGGAACTGAAACAGGAGAACAGAGTATCGCCTTGTTTGACCTCTGCTGAGAATGTGTGCATTTGGGTGACTCAACAATTTTGCTGTTCTGTGCATGCCCATCAACGACCGTGAAAGCATTATAAATATTAATTTGGGGGTTACAAATAAATTGTGGCCACTAGGAGAATTCTCAGTTACGGAATCCATGCATAATGAGGATCAACTGTATACTTTTTAAACTAATAACTTGGGGCACGCAAGGGGAGGTATTGGGCTGAGACTGGTAATAAGGAAAATAGGATTATAGCACATTACAGTTGGAAGCAACTTTAGACAGCAGGCAGTCTAATCTCTCCAGTTCTTGAATGAGGGAGAGGCTCAAAGAGATTATGAGACATATTGAAGGCCGCACAGTTAATGAATGGCAGAGCAGATGTTTGAGCCAGAATTCAGGAGAACCCAAGTCTTGGACGTACCACCCTCATGTGCTGCTCTTTAGTGTGCCATTGGGAGAGTTTCCACAGGACTTCTTAGAGCCGCTATGCTGATGCTGAAGCACAGTGGAGATGATGACACTAAATAGCTCTTCCAGTTTGAGCTTCCCCACCTATCAGTTTAATTCCTCGTGCCAGAAGTACTTTTGCAATACCTACTGTGCGCCAGCACCGTGCTCGGTTTTGGGATACAGGGGTAAATGAGACTTCATGAGAAGTCTTCACAGTGGAGTGGGCGCCAGCACACAAAGGGCCTGAGGCCACTGGCCCTGCACTGTCCGAAACAAGTCCCTCCTCAGCAAGAAAAGCTCTCGAAAGGAAATAGACTTAATTCTACATCTCAAAATCCTGACCTAAGAATCACCCACCTGGGTGTTTTTTACTGAACCTAAACAGGGCTGGATGATACTTACATGGCTTTCACAGTCCTTTGATTCATTTTTTTTCCTCAGGTAAGGAAAAGATGCGAAACTTATGATGGTCTAATGCCGGCTCCTACATGATCATTGTAATTGTCCAGAGGCTCTTTATAGACCCTGTTGATTCCAGGGAATTATTTGAATAATTCTTGTTAAATGTTAAGTAAAATAACTTCTATAATTATATATGTATATTTCTGTGTTGGTGAGTGTATATAAATATACATACATGTATATTTTTTCTCTTAGGCATAATGAATGAAGAGAATGGTTGTATAGCTTTTCTGTTGAAGATTATAGATTTTTTATTTTTTTAAAAAAATAATTACCATCTTAATTATGTTAATAATGTCATAGATTAGTCATTTATGAGTGATAATAGTGCTCTGTCTCAGAAATGGATGTAATTGACAAGGGAAACTTCAAGTACTGCCTGCAGAGGCTGGATTGGGCCCTGAAAGGGCCCCACATCTGGTGTGTCATCTTGTCGTTTTTGGGTGTCTCTTCACTTACTCTGTGAAGGAGAGATGAACTTGAACATCTGGATTTGAGGGTGCGTGTGTGGCAATGTGAGTCATGGTTAATAGCATGTGCTTTGGAGTTAGGATGCACTGAATTCTAAGCCTGTCTCTGTGTCACCTTGGACACAATACTAAGACTCTCTATGCTTTTGAATTCTTATATGTTAAATGTGGATAATAACATGGAGCTTGCCAGATTGCTTCAAGAGTTAATATAGGCAATAGTTTGAAATGCTTAGTGCAGTGCCTGGCACATACAGAAGGCCGGATGAATGGTATTTATTGGTAGTAGCAAGTGGGCAATAGGTTCGTGTTATTAGTGGTCGGGTGCACCCAGTGTGCACTGGTTTAATCTAAGATGGGAGCTTCCAACTCTGGATTCCCCTACTAGGAATTTGTCTTTCTTCTGCAGGTGGTTTCAGGCCAAGGGGTGGGTCTGCCTCCAATCCCTTGCCTGCAGAAAGCTTCATATCCAGTGGCATCGGAGGCTCCGGTGCCAAATTGCCCATCACCTAAGTTTTGCAGTTGCTCTCATTTTGAGTAGTGATAGTGATCAGCACATCTAGTAAACAGCACGTTAGTTCATAGTGCTATTTTACCCAAATGTGGAGCTTAGCTAAGAAAAGAGAGATGGCCATAGAGAGCATTTAGGTCCAGGGCAAGAACTCAGTTGTTTCTGGAGGACTGGGCCTAATGCCAATATCTGGTGAGGATGTGGTCAGAAGATCAGGGAAAAGTAACCTAGGGATTAGCGATATTACTGATAAGCCTGGACTTTCATCCGGGATATGTGTAGGGAAATGTATCTGGAGGGTTATGCAATTTCTCTTAACTATATATTATTGATGCCTGTTTTCATAATCATGACTGCTTTTCCAGCCTTGATAAGAAGATCACAGCTATTAATAATAATTCCCTGCCACTTACCATTGTGTGTTCCTGGACAAGTGACTTAATCTCTCTTAGTCTCAGTTTCTGTGACTATAAATGACAGGTACTTCAGTATCTCTACCCTAGGGTTGTTCTGAGAATTAAATGAGATAAATCTGTACATGAGAACATGAATGCATATGAGATAAGATGGGCCCCTCACTTAGCACAATGCTTGCCTTCTATCAGAGTAAGCATTTGACAAATGTTAGCTGATATTATATAAGTTGCTATTATACTGTAGCTTTAATTTTTTTTTTAAGTTGATCTTCCTTAGTCTTAAATTAGTGAACATTTATTGAATCCTGAAGACCTCTCTGACTTCTGGCACCTGGGATTAATAAGCACTGCTCTTTGCGTGTGTGTACATGTGCTCACAAGCACGTGCACTGCAGCTCTGCACATCTGTGTATTTAAATTAGAATGATCCAGCTTACTGAGAGCTCACAACTTTGGGCTCATAGACTTGCCTCGTTTGGGAATATCCTACCACATTATTTAGGGGTAAGTGTCCAGCCCCTTCTGAAATAATATGCTGCCTGAACTCAGTCAGGCAGTCACTGATGGGCTGGGGGGGGTAGTACAGCGCCAGCCTTGGGCAGGCTGGCAGGCAGCTTTTGACATTATGGGCTGAGGAGCAGGACCTTGGGATGTGACAGTATAACAAGCAAGGATACAGAGGAATAAAGAAACTGGGCCATAGCCAAAAAATGAACCTTAGCAGACTATTGATTGAGCAGGGAAAATGTGATGGGGTACATGATAAAATCATTCTCCAAAGTTTTTCTCCAGTGTTATATTTGGGCTTTCCTTCCTACAAATTATGACTGTTTAGCCATTGTTAAGTATAAAAGAGCAATTTGCAGGAGACCTAAGGACACTGATTTGTTTTTATCTTTGGGACTCCTTTTTATTTTTCAACTCTTACTTTCATCAGTTTACCTTTTTCTCTCTAATAACTCTTCCTTAGAATCTGAAATACCCCAAATATAGCCAGTTCTCCACAGTGGGATGCTTCATTAGTGGAAAAGAGTCTGGGTTATAGAATATTGAGAATGTGCTAAGCGCTGAATTTTGCATTAGCATAAATAAGATAGTTTCTTTAAGATGTTAAAAAGACTCTGTGAACAATATTATTAGCATTTGTGTGATAAAATATACAACAGGAGATTGAATTATGCTAAATAATGCATCAATTCTCCTGCCTCTGTTTAGCTTACCTAGTTGTCAGAAGTTATTACTTAAATTATTTGGGCTACTGGCTGAGATTTGTTATCTAGAGATATTGGTAAACTGTATTGTTATAATTGGATTTGACCTTCAGCCCCCTTTAATTCATTTATTTGGTAATTTTTTTTTTTTTTGATTAAGGGAAAAGCCCCAACTTAGTTGAACTTTTTGTGCATTACATTTCCTTTTAAATGTTTTCTTTTTATTATGGGAAATTTCAAAAAAATATAAAAGAATAGTGTAATGAGCTCTTATGAATTATCACTATCAATACACGGCCAATTTATTTAATCTGCACACCTACTTTCTTTGAAATAAATCCTAATAATATCATTTCATCAGTAAATATTTTAGTGTGTATATATAAGTGATAGCGACTTTAAAAAATATACCCGAGAGAACATTATCACATCTAACAAATAATTAATTTTTCCTTAATAACCACATATGTTTAGTCACATTCAAATTTCTGACTGTCCCTGTTTTTTCCTTAGTTTGTTTGTAAGGATTGGTTCCATTTTATTTATGTCTTTAATAAACTTCTTTCTGAAGTTGCACTTTTATTTTAGATCTCTAGTTCAGATGCCCTGAATGTGAACTGGATTAGTTTTCTAGTTCCTCCAGGAACTTGTTGTATGACAATGTGCAAATTATTTCACCTCTGAACCACAGTTTCTTAATTTGTAAAATGATAATGCTGAGCTAGAAGATCTTTAAAATCATCTACAGTTCCCGAATTTTGTAATGATATAAACTACTAACAAAAAAGAGAGGATATTTTGACATTTTTCTTTTGAGAGAGGAAATGGCTTTTAGAATAGTCACAAGTCAGAACCAGTGATAAAAGGTGGGTGGTGGGCTGGGATATTCTTTCTGAGTTTTTTTTGAAGACATTCTACTCCTATAGAAGTTGAAATTTGGCTTATTACTTCTTTTTTTATTATTATACTTTAAGTTCTGGGGTACATGTGCAGAAAGTGCAGGTTTGTTACATAGATATACACATGGCATGGTGGTTTGCTGCACCCATCAACCTGTCATCTACATTAGGTATTTCTCCTAATGCTATCCCTCCCCTAGCTCCCACCCCCTGACAGGCCCCATGTTCCCCTCTCTGTGTCCATGTGTTCTCATCATTCAACTCTGGCTTATTACTCCTGGTGTACACGAACTATCCTTGTCACCTTTCTTTTAACTGAATATGGTCCAGGGATAAACTGAAGTGGGTTATGAAAAGAATGTTTATTTGAGATTTCATTTTAAATACTTGTTAAGTGGGGGAGTTCTCTTTTTTTGACAATGGCAGACTATGTTATTTTGAACCAACTCTCCCACTAAAAACAACTAGAAAATATGGACAAAATATGAAAAATTTTCTGCTTAAAGGCATAAGAAAGTTATTAAGATAGTAAGAAATTACAGGACCAAGATCCAGGGGGGGAAAAGTCCAAAAGCAGTGGTTGAGAGACTCAGAAACTGAGCATAGCTTTTGGTACAATAATGGGGCTGATGGAGGATTGAAATGGGACTAGGCATTGTTCGTAAAAGATACTTGCACACTCATGTTTATAGCAGCACAATTCACAATTGCAAAATCTTGGAACCATTTTTTTTGATATCCACTTTATCCAACAAGTGGATAAAGTAATTGTATATATATATTTATATAATATAGCCATAAAAAGGAATGAATTAACAGCATTTTCAGTGATCTGGATGAGATTGGAGACTATTATTCTAAGTGAAGTAACTCAGGAATGGAAAACCAAACATCATATGTTCTCACTGATATGTGGGAGCTAAGCTATGAGGATGTTAAGGACTAAGAATGATACAATGGACTTAGGGGACTGGGGGGAAGCATGGGAGGGGGATGAGGGATAAAAGACTACAAATATGGTGCAGTGTATACTGCTTGGGTGTTGGGTGCACCAAATCTCACAAATCACTACTAAAGAACTTACTCATGTAACCAAATATCACCTGTACCTCTCATAACTTATGGAAAATAAGTTTTATGGAAAAATATAAACATGGGACTAGGGCTTACTTGGGAGAGGGGCTGGTAAATGCTCTAGACTTTCGTTTGAGAACCTGAAAGACTGCATCCTATGAGTAAGAGTGAGCAGGAAATAGACTAGCCTCATAAAGACTGAAGCTGTTATCAGTTAGGTCAATCCAATTGGATTAAGATAGTTTGGAATTACTGGTGCCCTTCAGCTACCTGCCAGAAGCCAAATTCTTCCTCTCTGGAGGAAAATAGCATCATCCAGAGCCTCTAATTATCTCTGATACCTTTTCATTTAAAATATTCTGCACTCAAGCAGAAATAACTAGGCATATGAGTAGACAAGATGTTACTGAAAACCAAAAGAAAAAATAGGTGATACAAAAAGATCCATCAGGTTTGCAGATAATGAATGGAGTTATCAGATATAGTCTTTAAAATAACTATGATTAATATGTTCAAGCTCTCAGACAGAGGCTCAGAGATACAGGAAAGGATGAAGAGCAATAAAAAGTGTAAATATGTAGGTAAAGCTAAATGATTATTGGCTATCCAAAAATAATTCAAAATATATATAACATTAAAATACACAACAAAAATAGTTCATAATTTGGGAGGGGGTTAAATGGAGGAAAAGTGTTCTATGGTCCATGCATTGTCTAAGAAGTAGTAAAAATATGAATCTAGATTAGATTTATATAGGTCAAAGATACATGTTTTAATGGCTGGAGTAACAACTAAAAGAATAGTTAAGGAATGTGCAACTAACAAGCAAATAGAGGGGGAAAATAGAATAATAAAAATTAGTGATGAATCCAAAATAAGACAAGAAGGAGAGGAAAAGAAACAAGTATAAAGCAAACAGTAACATAGAAGATTTAAACTTGAATACATCTTTAACTCCATTACATATAAAATAGTCAAGCTTTCTTTCAAAAGACAAAGGAAGCTTAACAAACAAACAAAACCTAACTATATGGTGTGTAAAAGAAATGTATATTAAAAATAAGGATTCAGAAATGATGAAAATTAAAGGTTGGCAAATGAAATATCATGCAAACACTAACCAAAAGAAAGCCAATATAGCTATTATGTGTTAAGGCAAGAAGAATTATTAACAGTGGTATTTCATAATGATATAAGAGTCAATCTACTAGGAAGATATACTACTTTTAAATATGTATACACCTAATAACATGATTTTAAAATATATGAAGCAAAAAGTAACAGAACTACAAGGAGAAATAGACAAACTCACAATTACAAGGTGGATTTTAATATATATTTCTCAGTTATTTGTAGATAAGTAGACAGAGGACGTAGAATATTTGAACAAATTAATCAACTTGAGCTAATTGATGTATAGTGTATAAAATAGTGCATACAACAACTGCAAAACAAACATTCCTTTCAAGTGTATGTTGCACAGTTGCCAAAAATGAATGTATGCCAGGCATAAAGCAACTTTTAATTTCCAAAGATTAAACTCTAGCCAGGTGCAGGGGCTGATGCCTGTGATCCCAGCACTTTGGGAGGCTGAGGCTGGCAGATCACTTGAGCTCAGGAGTTAGAGACCATCCTGGGCAACAGTGATGAGACCCTGTCTCTAATAAAAATAAAAAAATTAAAAAAAAAAAAAAAAAAGCCAGGTATGATGTTGCGGGCTTGTGGTCCCAGCTACTTGGGAGGCTGAGGTGGGAGGATTGCTTGAGCCTGGGGAATGAAGGTTTAAGTGACCCAAGATAGTGCCACTGCACTGCAGCCTGGGTGATACAGTGAGACCCTGTCTCAAAAAAAAAAAAAAAAAAAGTTAAAGTCTAAGAAATACACTTCTGAGCACTGAGAAATTAAGCTAAAAATCAATCACAAAAAGTGCTTTAAAATTTCCCAAATATTTTAGAAAAAAATAAATATTTTTCTTAATCATCAGAAAGGAAATCACAAGAAAAATATTTTCAGCAGAATGATAAAAATACTCTAAACTGCAGCTAAAGCATTGACTAGAGGGACATTTGTAACTTTAGAATATACATATAAATAAAAAATAAAGACAAAAATCTCAAGAAGAAAAAAAGAATAATAAATGCAACTCAGAAAAATGAAGGAAGAAAATAATATAGGAATATATATTGATTGAATAAAAACATAATACAGAGCATCAGTGTCAAAAGTTAATGTCTTTGGAAACATTCAATTGATTAACCTCTGATGAGACTCTATTATGTGACTTTGGAGAATTATTGTTTGGACCAAAAAACGTATTTCAAGGTCAGCATTGTTGTTTGACCATCATCCTTTTCTTTTTCCACCTTCTCATTCTTCTTATTTTAAAATGTGTGTGTGTGTGTGTGTGTGTATGTGTGTTTTGATTCTATTAATTTTAACATTTTTAAAAAGATACAGGTACTTTTGTAACTCCTGTATTTGTTTACATTTTTTATTGTAAAGTGATATACATTTATTGACAAAAATATAAATATGCAAAAAGAACATAAGATTTGCTTGAAAAAATTAAATCCCAAGTAACAATTGTTATTGTTCTATATTTTTGAGCCTCTTTCTTTGCTTAAAGATTCACATATATCTACAAAAATTTGATCAGTGTGTATTCTGTTCAGTAATTTTGTTCACTTAACACTGTGAGTATTTTTTGTTGTCATTGAATATCTTTCTACAGAATTCTTTTAATAACCCCATAGTATTTTGTTGTATGCATGTTCCATAATTTATTCCAGTGTACCAGTTACCAAGTGGATATTTAGTTTTTTTGTGACTTTTTTGCAATTATAAATAGTGCTATAGTAAACATTCCTATAACTAAATTTTTGTGTAAATCGCTGATTTATTTTCTTAGGATAAATACCTGGAAATGAAATTGCTGGAAGGAAACAACATTCATTTCTAATGCTTCCTATATTATTGTTAAATTGCCCTTTAGAAAGATTGTGCCAATTTATAATCTCATCATCAACAACAGCGTATGAGAGTGTTCATTTCCAATACTTCCTCCAACATTAGGTATAATCTTTTAAAATAAGCATCATCTAAATCATCTTAACCTGTTCTGAAAGCACTGAGTCAGTTTATAACAGGATGATAATTGTGGGTTTCGAAGTGAGAGGACTTTGCAGTATGCCTTACTCTAGGTAGGCCACTCTAGGTAGGCCACTCACAGAAGGGGCAGTGATTGGAGTAAGAGTGTTCATGTTGTGTTTTCCACAGTTAATTTCTAAGACATTTTCATGGTCAGGAGTTATATACATATATATACACACACACACACACACATACACACATACACACAAGCCAAGAGAGGTGGAAGCATGGTTGTTTTTTATTCACCACTTTTCTTATTTTTATTATTATTTTATCATGATTATTATTTTTATTTAATTTTAGTTTTTATGTTCACATAGATACCTCAAAATCATTTACCTGAGAGAACAGCTCTGAGGTGAGCTCATTGAAGGAAGGGTTAGAGAACCTAACTGAGCTGTGAGAAACTTGGAATGCACATTGTGGCTACATACACACAGCAAACACAATTTATAAAATACTTTCAAGTTTACAAAACTTTCAATATTTTTCTTATTGAAAAAGCTGTATAAGAACTACATCAAAAGAGATTCATAAAAAGTACTGATATGGTTTGGCTATGTCCCCACTGAAATCTCATCGTGAATGGTAATCTCTATAATCCCTACATGTTGTGGGAGGCACCCAGTAGGAGGTCATTGAATCATGGGGGCGGTTTCCCCCATTCTGTTCTTGTGGTAGTGAGTGGGTTCTCACAAAGTCTGATGGTTTTATAAACATCTGGCTTTTCCCCTGCTGGTGCTCATTCTCTCTCCTGCCACCCTGTGAAGAGGTGCCTTCCACCACGATTGTAAGTTTCCTGAGGTCTCCCCAGCCATGCAGAACTGTGAGTCAATTAAACTTCTTTTCTTTATAAATTACCCAGTCTCAGGTATTTCTTTATAGCAGCATGAGAATGGACTACTACAAGTACCCGTAACCCAAACATTGTAGCATAGTGTTTTTTTAATTGCTATGTTCATCTTTTTAAATCAAAGAAATAATGTACAGAGTCTTAAATTTCAAGTAGCAAAACAAGTCTTGTAGTGAAAAACAGCAGTCCCCTATACAAGCTCGCCCACTCTCCAGAAGCAACTACTTTTAATACTTTTAGCTCTTTCTTTGGGCATTTTCTTCCACATTGCAAAATAATATGCTTATTTATACTGCTATTTTCTTGATCTTTTTAGTTACAGATATATATTGATTTTCATAGATGATATAGTCCTTTTATAAACTTTCTGCACATACCCCAGGTATCTTTTTTGTCTCTTCCTTTGTATTCCATAACACCTTCCTCCCTCCTCTTCCTATCCTCTCAATATTACTTTTTAGAGCTTTTTATTATTGAAAATTATACCCCAAAACATAGTGAGAATAGTACAGGGAACTCTAGTGTGTCCATTCTCTAGCTTCAACAATGATTTCAGTTATGGTCAAACTTGTTTTGTCCATATCTGCTACCTTCCCATCCCTCACATTCCTGTATACTAGATATTTTGAAGCAAATTCCACACATCCTGTCATTTCCTCTGTAAATATTTCAGTAAGCAAATGCTCCCAATATAGTTATATCACAGTTTTCTGTTAAATCAGTTTTTAGTGTTGACTTTATTATGGCCGCATAAATATTGATCATAGATGTATCACATTGTACATTATAATTTTATTGATTTCTTGTGTCACTTTTAGGTTTTTATGGTGAATTGATAATTGCATGTTTTTTGTTTGTTTAGTTTTCTATGTGTTTTCATAATTGATTGCTAAACACCCTGACAACATTCTGATGTTGACCCCAGACTTTAATGTTGACCTCAATATGATTAAAAACATTAGGTAATCTGTCAGCTTCATATTTTTTTTACCCCCAGGAGACATCTACACAGCAGTTATCCAAAACCCTGCCCCATTCTTGGATGTTTTCTAGGCTAATGACCCAGCTGTTACTCTGTCTTATATTATGTGTTTTCCTGTATTCAATTCCCAGAGTCTGGAATCTTTTGTTTTCATCTTTCTTTGTTTACTCCCTAATTTTAGTGGAGCCATATTCTCTACTTGCCTTCTGAATAAAGGGGCAATGAGTTTAGAGTCTCGCAGATTCCCTCTTTAAAGAAAGAAAGGTATGATGCATTGACAAAGCAATTTCGCATGTGCAGGGAATGAACAGTTATGGAGTTGAGTTCCTGGCAGGGAGGTCATCTTCCATAATGAAATCACATAGGCTTCAGAATCAGTTAAACTTGGCTTTAATTCTAGCTTTGCTGTTAGTAGTTTCTGAGGGGAAGCCATGTATCCTCTCTGAGTCTCAGTTTTCCCATCTATAAAATAGATATAATTATAGCACTTATCACATACTGGTTTAAATGTGGTGACACATGTAAAAAGCCTTAGCCTCAGACCTGGCTCTGAAAAGGGACTGATTAAGGGCAAGTGGAAGCCTGTAAGGAGAGTGGAGACTGTCCAACAAGGAAATGAGCTCATCCTCCAGTTCCGCACTTTCTAGCTATGTGTTCTTATGTTTAAAACTAGGACATTATGTCTGTCCTATTGAGTTGCTGCAAGGATTGTGTGGAATGGGATAATGTGAGCAACCCTTGTCACTAGGTATGTTTTAGATAAACATTCTGAAGATGTTGGGGATCCCCTGGGGACTAGATTGCAGGGTGAGAGTGTGTCCAAGAAAGGCTGAGCATTAGTTGGAATATTTGTGCTCAGCAAAGGGTTGTGGGTTTCTGGAAAACTTAAATCTAATTGCTTATTATGAGAGTTTTTCTGACATGTGGAGTTAGTTGAATCTGGAAGTGACCTTGGAAATAATTAAAAATTAAAAGCAGCTTTGTTGTCTGGAATAGTATGGGAGGAAAATGTCACGTGTTCACTCTCAATCTCAAGGTCTTCCCTTCTAGAAAACATGAGAACAGCTTCTAGAAATGAGGAGTTATTTGGGATTTTTGATTGTTTTTTTAGAGGAGTAGAGAAATGACTGATTATTTCATTGGTAAGTAATATGCTACAGAGACTCAGAATCATATACTTTTGGAGCTGAAAAGTAGCTTAATGACCATCTGATTAAAATTTTAAATTTTATTGATGAAGAAATTAAGCTCAAGAAAGGCTGTTACTTGTCCAAGACCACAGACGTATTAACTATTGAAGCTTGAGAAAACAGCCAGTCCTCTGTTCAAATTTCAGCTGAAACCACGTTGTATAATAAAATAACTCAATGTGACATTACAAGGGAATACTCTAAACTCTTTCTAGTCAGTGGCAACTTAGGGTAGGGAAGTTCCAAAGAGACTTTTAAACAAGTTTGTTGAAATTATGTAAGAAAATTAACTTCATCAGTGAATTGAGATTTAGTAAGCATTCTTGAGTTTCTAAATTAACACATCAATTTGTATATGCTACAGAGCTATTAATTATGTATCTGATCTTAATTACTTATGTCAAAATATATCTAAAGCATCAAGTTCCCCTGTTTTAAGAATTTGGGCAATCATTGCTTCTTACTGTGGACCAGAGTCACTGATATTCAATAACCTGAACAACACCTCAAGGTCTTTTGGTAAGTACCATTTTTTAGTGAATCCATCCTACTTTTCTCTGTAGTGTTTATTATTGTGAATTATTGTGACTGTGAATATACAAGGTTTCTGAAAGTACTATGAAGATTCAGAGAGGCATACATCAGCAGAATCCATGTGACGTTTTTTTTGTCAAGTGGAAATGAGGCATTTTCCTGATTGGCAGCAGAAGGACCCCAACCTCCTGTGAATAATACTTTCTTAGTTTGAAATCTGGGTTTGAGAAATACTCTTCTTTTAAAAACTTTTGGACAAAGATTGTAATTCATAGTCTTTCTTTTGGGAGAGCTATTTCAATATTGCTGTTTCTTTGTGTGCTGAATAAAGCACCAGACTTGGAACTCTATTGTGCTTTCTTCTGTGTTTTGGCTTTCCCCACAATCCCTTTAGGAGACAGCCACTGGTAATAGCATGATCCTGGAAATGGCAGAGCTGGGACCGTACCCACAGAGTGAAAGGCCCACAGTGAGTGCCATGTTTTGGTTACTGGACCCAGGGCCTGAGCATTCTTGGCAGTGAATGTGCAGTTGGCTTTTGAATATCTGATTTTTGTGTGTGTGTTTATTGGTTTCTTCTCCATGTGAAGTTTTATTTGCTGAGGACTTGACTTTTCTCAGTCCTCTGGTTGTATTATAAAAATTATTATAAGGCCAATACATACTCATAGTAAAAAAGTTCCAACGGAACAAAAAGTTATACAGTGCACTGTAGACTGTCCCACTAGCACCAGTCTCTCTTCACAGGAAACACCACCTATTGATTCTTGAGTCTCCCTCTAGACATTTTCCATGTGAACACATCCATATATGTATACATGCATATATTTTTTTTCTTGAATGGGAGTATAGTATGTGTATATTTTAGCCTTTTCACTTGCTAATCTATTTTGGAGATCTTTTTGCATTACTACATACAGTTAACTCATTCCTTTAAATGGCTAAGTGGTACTCCATCTTAGGGATATTCTGTTCTTCACTGATTTTCTCATATACTTTCCTCTGTTTCTCAGACAACATTCCTCAAGACAGGCATTTAGTCAATCTCACACTTCAGCTGGTCTTGCCTGGAGGAGGCTCAGTTTTGCCCTGGGAAAGCAAGCTTGTGAGAGCCTGGGAATACAGTTGCCTGTCACCATCTGCACCTCCCTTCAACCTCTTGGCTATGAGGGGTGATATGTGTTTTTCTGTTCACCAAAGTCAGAGCTGCAGTGGTGGCTTCAAGAGGCAGTGGAGCATGGACAAGTGAGTGGGAGGTTGGGTACATCAGTGGTGAATACTTAGATTGGACATAATGAAGCAGAAAATCAAGATACTGCGCTGTCAAAATTTTCAAGGTCAGTAATGCTGCTCGCTCTCTCTTTGTGTCAAGTTAGCACAGGGGCTGATTCCAGCAGCTTTGCCTGTTCTCTCAGGCAGGAGGAAGGCCCCACAGCTTGTAAAGCCCATCTCAGGAAGAGCCTGCAGACTCCCAAAGGAAATTGAAATGTCAGTTTTAGCCTGACTTTAAGCAAGAGTGCTAAACTTTGGACAAGATAAGTAGTTTTCAAACTTCTTTTAGAAGGGGAACCTATTTTTCCAATGAAATCTCTTACTATTCCCTGTATATAAAGGAGATAAAAGTGGAGCTTTTTGGTCCACTTTTGGTCTTTACCCAACAATTCTAATCACTTGGCATCTTCTCAGAACACAGATTGGAAAACAACAGTCTAGACAGCATATCTTTTCAACCGCGAGTTAAGATGTTATCTTTCTTCGTCTTTAAATAGAATTTAGACATTATGAAGGGTTTCTTCTTGGCATATAATTTCAAAGCGGAAATACCTTCCATTTGTCCTGTTTAAAAGGGTCTGCTTTTACTTTACTAAGTCAAAGGGCAGCCTGTTGGTTGAAGATAGGATGGATCACTTCGGTTAACTTTTAGCTACAGAAGGAAAAGTTAATAGTATCCAGACTGGGGGAAACTAGCTTGTAAAGACAGCAAGTCTTTATACAAATTCCAAAGCCTGTGAGATTGATTACTTTTAGTGTTTACTACAGCCGAATGATTAACTAGAACCCTGACACTGAACCCGTATGAGAAATGATTTATGCTCTGAGTGCAGAAAGATGTTTTCATGTAACTATTGGATTTCTTATTGAGGTCTTTTAAACATTGTGGATCTTGGGGACACCCACTGCTTACAGAATTTTTATTTTGTTCTGCATTTTATTGTCTTATGCCAGAGGCCAAGGCCAACCTTATAGTATTTATTAAGTTTGGTTGGTCAGGACTTCCTAGGGGATTCCACTGAGTCTGTGGAAGAGGAGAATGCTTCAAGCTGTCTAAAGTGAGATTGCTCTGAAATTTTTCACCACCACTAATGAGATAGTTGGTTTTATGATTAATCAGTTTTTCTAACTAAAGATATACCATGCTCAAAAATACTGAATTATACTGTATTTATTTGGGATTTCAAAAATGAAATGTGTGTATGTTGATCAAAACTGGAGCCAACTTTCAGGGAGGATTTTTTTTTTTTTTTTTTTTTAAAAACACCTCCGTTATACCTTAAGGTTTTATTGTGGATGAAAAACTCCCATTTCCCCAAGTTGGAATAGGATACTTTGTTCCAAAATATTTATTGAGCATCTACCATGTACCAGTCATGGTTCTTGGTCATTGAGCTATTGGTAGTAAACAGAGCAGACACAACTCCTGCCCTCAGTGAACCCTCCGTCTCATCATTAGTAGTCAGTTGTTAAACAATCTGGTGAAAAGTCACTTGCCCCACCATCCACAAAAGATGTTGTCTGAGGGAGGCCGTATGTTTCACGGTAATGAAACCCATCATTTTGGTAGGAAATTTCATTTTCTATGCATTCAAGGTAAGGCTAATGGAAGTCGAAGATCATGGTCTTGCCCTGAGTATAAGATAGTAACAAACAGGTTCTCAAAATGTGCTATTATCTACCTGCAGGTGGAAAAGTAAGACATTTTCTTAAACATACACATTCCTCTAGGTGTAGTGCATACTTACAAAAGAAAAAGCATTCGGTTGCAATTCTCTGATGATAAAAAATATCAAGAGATTGGAAGAGTAGCTGATGAGGAGATGCTTTCCCTGGCTCCCCAGAGCTGTGGATTTCTAGAGCCTTCATCTTTCTTATCTTTCTATTATAACTAGCAGAGTGCTAAGGCCTAACAGCTGACCTGAGTAGTTAAGAATTCTTACTCTTTCTTAGGGAGATATTTTAATTTTTAAGGTAGTGCATGCCTTTGCTTTCTTTTGTAATAATCATATTAGTCTGTAGATGGAAGGAATCAGACTTGGTCAACTACTGTTCCGAACCAGGACTGATTCTAAGTGACAGCTCAGATGCTAAGTCAGTATTTGCCTAGTTGTGTTCTGTGTCATGTTGTACTATAATTTGTCGTACTATTATGCTGTATTTTAGGAAAATAAATGTCAGTGTTGACATTAAGAGAGGTTGACGTCTGTGAATAAATTTGAATTGGTGTCTTCCCTTGTGGATTCATGTATTTGGAGTGCTATCTTCTCTGTGGTTTTTAGAAAGTCAGGGTGTGTCTTAAGGCACTTTTCCTGCCCTGTTCACAGGAAAAATTGAGGTGCAGGTACGAGAGTGAGTGGCTTAAGGCAGCTGAACATATGGGGATCAGGTTGAATTTCTCAACAGCGTGCCTTTGTTTAGGGCCATAGTCTGCTTATTCTGGGCTCCCAAAGAGACTAAAGTACTTGCTGATTTTAAATTGATACAGGCTTTAATTCACACCTAATTGCTGTATCAAGTTGTGTACATGTATTTTCTCCCCAACTAGAGACAAGCATTTTGAATTCAATAAAAGACTCTTCTTTTGCACTTTTGTGTGTGTTCTTCATTTCATGTAGGCTGCTTTTTATTTATTTATTTATTTTTTGGTATGTAATACGATATTTGCTGATTGATTGAGAATGGCCCAGAGCTAATAACTTACAGTTCATGACAGATTCAGTTTTGGAGAATTCATTGACTCATTCCACAGACACTTGTTGAGGTCTCACTGTGTGCTGAAGCACCAGTGGGAATAAATAATTTGCTCCTTTGGTTGGATCTAAATCTGTCTGTCAGCAGTAATGTATTGCATATGATATGACTATAAATGGATAAGCATTTCCCTGGAAAATCGGTCTCATTACCTGCAGTCATGTTCCATCAGCCCTCGTCCTACTCAGTTTACCGCCTAAATGTAGCACAGAGCTCTCCCTTTTTTCCTATCCTCAGTGACCTGGCCTGAGCTTGAGCTTTTGTGATTGCCTGCCTGGATTGTTGCTGTAGTGTAACAGCTCTCTTTCTATCAATTTGTGTTCCTGTCCCACCCATTCCCATTTTCCAGGCTCTTTCACACTAATGCTGCAATGATCTTCCTAACTTAAAGACTTATCTTATCCCTAGAGGATTTTGTCCATGGCATACAAGACTTTCTGATAGCCTTGCAGTCTTCATTCCCCCAACCCCTCACCCTCTGCCTACTTTGTGTCTGGGAGTGTCCAGCGTCAATATCTACCAGACTATGAGCTCTCTGAGGACAGGGTCCATTCATGTGTATACCTCTTTGAAATTCTGGGATCCAGAATGGGGCCGAGAATATGGTGGGGTGGTAAAAACTTTTGTGGAATTGAATTGAATTTTGTACACCTTCTGAAACTAACAAGATTTTAGCTTGTTAACAAACCAGATTATATCGCCTTCTGTCTAAACACTTAATTCTTATTTGATGGGTTCAGCATTGTTTGTCGAAGCACCCTGTGAAATGGAATATAGACGGCTCTTTCCTCTGACTGCTCAATAAACCTCCAGAAGTATATTTAGAACATTTGGCACTTGAAGAGTGTTAAAGACTGTCTGTATATTTCATAAGGCTGTCCTCCTCCTCATCTGATAGGAGGAGGTGGTATTAATTTCTAAAAATAATAGAAAGACAGAGTAAAGCCAAGAGAGTCTTCAACACTGTGTTCTTCAAAGTATCTTTTGCCTTTTGGCTATCTTGAGAACAGAACATGAAATAATTTAGCAGATTTTTCAGTGTTTCTTGAATCTGCTTTAATTTTCATAAGTTTTCTCTTGTCATATTCTGTGAATCTTTTCATATTCTTTATAACATTGATTTTAGCATTTATCCAGTGATGTTTAACCAAAGTGTATGGATTCAGTGTTATTTCAAGATGTCTCTTGCCCAACTCGATAAAATTCTTTATACTTTTTTCCAGAGTCTTTTGTTCAGCAGAAATTTTTGTCTATCAGAAATTTGTGTTCAGCGGAAATTTTTATTTGTAACAAAATTTGGACTGCAGATTATTCACTATGATTTGCTGTCTTTACAGCCACTTGTAATTTATAGTTTTTTTTCTTTTTCCTATTTCATGAGGCTAAGAGACTGCATGCAGATGAGAAGCTAATACATGGCATGATCTTTATATTCAGAAATGACCCTACTCACTATCGGGGTTGGTATCTTGAGTTGTGTTTCATGGACACACACAGATAATTTGTTACCTACAGTCTCTGTTGATCTCATTCTCTTCGAACTAATGGTGCACACTTTGGAGGTAATTGTATTGTCTCTGTGTAAAGAAAAGGACATTGAGGTTTAATGGATTTAAGTAACTTGCTCAGGATAACCTTGGTCTATTTGTCTAAAACCCATTTAAAATATTTTTGTCATGGAATTTTGTTCTTAAAATGAAAAATAACATTTAAGGAACTGTCATATACCCACCACCCACCTTTTAACACTATTAATATTTGCATGTTTTAAGGCCCAGTCTTCATCACTGTACTGTCTTTACACGTAATAGGCTAAAGAAACTCAGTTGACACTGGGGAGATCAGAAAGTATTACATTTCTTTTCAGGCTCATTTTAATTGGATTCATGTAACCATTTAAAATCATTCTTATTGTGATTATTTTTAAAATCCACAAAACTAAGAAAATCCATTTTTAATCTCTGGAGGGAAAAAATGCAAAAATAAGCAAACTGGAAATCTTAGCAGATGGGTAATTAAAAGCAAACAAAGCAGAATTATCCGAGAGTTACTATGCGCAGTTGCATGTACTAAAAATGGGAGATTAAGTATGCCTAGTCCTTGATAATCTAGCAGCAGATAATTGATTTTGTCTCTGGACCTTCTCCACTCTGTGGTCTCCTGTGCTTCCTTCTACCATTTTCCTGACTGAGCGAGGGTTAGAGGCAGTGGAGTAGCAGGAATGACCCCATGTGACAGTCTCCTTTAATGATTGGCATTATTTTTGAGTCAGGCATAGGATTGCTTTGGTTATTCACACCACTTCTCTGCTAACTTCACACAGATAATAAAACATTGATTCAGATAGCTGCTTTAAACTATAAAACTCTAGGGCCATGGCTTGGCCATCTTTGTTGTCCTAGCACCTAGGACACCTGACTTTCAGTAGGTTTTCGGTGATGTTTGTTGGCTGGAACAGAACCACCCTAAGATGATACGTTATTGGTTGAGAGCCTACATGTGGACTGCTTAATTTTTAAGCTGGATTAACATAATCTAAACCATAATTTTTTTGGCATGCATTTAATGTAAGAAAAAAGATTGTTATTATTTTGAAAACAAACTGAAAACCGAAAACAATTAAACTGATCTATTTTTGCTCCAAACACATTGCCAAGAATAAAGCAAACAGTGTAAATTGTGCTGAAATGGGAAGGAAAGAAGACAAAATCTAAAGGGAGAGAAACATGATAGCTAGAAAGCAGAGTTATTTTTCAGAACTATTATTTCTGTTGTGACCTTTTCTTCAAGTTAACTGATAATACATACAGTGAGTTGCTTTTTCTAATATGGAAACCCATGGCATTCTAGGAGCTTGTTTATAACCCCCTGTGAAGAGCAGGCAGTGAGGAAGAAAGCTTCATTATGCATTTTAAACACTGTGCTTCGTGTGGTCAGATGAAATGTTATTCTGCTTGTACTGTGGTATCTTTTACATCTGAGCAAACATACCTGGCTTACTTTCCGCAACTTCCCCCTGTCCTTTTTCTCAGTTCAGGAAATCGATTTAGTTGAATTTTTTGTGTGGGGTGAAATCCATGGACTTGTAGAGAGTTGGTGAGTGGGCCATCAATGGGATCTCTGTTAGCTCATTTTTCATCAGGGAGATACATTTCTTTCCAAAAGCTGTGATCTAGGAGAGTTGCCAAGCAGCTAGAGTTAAAAAAAAAATACACAAAAACAGCAAACAATGTAATTCTTTCACATGGCGATCTCTCCTTTGTGCTCATTATGCTTGCTGATCGCTGACCAGTTCTAAAATAGAGTCCATGGGTTCTTTTGCCTTTGGCTGTTTCTGGGCTCTTAGACACTTAGTCTCACAGCTTGATTCCAAATAATTGTCCACTGACAGTATTCAAAGGGCAGAAGTGCAAGACTCTCTTTTTGAAAGGTGGGACTAAATTGGAAAACTATTGAAATTCATGAAATATGTCTCAGGTTTACTTTTGTGAGCTTAGCACATGTAAAACATTTACAAAGCTTTAATGTCCATAACTGAACATGTGTGTTCTTTTAATCGAAAGTCCTCATTTTTTTTTTTTTTTTTAGATCCCTGCCTATCTCTTTGACAGGATCTATAGTGGTGGCTTAAAACCCAAATGTGGTCTTTCTTTTTGCCCTCCAGATCTTTGTGAGGGCTAGTATGAAACAATCCAATTAACACAACTTGGTTTCATCTGCTTTATTTTGTGATTATCTCTTGGTGACCAGAGCCAGCCCTCTCGACCAGAGGAAGCAATGATGCCAGCTGGTCAATGGGGGTTATTTTAGTCGTGAGTACTCGAATGTGTCTTGTGTGTAAGATTCCTTAAAGAGGCTGTTGTTTTTCTGTGATCTAAATAAGACACTGTTCCCAGGTAACTTTGGGTCTAAAAAATGACCTCTTTCTTGGGGCCTTTCAGATGATTGAATTGAATCTAAGTGTTACGCACTTAGCAAAAGATGTCTAACAATCACTTCGGGGATCTGGAACAAATGTGGTCTCAGTTCAACTGTGTTCCTGTCAGAATACCCCTGTGGTGACTCCCTCCTACTACGTCGGCTCCAGAAGGGCAGGATGGAAGACCCCTGCTGCGGCCAGCAGTGCTGTTCCATGTCCTTTCCAGTGCACCATCCCCTCTGCTGCTCAGGGTCAGGATGCCCACACACTCCCCTGCCCAGCCTCTGAGTCTCAGTCTCCCCTTCTAGGTCACCTTTGCATCTGTGCTCTCTGCTTGCTCTGTGGAAGTTTCTCTTTTAAGCTCTGTTGAGTGAAAAGAGTGATCACTAGTTATGGTGCTCCAGGAACATTCGATAAACTAAATTCTCATGACTACATTGCAGTCAAGAAGCAAAATATTTCTATTTTGCCTTGAAATTATAGCATGTGTTATACTTTTCGGCTTGCTACAATAAATAGGCTCCAAGCAAATGGCACTTGGGTTCTTCTGATTTCAGGTTTTTGTGGTAGCGAAACTAAGTTTTCATTTATTGTTTCTCCTATGACCTCTTTACCCAAAGGAGGCTGATCTCGGATTCTCTGGTCTATTTAACTATGCCACTGCTGTTTCATCTTTACATCTCCTGTTGGAGCATGGCTGTTGCATTGACATGGTGACAAAGTTATGATCACTGTGTTTTTGGTGTGGGTGTCCAGTAGTGATGAAGAATAGCCACATATCGTGATTGGAATCAAGAGACATTGCCTGGGATCTTTACTGTACTTCACTGCCAATTAGACAGTAGCAGGAAATCTTTGATATCAAGGGCAGCCCCCTCAATCATGTCTCATGGCATTCAGGCAGCAGTGCCATGTGTCGCACATATTTGATGCTTGTGTGATCGGGTAGAACTCATTAGTATGTGGGTAGGCACAGACTCTTTGGGCCCTCTGCCCTCTGAAGAAAGAAAGTACAGCACTCAGTGGATGAATTCTTCAGAGAAAAGCTATCAAACTGGAATATAAACTAACTCCTTTGAAGTTCCACTGGAGGGGAACTTGATGTATTTGGAATATGAAGGTTGGGCATGGAAAATACAGAGGAAGTGACCAAGGAAAGCAGATAGAAAAAGTGGGATGGTGTGGATACAAGAGTGAGTCTTTCTGGAGTAAGAAAATGAGTGGCTCCTGTGCATTGTGTGTTGTTTGAGAATAATATAAGATAGGGCTTTCATGTTGCTATGGACTCTATTCTGGAACTCGTTAGAACAATTGTAGGAGATGCTAGAGAAAATGGAAATTCTTGTAATTGTGACATTGTTCTTGACCATGTGAGTCATGACTTTGTAAAGTTTGCAGTAATGATTCCAAAAGCTTGATATGATTTACCTTTAAAAATGACCTAGAACTGGCCAAGCACGGTGGCTCACACCTGTAAAATTCTAGCACTTTGGGAGGCCGAGGAGGGAGGATCACTTGAGGTCAGGAATTCGAGACTAGCCTGGCCAACATGGTGAAACCCCATTTCTACTAAAAATACAAATTTTTGGCCAGGCATGGTGGTATATGCCTGTAATCCCAGCTACTTGGGAGGCTGAGGCAGGAGAATCACTTGAACCCCGGAGGCAGAAGTTGTGGTGAGCTGAGATCACGTCACTGTGCTCCAGCCTGGGTGACACAGTGAGACTCCATCACAAAAAAACAAAACAAAAACAAACCAAAGCCTAGAACGAATTTCACAATTATTCCTATATTTTATTACTCTCATTCAGAAACATTTAGAGTGTTTTCCCTCCATGGGAGAGAAAGGGTGTTCCAGGGAACGTACATCATTTCCAACCTCTTCTCTGTGCTACAAGTCAGAGTGGGTATCTACTGCTGTGAATCAATGTGGCAATTATCATTTATTTATAGTGCCTGTGATTTGTGATTTTATAGTTTTTAATTTACCCATAAGTAAATTTTTAATAAGGAAAAAGGCAAGAATAGATGAAAAAAGTCGAAGTAATGTGTTTATATATCCATGGAACATGAAAAAGTAATACTTTTTAAATGTTTCTCTCAGTAAGAATACAACGGTTCTGTAAGTTACAAACTAGAGGACTACAGGTCAAGCACGTCAAATGCAGCCTGCAGTGCAGTTTAATTGGGTTCGCATAGTGTTTAAAAAATTTGGAATCTATTGCCAACATACCAAACATGCAGATTTCATAGGAAAATCTGACTTTCTGATTTCTCTTGAATAGTGGGAACGTTTGGAAACGCTAGGCCTGTATTCCCATCAACTGGATGTGTTTCGTAGTTTTGCTCATTGGACGGGGCATATGCACCTTTGTTTGCCAGTGCCCCTACAATGCTGATTTTGTAAGTACTGGCTGCTTTGTTTAGGCGCTGGAGTGTATGATTCCTAATTAGATCACTAAATCGAAGGTAGACAAAGTAATAGAATTTTGACATTTATAATAATCCTGTTAATAATGTTAAACACCTATATATGCTATGTATTATAATTTTAAAAAACAATAAGGTATATATTTCCATAATTAGAATATTTTATTTTCTTATAAAGCCTCCTTTTAAAAATCTTTCAATGGCTTAGTTTGCTACCCAGATGCAAACATGAAATGACATAAGCCATTTAAAGATCTACAAAAAGATGGGCTGGGCGCAGGGGCTCATGCCTGTTAATCCCAGCACTTTGGGAGGCTGAGGCAGGCGGATCACCTGAGGTCAGGAGTTTGAGACCAGCCTCGCCAACATGGTGAAACCCTGTCACTACTAAAAATACAAAATTAGCTGGACATGGTGGCGGGTGCCTGTAATCCCGGCTACTATGGAAGGTTGAGACAGGTGAATTACTGGAACCCAGAAAGCAGAGGTTGCAGTGAGCCAACATCATGTCACTGCACTCCATCCTTGGAAGACAGAGCGAGACTCTTTCTCAGAAAAAAAACAAACAAAACAAACAAACAAAACAAACAAACAAAAAACTATAAAAGTATAAAAAACTTTCCTTAAAAGAAAAGGAAAGTAATAGAATTATTTTAATTAAAAGACATAATCACATTATTTTTAATTAGAATTTATCTTTTTCAGATCTCTAATCCATAGGTCATATTAATAGTGTGAGCTAGTTTGCATATGTAAACCCTACTTTATTGTTTTGTATGACAATACATATAATTTAGGCTCATGGCGAAGATGTTGGGTTTGGATACTACTCTGTCACATACAAGCTGTGTGGTCTGGGCAGTCAGAGCTTCTCTATGCCTTGATTTTCTCACCTGTGATGTGGGAATCATTATAGCACCTCCCTTGGATGATCGTTTTGGTGATTAAATGGAATAATCTAGACAGGGCAGTTGATTCAGTGTAAGAATTCAATAAGTATTCAGTCTTATTATTTCTTAAAAAAGTCTAGAAATAGATGTTATCTACTTTGTTACAACTTTTAATATTATTTGCCAAAATCTTGGTGCAATATTGGGAGTATGTTGGGCATGCCTGCATCTTCTGTCAGCAGCAAGGGTGTTAAACTGTGCTTTATTGTGCCATTGCACTCCAGCCTGGGCAACAAGAGCGAAACTCTGCCTCAAAAAAAAAAAAAAAAAAAAAAAAAAAGTGCTCTCCTACAAAATCCTAACTTCTAAAATTTCATCTAGTGCCTTATGCCTTCATCTGCAAAATGAGGAGACTTCTCCTCACCATCCACCTTGTAGCATAAGGCAAAGTAGAAATTTTGTAGTGATAATTGAGACTATTCATAGAAAGCTGTTATAAAGACTTTGCCTTCTATAAATAAATTTGATGAAGATGAATTTAGTTACCCACTTTCCAATTCCCAGCTCTATGCATTTTTCAAGCTTTGGTAATCGAATATAAAAAAGCATAAGTATAAAGTTGTGGCCAAAAGTTATGCAAACTACTAATTTACTGATATGAAAATATACTTTGTCCTTGATGTGTGTATTGTCTTGTAATTTTAATATGATTTTTCCTTGTGTTGATGTTGACTTCTTGCTGGAAGAAGGGTGGAAACAGATTTTACTCCTATGCCTGAAAGGATCCACAAGAAAAAGGTTTTTCAATCAGTATACGTGGGATATAGCACTAACCGGGGGAAGATGCTGCTCATCAATAGAAATTTATAATTATGTATTTCCATCTTGTTTGGTCTCCCAGAAAAATTTGGTTTTAAGTGGGAAGAGATAGAAACGGTACCACAAGAACTATTTCTTGGCTTTGAAATTGCTGTTTTCTTGCACTGCAGGAATGCCACATTGCTGAGCAACCACTGTCCTTTCTGAGGAAACAGAAAGCAGTAATTCACTGTTGTAAATGAAGATTGAGTGTGATGGGTTCCATTTGAGGAAAATGTCCTTTTAAATGATTGCAAAAACACAAATCTATCTCAGCTGTAGGGTTTTCAGTGTAGAGACTCTTGTAAATTTTGTCTGGCTGCCATTGTCCTTGTTGTTACATTTATTCCATTTCTGTCACTGCCTGTTAGGTGAATGTTTTGCTTTTATCTGATAACTTCGGAAACAGGGAGTTATTTCTCTTGAGGCTGTGAGGCAGGAGTGTCTTTCAGGAGCTGGTTCATTCTGAAGTATGAAGCTGTTTTTCCTGAAAAGAAGGTAAGTTGTTAGACATGGTTTTAGTTCCCTGCTGTGTCAGTGTAAACCATCGTGTACTGGGGAAAACAATAAAATGGAATTATCTAAGACAGGAAAGTTCAGAAAGGCATTCCAATTGTTTTTATTGCTAACTACTAGAAAACAATTTGTTTCTTTCTCTCTAACCTTCTCTAGACCTGAGTATGTGGGGGTTGGAAGCCTTCAGTGTTTGAAGTGGTATTAAACAAGATGCAACAGGCAGATGACACACAGTTGTTACTGTTGCACGTATTGCTGTTCTCTAGAAAAATACACCCAAACCTCAGATGACAAAAGAGACAATAAAGACATTGTTGTTTTAGTGGAGGCTGTTGGAACATTGCCAAACTCTTATGAAAACCATTTTATTCCATGTTTTCACATTCCATTTTTATTCACCTTTTTATGAGTAAATTTACATGTATAGATTGTAGATATACAACTCCACTTAATTTATTTCTCATTCTTTGAAAATTTTGGCTTTTTCTCCCTATTAGAAAAGTCCGCAATATTTCCCAGTGTTAAAGAAAAAAAATCCTCTGTTTTAATTAAATTTTGGGGTCAAAGATTTCACATATTCTCAGGCCCAGTTAATTGAATTACCTAATTATTCCAAGAGTGGGTAATATTTAAAATGGTTTTATTAGTGGAGATCCACAACTTAGGGACTGGTTTCCTTCTAAGTTATGAGCACTTTCTAAAAGTTGTTTGGGACTCAGAATGCCACCCCCTGCCCTACCCCACAAAGAAAACAATATTTTAAATTATGATAAATGAAAGTTAGTTTTCCATCCTAATCCACAAATCTTTGTGACCCACACTGGGGCTGATCTATAATGCTGTGGTTTCTTTTTTCTTCTTTGGAAAAATTAATGCCAAGTCACAACGTGACATATGACTTCCTTCATAGCTCCAGTGTTGAAAAAATAATATTTTGTTTTCCCTTTGCCTTGGACTGTTAGAAGTTTTTCTCTCCTTCTCTTCCAACAGAAGCAGTGTAAGGAGTTCTGATTCATTTTTCTCTTTTCAGTGCAGGGACATGAAAGGAGTTGGGCATGGCCACATCTGATAAAGATGGCAGCAGAAAGAGATTTTTTGCTCTACTTGTCAAACCTCCCATGCCCACTGCCCCTACCTGCTGCCTCGATAGTGAGGATTACATTGGCCACCTGGCCCGAGCAAGAGTTGGGTTCAAGAAGCTGGCGATAGTTAGGTTCCTGTGCTAGGCATAGAAACCTCGAAGGCAGTTCAAGTCAGAGTCCCCGAAGACAAGCATTAAGTCAAATGGTTTGTGATAGATGTTGCAGAGTAAATAGCTTGGTATTAGGCAGAAATGGGGTCCAACGGTATGTAGGTAGGAAACCCTTTGTGTGGGATGCTCAGGAGTTTCCACTGGAAAGGGAGGGGTAGTATGCGATGCTTGGACCTCTGTGGAAAGGATATTTTTAAAGTGGTGTACTTGTTAAGTCCAGAGCCACCCATAATGCTTTGGAATAATAAAAAAATGGAATCAGTACAGATTAAGGAATATAATATAAGGAATGGAAACCACATTTATGATCAATTAATAAAAATCTTTTAAAAATTTCATGAAATGTTAAGAAAAATATAAGAAAATATTTAGAAAATTTATCATTTTATAAAATGCTGATGTAAATTTAGTACTTATAAAAAACATTAAAATTCTTCTAAAGGGAAAAAATCTTACCTGAGATAATGTCTTATATAAATGTAAGTCATTATGATATAACAGCTTCCCTACGGAAAGAACCTAGTTAAAGGCATGTTAAAAACATTTTAAAAAATATGTTGATTATTTTAACGGAGTTGTACTTAGATATAGGTACAACTTAGTTAATATCTTTTTCCTTTTTAAAAAGCTTTATAGTATTTTCTTTATTCCTTTCATCATTGTTTTCATGAATGTCTTTTAAGAAGTAACATCTTACTTTCTGGCATCATTAGCCTAAACCCAGTCTAAAGTTCTTTCTCAAAACTTCCATCTTCTTGAATCTATTCCTAAAGTTTTCCTGAAGATCAGACTCTGTTTAGCATCCATCCTGTTATTTTTTCATTCATTCAGATTTAATGCTAGGCTGTGGGAATATAGTGATTAAAAAAATTCATGATTTTTGCCCTTCAGCCTTTAGTCCTTTAAGTCAGATTACAAATTAAAAAGATAAATTTAGAATGATTCTCTTGTTGCCCTACGAATGAACATTAATTACACTGGAATTCAGTCCCCCACATTTTTTCAAACACTGGTTAATGTCCAGGTAAATGTGAGAGCTTTCTGAGCTAAAGGTATGATAGAGCTGACCCAGTGACCTTTGTGTAACAATGCAAAAGTTTATAGAAAACACTTTCATCATTGCCTCTGGCATGTAGTAGGACATCTTGCTTTCAAAATAGTGCTTTACAGTGTGTTCCAAACAATCTAATCTCATGAAAAGGTCTAATGAAATTTTATCTGGTATTCTTCAGGGTCCCATTGTGTTTGTGCTGATTGAAAAACCTGAGGATCTTGCAAGTGAAACAATATGATTTCGTGGATGGCACATCAAACTGCGAAATTAGAAGACTGGAGTTTGAATTTTAGCTTTAAGAGTATCTAGTCATATCACTTTACTGCTCAAGCCTTTCGTTTACTTTTCTGTAAAATGCAGGGCTGAGACAGATAACAATGAAGATAGTTATTTTTTTGTAACTGACCACCCCCAAACATCAGTATCTAAAAACAATAAGCACTTATTATTCCTCTAGAGGCAGAACTGCCTATATGGACCAGGCTTGCATGATCTTGATTGGGCTTGGCCATTCTGCAGTCCCCTAGTAAGTTGGCTAGTGGTTGGCTCCTGTGGAACTGCCTACTTGCATGTCTAGGAGATGACTGTTGGCTGGGCAACAAGATGAGAGCATTACGTGTTTCTTATTATCTAGCAGGCTAGACTGGGCTTATTCTCATGGCCAACACATGTATCCCCAAAGAGTGAGCAGACACATACGAGGCCTCTTGGCCTACCACATTCTGTTTGGTGGAAGCAACTCTCAAGCCCAGCTCAGATTCGAAAGATGGGGAAATAGACTCCAAAGTCTCATTGAAAGGTCATGGAAACAGGGAAGGGTGAAGAATTGCAGCTTGTTTTACAATTTATTTACTACAGGCCCCTTTCAGTGCTTTCTCTTAAACCAGTGAGTAATCTAATTGGTTATTCGAATACCTACCAGTATACTTTGGCATTGAAAGAAATACAGCAGAGGAAAATAACCTTTGACTGTATTGAAGGCACTTTGTATTTTATAAAACCATTTTCACTTTCTAGAGAAACATAAAATAAAAGACACCCTTGAGGAGCTGGCAACGTGGTTAAAACAAATAAGGCTCATATGTTAAAAAGCAGAAAACATTTCAAGACTTGTCTTTCTTGGGGGTTGCAGACGTGTAAGAACTACAGGACATAGAATAGTAAGAGACAAATATGGTCTGGAATTATCCACTAATCCTTGAAGAATGAGGTGTCAGTAGTTAGATCTAGACTAATAAGACTTTTCTCTTTGGTCATCCTTATATTTATACATGTGAAGAGAGAAAAAGTTATTTTAATTAATAAACATTTAATTTAAATAAGCAGTTTGCTGGTGAATAATCTCAAAACTTGTATTTTGCTTGTGTAAGAGAGAAATTGTATCTTTACTATAGATGTGTAGTAAATAAAAACTATTCTCACAAGAATGTTTAATTTTCTCAAGAGTCACCAAATATTTTTAGGTAGTAGTTCCTTTGTAAATAGCAAATAGACTTAATTTCAACCACTAGCAAAGTGCTGGTGGTTCACCAAAATCTATTTCCTATGCCATACCTCCCAGCCTCTCTTGTGGTTAGATGTATCATTTGACCAAGTTCCATCTAATGGACTGTGAGAAGAATAATGTGTGATCCTCTCTGGCTTGCTCCAGTAAGCCCCTAGTACACGCTCCTCCATGCTCATTCCCTTTTCTGGCTGACTGGTTTGGCCACACCCAGGGCGATCCTGGGAGCCATAGATTGTCTTTGCAAGAGCTGTTGTCAACCTGTGTTCCTAAATGACTGCCTGGAGCACAACTCCTCTTTCAAGCAAGAGCATCTGCCCTGGATTATTAACTGAGCAAGGCATAAATCCTATTGTGTTTAACCCATTGCGTGGTGCATTTATTTGTTTCATTAGTATAGTTGCCCTAATAACACCAATTATACATTGGCTTGAAAAATCAAGGTAGGAAAGCACAATTAAAGAGTTTCCTAGATTTTCTTTTCTGTACGCAGCCATTAATCTTGGTGCGAAGTATCTTTCAGCAGTTACTGACTTTCTTCCATGTACCAAAGGCTGAACTTATTGCTGAAGCGAGAGAGGAATAAAACGATTTCTACTTCTGGGAGCTCACAGTCTGTTAACAGATAAATATGTAAGCAGATTATCGCCATAGACTATAGCAAACCTATCTTGAGATACAGGCTTAATGTGTCATAGAGACCCCAATATTCAGTGGGTCAAACAAGATAGAACATTCTTTTTCTGTAACAGTGCAGAGTTAGGTGAGCAATTCAGGATGGGTAGGCAGCTCTACTCTAGAAAGTTACTAATAAGAGTTATTATCATTGATGATAATATTGATTATTATTATAGGTAGCATTAACTGGCGCTTACTATGTGATAAGCTCAGTTTCAAGTCCTTAGGTATAATAACGCCTTTAATTCTTAGGCAACATTTTTAAGGCACTGTTTTCCCACTTTAGAGATAGGAAAACTGAAGCACAGATTGCTTAAAGTTCACATTTACCCAAGTTCACATAGCTAGAAAGTGACTCAACTGGACTTTGAACTCCAGCGATCTGAACCTATGCTGCTAACTACCATACTACACTTAGATAAGCCAGTTGACACAGTGGGTAGTCATGGTTGTTATAGGAATATCACTGATTTGCAGATCTGGGTGGACATTTGATACCTTTAAACTAAGTTCTTTTAGCTCATAAACTAAGGTGATATTAGTGTACTTGGTGCTTGTGGTAAGGCTCCATTGCACTTTTCTTATATAATTTTATGTTCTATATGTATCAAGATTCACTGAAGCCATTCTCCTAATTTTTGTGTGTCTCTGTTTTCTTCTGTATTCAATAAAGGGAGTACCAGTTCAAAAAAAATCAGTGATACATGTGTTATCCTCCCAAACTGGCTTTTTGTGGGTCTTCAACTTACTTGGAATGTGTAATACTGACACTTGCCCACACTAAGTGCTTGTTAAGTGGCTTCTTGCTGAGCAAATATAGAATAATGCCCTTTGTAGAGCTCCTCTCTCTTGAATTCCCATGAGATGCATAGCGTATGGTTCTTCTTGTTCTCTGCATTTGCCCTGCTGCTCTTACTCAGACCGAGATAATGTCTGAAGGTTCCCTTCGCTCAGCTGGTCCTTGAAGAAGGCTGGATTTACTAGAGAGGACAAAAGGTTTTTTTTTTTTTTTTTCAGATGTAGCATTTTTGCTTCCCCCCTCCTCCCCACACCACCCCTGTAATAGTCACACAGGATGGTTTGGCAAATATAAACCTAATCTAAAACTTCATTTTTTTTTTTTTTCCTTGAGTAGGCATAGTCAGAATGTGGGAAATGCCATTTTTATTATTGTCTACTATATTTTCTCCTTTTATCAGAGCATTGGATCCTTTTAGGCTTACACCATGTCAGTTTTCTAGTGGGGACAGTTTTAGTTTTTCTTAAAATATTGTGACTGTTGTCCTACTTTTCTCCCTCACCTGTGATAGTTTTTTTCCTATAGAGAAGAAAAATTAAAAGATGGTGGATGGGAGCAGATTCTAAACATTCTATCAGTTGCATGTGGAATGCCTCTGGATTTTGAGCCAGCTGTTTGATAAAGAGGCTAGGCAGGTGCTAAAAGATTCTTGGAGATGTTTTCTTCTTGGAGCCATTGTGTCTGGTTAATTCTCAATCTTGTTGGATTGTATGAGGGTGCTTTGTGTGCAAGATGTCTGACGAGACAGAAGAAAAGAAAGAACTGGGCAGTATCAATTTACTGAAGTTGGAAAGTCTTCACTGCGAAATTTAGGTGCAAATTGTGATCCAGGCTGGAACTGCTGCATCCAGTACAAGGAGGGTTTTAAGATTCCAACTGGCCGAACGAGGGGGAGTTGTAAATTGCAGGCTGCCCTCTTGTTCCTTGAGTACGATTGAGTTAAGCCATTCAGGAATAAGTTAAGTAATTTTTTTCAGCCATCATGCATTCATCACATTTGCTCCAACAATTTTCCTGGGGTCTGGTAGTAAATAGGGAGCAGAAATTTCAATTTCCTTGACTGGGTCTACTTTTCATTAACCATGTTACCTCTGGCAAATTGTTTTACCTCTGTTCTCTCTCCCTACAACAAAGCTAATTATGGCTCATGGAGTTCATGGGCTGGCTCAGTGGACGGCATTGTTAGTGTGCTGTAATGGAGTTTGAATCTCAACTCTGCTGCTTACCTGGTGTGGCCTTTGTCAAGTTGCTTAACCTCTCAGCTTTAAATGCCACTTCTCAAATGGAGACAGTAATGTGCACCTCACAGGGTTGTGGCAAGGATTAAATAAGGTATTGCATGAACATCACCAACTGCAATGTATAGCACATAGTAGGTGCCCATTAAATTATAATTATTATTGTATTTTATTATTATTCTTATTAGTTATTATCAAGCCCTCAAACTGGATGAGATGCTAGCAAAATATCAACAGAGGTGCAAAGAATGTTTTTTTGTGAAAAGATCTTGACCATTGCTACTTAGCAGCACCATTTTTCAATGCAGTAGTAATGGTTATATTGGCATCAAATGCTTTCTTCAGAGGATTATTTTCACAACTGAAACAAGAACTTGGGACACCATCTGAACTGACAGTGTAACATAGTGGAAAGGGCATAAGTTCAGGAGTTACACAGATTTAGCTTTGAATTCTGATGCTGCCATTTACTAACTATGCTCTTGAAAAAGTTAATTAACTTCGCCAAGCCTCAGTTTACTTGTCCCTAAAATGGGGATGAGATAGTAATATTGATCTAAGTGAGGCTTATTTTGAGAATTTGAGCTAATACATAAAGTTAATAAAGTCTTGCACATAATATGTGATTAACAGAACATGACAAAATGGTGCCATGTGCTTTCTGAGGGTGTTTTTAAATGTCATTTTGAGCTTCCAAGATCCCTCAATTGGGTCTCTTGTTATTCTTTTTTTAAAGCAACTCATTCGTTTCTTTCCTAGCACTTAGTCACAATTTGCCTTCATACCCTTATTTGTGTGTTTGTTTACTATTTATCTTCTCCCGCTATGCTGAAGGCTGGGTTTGTGTCTATTTTGTTCACCATTACATAAATAGCTACAAAGAGTCTGACATACAGTTGGTGCTGAATAAATCTTTGCTAAATGACTGTATGAAAGGTTAGCCAACAACCAGTAGTGATATTTCTCCTCTGTAAGCACATATAATTTACTTGTCACTTCATTTCATATTGCATTTTAACATCACCTGTTGTCTTGTTAATTAGCTCTTGTAAAATGGCTAATTATTTTCATATACTCTCCAATAAGTTGTAAGCCCCTTAAGTGTGGCCCCTATAGATGAGATTTGCATCCCTCACAGATTGTACAGTACTTTGCATTGTAATTATTTGTTGAATAAATGAACCAGCAAAGGAAAGGAAGAAAACGCATCCTGGGGATTTCACCGAGGATTAAACTTTGAGGAAATGCCTGAATGCATTCAGAACACTCTGATTGTCGTTTTCATCTATTATGTGGTAATGGTGATAGCTGATGATCAGAGAGATGAGATGGAAGCTCAGGATCACCTCCGATACCATCCTCATTATTCTTTATATGCCATCCCAGTAGCTCTAGCTTCGTGCCATGGGTGGCCCCACAGTCACACTGCATCCTCAGGTGAAATTGCTCTGCCTTTGAATTCCTTTCTCAGGCCACCTCCCTCCTCTCTCATGAGCTGCTCTTTTGTCTTCCTTTGGCTTCTGGCATCCCATTCCTCTCTCTCTCTCTCTCTCTCAGTTGTCATTTTCGTTTTTAATGTCTGTCTTTATTGACCAGTCTTAGGCACAGTCAAGTTCACAGTGAACCAGCAATTTTAGGGCTCACGAATCTCTTTGTGGGCCTTCCTTACCTATGAGGTACCTTGTCTGTGATTGGTTCTCTTTCTGCTCTGAATTGATGCCTTGAAAACTATGAACTCTAACTTCAGCTGGACCTTCACTGCTGGTAAGCAATCTTTTGTTAATTAAAAAAAAAAGGAACTGCAATTCCACATCAATTCTGCTTTCCTTGAGCTCACCCTCCCTGCCCCTCTCAGGGTGGTTCAGTAATTTGCCCAAGGCCACAGACCTATGTCTGCCAGAATGGAGATTTGAACCTGGGCCCTGTAGCTCCACAGTCTCTTAATCACTATTCTCTACTGCCTCTTTACGTGTTTTACATGTGCCCCCACAAAATATATAGTATAATGTTTTTATGATTTTCTTTTACATAAATATAATATACTATGCTTAGAATTCTTCAACTTGCTCTTTTTCATGTAACAAAACACTTTGGAGTTGGAGTTATTGTTAACTCCTGCCCCCATCCCCCCACCTGCCCCCACTTCTTGCCACATTCAATGCTTTACAGCTTCCACGAGGACTCCCTTTGTAGTGTCTCTTACCACGCTTTCCATGGCTGGGGCTGCCACCGCCCTCAGGCTCTTTGCCTAGCCTATGAGTGTTGCTTCCTGGCTGAAGAAAATAAAATCAGCACCTGCTGTGAAGCCACCCTCTCCTGCTGCTGGCTTGCTCTCCAGCACATCGCTGTAGCCTTTTCTCACAGTCTGACTTCAGCCCTCTTTCCTCCCTCCTCCCATAATACGGTGGCTCCCTGTTTCCTATCCACTTCAATATAGGCTCGTTGACCCGGCCCTTAAGACCACCATCATGCAGCCCCACCCCATCTTGCTAGCTGTATCTACACCTACCCTAAACATTTCTCTATGCTGTTGCATGACCATTTCTTTCTTCATGTCTTTTCTCAAGTCAAGAATAGCTTCCTGCCATCTTTACCTTAAATGCCCTTTCCAGTATTTAAAATGGGCCTTGACTTCTGACCTCTCATTTAGGTGCTCTCCTGCTCCCTCCATCCTTCTCTCTGCCTTCCACCACATCCTCCGATGCGTTTCCTGCCTCACTGTTTCCCTGCAGTGTCTGCATCTGCGTGCTTGTATTTGGCCTGTTGTAGACTGCACATTCCTTGCCCTTCTGGTTACAGATTTCATCTCCTGGCTTAGTGCACCAATAGTAAAAGCTGTATGCGTAGTTATTGGTTTTAATGAAATAGAATCATCCAAGAAAAGTTGTTCTATTTAACGTGTGTTATTTACCAAGATGGGAAAAAACAGACAAATACATTTTAGAAACATTTGCAGTAAGACATGACATGAACAGTGTTTGTGTTTAACCAAAAATTTTCATTTAATGAAACAGTGTAGGCTTTGTAATTTCTGGCTAATTGACTGATAAACACTGTTTTTCTGACCTACCCATACCTGTTAACACTTTGGAAATTTGTTTGTAGTTAGTTTCTAATCTTGGTAGATAAGCTGAATTTTGAAAACTAAAAACGAAAATATAACAATGTTAGGATCCAAAGAAGATGGATTGTCATATTTCACTCTGACACTAAATGACGAATTTTAAAAAGTAAGATTTTTTTTTTTAGTGCGGGAATAAATTAGTTTTCTTTCAGTTTTATTTTTTGACATTTTTGTTACAATAATACTAAGCTTATCTAATTTTTAAAAGTCACCATTTTTTTTCATCGCCTCTTTCCATTAATTTTATTAGCCTGAAGAACATTAGTCTGTTGAGATTGTTTTGTGGAGTTCTTGATTGAAGAGCTCTTTGGGACCCCTTTATATTTTAAAACTGCACTTTTCCTGAAAGTCTCATTATTTTGGATTGAATTTAGAGGTGACCATAAGATAAAAATAATGCCCGTGTGGTCTCTGTGTTGGCAGGAGTATTTTATCCATGGCATCCAACAAAGAGAAACACACTGTGAAAAGTTATTTTAGAAGATGGGTACAAATCTTGGTCCACAGCTCAGGTATGCTCGAAAGGCCGACTTCGGTTTTACAACTCTGCTCAGTTTCTGACTTTGTGTTTCCATGCTGTCAGATGTTCATGACAATACCGGTTGTCTTTCTGATATATCCCTTAGCCTTCCTGGGGTTTTGTTGCAATCTGAGGTGTTACACAGTGAGAGGTCTTCTAGGTCTTTAAGGAGGTGGCTCATCTCTCTCTTGAGTCCAAGCCAGTTCCCAGCCGATACCTTTGTCCCATACCCCAAGCCTCTTGGGTTTAGGTATCTGCTACTTCTGCTCCACCCTGGAAACATGGGAATCTATCCTGACACTGTTGTCTCCTGACACTGTTGTTCCCTCCCTGGGGTGCTATGAACATGAAATGGAGGAGTCTTGTCACCTCCCGGATGAGGTCCTTTACTCTCCAGGTGCCCTTTACTCTTAGGACTCCCTCACTTGCATCTCCTCCCCCTTTACAATTACTGGGAAGCTCCCCCATTACCAGTCCCATTCCCAAGAGCCATCCTGCCTTCTACACATGAGAGGCATCTTGGAATTGAAACTGAAAAGCAAAATATCTTTTCCAGTTATTTCATACAGGTATTTTGACTTCAGTTGAGTGCTTCACTCATTCTTACTCAACTCACGTCTTTATATAAGGTGCATAAAGTTGGGATTGTGTTTACTGATTAGTGTTAAGAACTAACAAATCTTAACAGGGGGCACTACATGATTTTTCAAGACATTCTCATTTCTTATTGGGAGGCTATGGAAAAAGCGCTCCTCATTTAAAACACAATTTTAGAAAACCATCATGGGTAAAAATGACAAGGCTGGTTGAAGTAATAGAAAACATTTCTATATGTATTACACTGTTGTTCTCAAGGTGCTTAATATTTCTTACTAATGCCTATCATCAGTTAGTATGTGCATTCAGCTTCACTGTACAGATGGTATAACTGGGTGCTACGTGACTAACTCTTGATTGCCAGGTCCCTTGGTGTCTTCTCTGTCTCCCGTGTTTCAGCTGAACATAAAACTGAATCTGGGAGATCAGAATAGCAGCTTCTTTTATTTTTAGGACCAATCTCTGATGCTTTGACTCTCTGAATGAGCCTCGTGTTTCCCAGGAACTCTCTGTACATTAAATTTTGCTGTGTTCACTGCTTCAACTTGGAAATGTGTTAGCTCATGTTCTTGACAACAAGAAATCACAGTCCACTTAGGTCACATAAAAAACCTTACTATTAATTTAGGGCTTGGCAAACATATCTATGTCCCTGCATCTCTTCCATATTTGGTAGGATCATGGAAGACTTGAATGTCATTTGAATATACAAGACGATTATGTATCTGAGAAGAAGATAATGAGATGTAACACTTCTTACCAATGATGGCAGTGCAAACACAAGCTCCAAACTCCCATCCCGCTTCACGAGATCCTTTGTTTTCCGGTAACCAGGAGTAGTTATCTACTGGGATATAACCAGTATGGAAGGGAGGGAAAAGATAGAAGGGGTGCACTCACTCAGCTCTCTCAAAAATGCTAAGCATACCAGTTGTCTAACAATTTAAATAAGCCAAGTATTTGGCTGACTTGCACTGGTCGTCTTCATGTATTAAAGTCGCCTGGAATATAATTTGTCTTGGGGATAAAATGACAGGATTATAAATCTTTAACCAGGCTCTTTTAAATCTGGTAAGATGGGAAGCTGAATTAGGTCAGAAGTCTTAGGCACGAGAACACAGTCTAAATCTTGAGCCATTTGGTTGCAGTGGGAATACCTGTGTAGGAATAGTTGTTGGGATGAATGTTTTCATTTGGAAACAAAACTTAAACCCTAAATGTAAATCACTGAATTTTCTTCTAGCAGCATCAGAATAATGCATTACATTCATGCACAGGCTGTGGTATTATTGAGACAGAAAGGCATTACTGTATTCAGTAATGTACTGTGAAGATTTTCATTATTGCATCTCAGCAGGCTTGGTTCTAGGCAGAAAGATGAAGTGGGTGAAATCAGCCTTTGCTACTTCCTGCAAATGCAGGCTGGCTGCTCTCCACCGGCCCCATCCTGACACTGCCCAGCAGGCTCCTGGCTTCTTATCCCATCGCCTGGAGGCTACTTTTTGAGGGGAGGGCAAGATTTACATTTGGGCTCTTTCAGTATTTATACTCCTGGCTCCCATTAATTAACACATTTCCTAATGAATTGACTGTGGTCTCCTGCTACTGTCTAATTGCCTTTACTGTTCTTTTCTTGGTCAGACGAGCACTACTGGAGAGACTCCCAGGAGTTTCTCCGGGTGGCAGCGTCTCCCACCTGTGTGCCCCAGTGAGGAGGGACATACTTACTCTGCCATTGAACGCGCCCTCAGTGTATTGGCCTTGACTCTGGTCTGGCTGTGTCAGCTAATGCTCCAGCAGGAAAGTCTACAGACCTGAATTGGGTAATTCGAGGAGAGTTCAATAAAGGGACTCTTTTCAGAGGTGAGGGCAGGGCATTGTATAGGGAAACCACAGGAATAGTGCAATATCCCAGGGGTAGTTACAGCAGGGAGCTAATATTAATTCTACATCTGAAAGGGAAAGGAAGAAGAGCATTTATGGGAACCTGGAAGCAGAGCCAGATCTGTGGAGAGTGTCACCTTACAGGAGTTGTGGCTTCAGATGAGAAACCTGGCCAGATCATGATGCACAGCAGGAAGGGGGGCAGGAAGGAAATGGCCACCCTTTCCACCTTCCCTCTGATCTTCTGCCAGTCCTCCTCTTTGGCCACATCCTTCTGGAAGCCTGCTGACACGGTCCATGCAGGCCAGCCTGCCTTGGCTGAGAGCACGGGTAAATGGAAATGTCCAGCACAAGGGCTCTCAAGCATGTGATACCATTACACCCCTAAGAGATGCTAGATGGCTGTCTCTTGGTGAGTGTCATTTTGCAAATCAGTTGGATTAAGATCTCAGCTGCTCAGACATTAGTGAATTGAATGTCAGATATTACATTGACTATTGGGGAATTTTTATGTTGATGCCCACAAATTAAGGGTAATAATACCTGTAGTTGATTATACCCTAGTTCAGAAATGAGGTAATTTTTCTTTTGCAGGTACCTTCGTATTATATGTGAGATATCATTACTTCATGTATCAACATCTATGCAAATTGGCAATTTAAGAAAAAGGACTGAAAACTAGGAAACCTAGAATGTCATAGAATCTTGGACTGGGAATACGGCATCCCATTTGTTCTCCTACTTAGAGCAGAAATCCCTTTTAAAGTGCCAGCAGTGATCATTGCGCCCCTCCCATTGTGAGTATGAGGACTCGCAATTCCGCCCATTCCCATTGCCATCAGGTGTAAATGTTATAAAGAGTTTCCTTACGCTGGGCAGAAATCAACTCACTGTTCCTTTCACCAGTTGTTCTAATTTTTCCCTGAAGAGCTACATTGCTTAAATCTCATCATCCTTCAAATATATGAAGACAGCCATCATTTCTCCCTGACACCTTCTCATTTCCAGGCGGAACATTCCCAGTTTCTGCAACCTGTCCTCATAAGATACGATTTAATTCAACAAACATTTTTTGAGCCCCCAGCTATCGGCAAGGCTCCAGGCAGGCACACCTATGAAGCTTACCGTGCGGCTGGGGAGAGGAATGTAAACACTTACTGCAATACAAGATAGAATGGAATGTGTTGAGTAGAAGTTTAACTCACTGACTTCTCAGTTTTCATACAAGTTGTTGGTAAAAATGTTAATAGGAAAGAAACAAGGAAGGGGCCTTGTAGCATGTCAAGAAAGAGCCTTCTTTAGGTTGAGACCAATTACCTAACTCACATCAATGGGGACTGCCATTCAACCTACTCTTGGCTTTGGTCATCTTATCTGTCCCATCAGAATATCACAGGGACCTTTGACATGCATTGCTGAAACCAAGATTCATCATGTCTGTCCCAACAACTGCCAACAGGTGGGTTACATATCTCCATGGTGGGAGTGTGTTAGAACCTCAAAGGGAGGGAGAAACAGAGTGATATGAAATGTTTTATATTCACCAGAAGAGGGGACATGGCTTGAAATATAGTGGAGAAACAAATAATTATACTTAAGTGTTAAAAATTATGAAAGCTAAATGGTAGTACATAGGTATTCTTTATGTTATTCTAAATGGTATTTTTGAAATACCTCAATGTTTATGAAAGGAGGAAATAAACACTGCCTTGGTCCATAGTGGAACCTTAATGTTGTATAGTATGGCCACGGGCAACTCATGAGCTGCTGAGACAAGTGGTTGGGGACCTTGGTCTATGGTTAGCTTTCTCTTGTCGTACCTGTTTAGTTTCACTGTTAAAATTGTTCTCTCATTGAGTTAAAGCAAAATAAACAGCCATCTTTAGGTGAGGTCAGTTGGGAGTCTCTGGGTCCTGAATCACTGCTGGTGGGTAGGGCACTGCAGGGGCAGCTGTAGGGAAGGCGGATCTGCCAGCTCTGCTTGAGATTATGCTTCCAGCACCTATAACTCCTGGTTCATCATCATCAACACTAAGGCTGAAAATTGCAGTCCTGCCTCTATCTCATACACCTTCTTCCTTTCGGGTGCCTCTCCACCTTTTACCTTTCCTCCCCTTACATATGGATATGGATTGAACACTGTGTATTACTTCCTGGAAGTTACTGAATACTGTTGATCCACAGTTTCTGTCAGTGCAATGACAGTAATGATACCTAACCTCTTAGGATTTGTATTAGTTTCCTGGGCTGCCATAGCAAATTTCTACAGACTGGGTGGCTTAAAAAAATAGGAAGTTATTCTCTCAAAGAAATGTTTTCTGTCTCTGGAGGCGAGAGTCTGTAATCAAGGTGTTGTCAGGGCCATGCTCCCTCCCAAAGCTCTACGGGAGATTCCTTCCTCGCCTCTTCCAGCTCCTGGCCTCCTAGGCTTGTGGCAGCATCACTTTCATCTCTGTCTCTGTCTTCTTGTGGCTGGTTTCCTTCTATGTGTATGTGTGTTCTTTCCTTTTTTTTTAAAAAAAAGTAAAGATACCAGTCATTGGGTAGAGGCACTTTACCCAATGATTGGCATTTTTATCGAAAGAATGATTAATGCAGGCACCTTAAAAGGAATTTCTGCTCTAAGTAGGAGAATAAGGGGGATATTCTATTCCAGGTCCAAGATTCCATGACATTCTAGGCTTCCTAGTTTTCAGTCCTTTTTCTTAAATTATCAATTTGTATAGATGTTGATACATGAAGAAGTGATATTTCACATGTAATAAGAAGCTACCTGCAAAAGAAAAATTACCTCATTTCTGAACCAGAGTATAACTAACATGTATTAATTTGGTGGGCATCAATGTAAAAATTCCCCTGATAGTCAATGTAGTATTTGACATTCAATTCACTAATGTCTGAGCAGCTGAGATCTTAATCCAATTGATTGCAAAATGACACCAAGAGACAACAACCTAGCATCTCTTAGGGGTGTAATGGTATCACATGCTTGAGAGCCCTTGTGCTGGACATTTCCATTTACCCGTGCTCTCAGCCAATGACTGGGGATTAAACTAATTACCTCTACAAAGACCCTATTTCCAAATGAGAAATTTTGAGGTTCCAGGTGCACATAAAATTTGGGGAAACACTATTAAACCCACGACAGGATTATTTTGGGCTTTAAATAGGATACTGTATGTGGAGTACCTACATAAGGTGAGGTATACAGTAGGTATTCAATAAAGGGTAGTTCATACCCCCTAATTACCGCTGATGCACAGATGTTCAAGGGGGCAGCCATGACTATACATTCCTCTTGGAATTGCCTGTGGTTTGATCTTCAGGACTCTTCAGTATCTCACTGTTCACATCTACACAATAGGGCTACTCACGTATCAGGAAAGTGTATAGAAATACACAGAATGATGAAGTATTTTTTTCATTTCTCATTCTGGTGTTTCAGTTGTGGATATATCAAAGGAAAACTTCTTGAGAATGTAACTTAGAACCAGAAATTGGAATGGAATGGGAAAATGCCGTTGTTCTCACCGACTGGAAGTGTATCTTCAGTTGAGGCCCCGTTGGATCATTTACATTCTTCTCATTCTTTCAGCCTTGCGGCCTTTTCTTGACATCTGGCTCTCCACAGAAAAAGCACCTGTGGTGACCTCTTCTTTTTAATATCACACGCCAGCAGGTAGGCAGGCAAGTTATGCTGAGACATGGCTCACAACCTCCTCAGGCTTTGGATGAAAGGAAGTGGAATTCCCCTGAATGAGCAGGAAGAGTTTCATTAAAAATCTGAGTTATATAAAACTCTCTAAAATATGGAGCTTTGAAAAGCCATTCCTTCCCTGCTCCAGAAAATATATTCAAAATGACATCTCTATAAACTTTGAGCATGTCTTACGTACAGAAATCCAAAGAAGGTGAATAAAGGAGGGATTCCAGGTACTTATTTCATCCAAATAACTATGTAAGGGAATTGACTTTCATCTGGAGGTGGAATAAAGCCATATGTGATTAACAGACACCTGTTGTATGTCTCTAGGCATTTAAGGAATGGAACTGGCAGCCACTTGTGGGACAAATGAATATGACTGTCCCACTGACAGACCCTGTGAATAGGAGCTACCCAGGGAAATGCAGGGAGTTGGGCAGCTGGTGCAAGGATGCTGTGGCAATCAGTGGGAACCATAGAGAAAAGTGGCTAAAAAGGTTTGGTTAACAAACACTCTTATATATATGAAGCTTGCTTTTTGACTACTGGTGATATCACTATACTTACATTAACATATTCAACCAACCGACACTTAGCATGCTCTCACTGTGTACTAGGCACTAGGATATAGAAATAAAAGTCAGTTCCTACTCCTACGAGGTTCCTAGTCTAGTGAAAGAGATACACAGGTAGACATTCATTCATTCAACAACTAATCGAGCATATATGGTATCTCAGGCTCTGGGTGTGCTGGATCTGGTGACCAGGATAGATGGTGCCTAATGGTATGAAAGCTTTGATCTAGTCTTTGATCTAGTGGGGGAAGGAGATATTTAATAATTTCACAAATGACCATAGAATTATATTTGTAAGAAATGCTATAAAGCAAAAGTTCAGTATGCCATGAAAGTTTAGAACAGGGACAACCCCATGTTGTGGTTATATAATGATACCATGTCATATGTGCTGCAGTGGAAATGTACACAGGGAGCACCTGGGGGCCTGGAAGGGGAGATTCACCCAGACTGAGGCCAAATAAGGAAGAGTTCCTAAGAGAAGCAGAGTCTGGATCTTAGAAGACAAGTAAGAGGTGACCAGGCAAAGAAGAAGGGTGGGCTCCCAGCTTTCCGCTGTTTTCCTGGGTGGATGATGATGCTATTCAGCAAAACAGATGGCAAGAGAAAAGTAGTTTTAGGGATAGTGACAGTGAGTTTGACTTGGATTATTTTAAGTCTGAGATACTTGAGGAAATCTAAGTTAAAATGCCCAGAGGGGCTGGGTGCAGTGGCTCACACCTGTAATCCCAGCACTTTGGGAGGCCGAGGCAGGCGGATCATTTGAGGTCAGGAGTTCGAGACCAGCCTGGCCAACATGGTGAAACCCCATCTCTACCAAAAATACAAAAAAATTAGCTGGACGTTGTGGCGCGTGCCTGTAATCCTAGTTACTTGGGAGGCTGAGGCATGAGAATCGCTTGAACTCAGGAGGCAGAGGTTGCAACAGTGAGCCAAGATCACTGCAACAGTGAGCCAAGATCGAGCCTAGGTGACAGAGTGAGACTCTGCCTCAAAAAAAGAAAAAAAAAAAATGCCCAGAGGACAGAGAACTGTGTGGGTCTGGAGCTCAGCACAAAGATAAGAATGGATGAGAAAGGGAGAAAAACAGGAACTCAGGCTGAGAAGAGGTACACAGCAGAAGAGCTGGAAAAAGAGATAGAAGGAGCAGCTTAAGAGAGGAGGAAAACCAGGAGAGAGCAATGCCGCAAAAGTCTCTGATGTTGAGACAGGGTCGAGAGTGTTCAGAGTTGTGCTGGGTCAAGCCAGATATGGACTTGCACAATTCTTTTTTTTTTTTTTTTTTTTGAGACAGAGTCTTGCTCTGTCGCCCAGGCTGGAGTGCAGTGGCGCGATCTCAGCTCACTGCAAGCTCCACCTCCCGGGTTCACACCATTTTCCTGCCTCAGCCTACCGAGTAGCTGGGACTATAGGCGCCCGCCACCTCGCCTGGCTACTTTTTTGTATTTTTTTTTTTTTTTTTTTTAGTAGAGATGGGTTTTCACCGTGTTAGCCAGGATAGTCTCGATCTCCTGACCTCGTGATCTACCCGCCTCGGCCTCCCAAAGTGCTGGGATTACAGTCGTGAGCCACCGCGCCCAGCCAGACTTGCATAATTCTTGGTTTGGCATGGGGAGGCTGTTGGCATCTTCCGTAGGTGCGGTTTTGTGGGCTGATGAGAGCAGTAGGTGGAATGATGGGTGTGGACATGGAAACAAACATCCTAGTTTCTGAAGTCTTCATCTTTAGGGAAGGTATTTTAATTTCCAGGAAAGCAACGTCTCCAACCACAAGAACAAAGCCGTTATCATGAAATATTAACAGTCACTAGGTGAGGCAGAGTGGAGATTGCTAGTCTCTGCACAGGACTTATTTTGGTGTCCCGGGAAGCCACACCATCTATGCAGATAGGTGGTCCGTCTTCCAGCAGCCCTGCTTAGGAATGTGCTCACAGTGCCCAGGAAATGTATTGTATTGTTTCCATGTTGGCATTTGACTGTGTGTGTTTTGGACATAATAAAGAGTGACCTTGCCTTACTTTCCTGTCAAATTATCTCTTTGGTCTTGGTTTTAAAGTGTGTCTTCTTCCAACTGGGCTAAAGAAGTGCAGGCTTCTGTGAGTAGTCCCTAGTTCTGGGCATGAGGTATGGGAGGGCATTATTTAGGATTTATCTTTTTTCTCCCTGTTTTCATTCTCCATGTGTGTGTGTGTGTGTGTGTGTGTGTATGTTTAAATATATTGCAGCCATCCAGAGTTCTAGAAGGTGGTCAGCACATTATATATTTAATTAATTATTTGAAAAGTTCAAAACAACAACAAGAGAAACCTGAAAATTTTAGGAGCAAAGAGGTAGTGTTGGGGAAAGGAAAGTAGCATTTATTTAGTGCTTATTATGCTCTAAGACAGCTCTTCCTGGTCAAACTGTGTCCACTGACCAGTGATGTTAGTATCAATTGAGAGCTTGTCAGAAATGTGCACCCTAAGCCCCACTCAGAGCCACCTACTCAGAAACTACGTCCCATATGATTGTGCACACACTAGAGTTTGAGAAGCACTGCTCTGGGTCGATTATAAATTGTCCCATTTAATCCTCATAGCAAAGCTGTGAAGTACAGATAGTTATACCCCAGATCAGTCAGAGTCACTGGAGAAACAGAGCCAGCAGGAGATAATATTAAAAGACTTATTACAAGGAATTGGCCTACATGATTGTAAGGGTTGGCTAAGCAAGTCTCTTACTGCAACTACTCTGCCACTACAGTGGGAACACTGTCATGGATGATATGTAAATGAATGAGTGAGCTGGGTTCTCATAAAATACACTGAAATTTGAATTACATAAAATTCTCATGTGCTACAAAATATTATTTTTTCCCCTAACTATTTAAACTTGTAAAAACTGTTCTTAGCTTATGGGCCAGACAAGTACAGGCAGTGTATTGTATTTGGCCCACAGGCTATAGTCTGCCAGACCTTGATCTATAATATGTACTTGGGTACTTAACTGCAAATATCAACTAAATTCTGACTAGTCCACATCTATAGGACAGGCAACCAGGAAGATTGTGGGCAGTCTGCAACCCCTGCGCATGAGCCGAAGCTGTTCTCCACAGGGAAGTCAGGAAGGGATGATTCAGTGAAGGGAGAGCAATTGTAGACCCAGGTGCTATTTGGAGTCTCATTGACAAGGAAGAGCCCAATCCTTTATAAAGGCCCACCTGATTAGGTCAGGCCCATCAGAGATGATGTCTGTAGCTTAAAGTCAACTGATTAGGGATTTTATTAACATCTGCGAAATCTCCTCACAGCAGCATCTAGATTAGTGTTTGACTAAATAACTGGGAAAAAGTTTATGTGTGCTACAAATGGCTCTGCCCTTCCTTCTGTGCTCATATTTAGCCTAGCCCTGTTGACATGAGAAACCATCACATCTTCATTTTTCAGCACACAGAGATCATGTGATTTACCTTGGGTCATAGGCCTGGTAAGTGGTGCCCTGGCATTCAACCCCAGGACTGTCTACCATGATGCCTCTAGAAGTACTATCACTCTAGAAGTGTGTTGATGAGACCAGTACTTGTAGAATTAATGCTGCATGTCAGTTGGTCAAAAATTATTTGCAGAGCTCCTGTTGTATCTTGTGTAGGAGCCTGTGGTAGGTATGTGCTGTGTGAGTGCTTAGTTGAAAGCAAATAGAGTGAAAGGCAAGTCAACTGACTGAAGGGGTTTATGGCATGTAGCTGTTCCATTGACTTGAGCTTTGTTAAAGTAAACTTGATTTATCAAGATTATTGTCTTGCAGAATTTAGACGGAATGTATTTGTGCCAGAGTTTATAGATTGCAAGTTAGTTGTTAGCCTTTTCAGATAAAACTGCAGATGCTGTTTGAATCCCTGTGCTCATGGGATTGTTTTCACTTTAGAGGCCGTTTGTAACCTTAGGTTATTAGCTTTAGAGAAGACTTGCATATGAGTATTTTTTTAAAAATCTAATAAAGTTATTTGCTTTTCTTGATTGTTAGAAAAAAAGCTCCAGCAAGTTGTGACCAGACGCTTTGCATTGCTGACTGGTTGATTGTCATACAGTTTTATTTTTAGAACATGCAGTATTTTGATTAGCATGTAAAAATATCTATATTTGATGCACATCAGAACAAGCAAAATCTTTGAACCATAGACAGCTAATAAGTGCAATTTGCCTACTTCTTGAAAATCATCAACCTTGGCTTTGACTCTTGTCTGTCTGTGATTTCTGTGTCTTTGTTCTGAGACTCTCTTGTCCTGTCCTAACAACCTATGTTTCAATCAAAGCTTAATTTGGCATTTTCTATTCAAAATGTTTTTGTGGTTCTTTTTGAGGCCATCCTCTTTGCTGACCCTTTCCTATGAACCTGCTGAGTCTCGTTGCTTTCTTGTGCCTCATGACTCCAAAAAAGATTTAATCTTAAGGTTGAACATTCCACAGTTGTCATGGGAAAAGTGTTGTGTGTAAGACACAGAGCTCTTCGGTAACATCAGAAACTTGGGGCTTTCAACGTACATAGGTCAGGAAATTGGTAACCTATGGTTAAACTTGCAGAAGATTCGGATTTTATTTTTCCCACAAACAGTTTTGATGAATGTCTGATTTTTTTTAGAGAGGTGAGAAACAGCTGTTTGACAGACTGCTTGGGAAATTAAGATCTTGCTCATACTATTTTTTTTCCTCCAAGAATCATGAAATCTTGATAGGAGCCTGGGCCAGAGCATACTAAATGATGATCAGTTATCAGGGATATCTATTATAAATGACATCTGTTCAAGGCTTCGCATATATTTAATAGCATTTTTGCTGAAGTACTCTATTTATCATAAAGCCTGTCACTTGTGAACTATGTGGAAGTCTGTATTAATTTGGAGCCACCGTATTAAGTTTGAATCACATGAGGCTTATTAGCATTTGCCAGGTCAGGACCTGCTTGGATTCTCGCCCTGTTCTTTTATATAGATATAGTTTTAAGACAAACTTACTGGTTTTTTTCATGTAAATCTTGTCACCCAGACCACAGCAGGAATATGTAACGTGACACAAATCACTGTACAAATGGTTGCAGCCATATTATTCAGTAGACAACATCAAAATTGTGTTCTGATTAGTTATTTTCTAGTGGCAACTAAATATATAAATAACAAGAAGATCTTAGTGTGATGGGAGTTTCCCAGGGGTAAAAACCCTTAGTGGGTCATGCTATTGCTTTTCTGTTTTTTGTCTTCTTTTCATTCTGCTGCTCCGCTATATCTAACTATGCCTAAGCTCCTGCAGAAGTTTTATTTGTATATTTTATGGCAACATGTATTATAGTAATATATGTACTTAGCTTCTCTCCAAATCTTTGAGCCTAAAATCTGGTGTGATTTACTTTAGTTTTTTCCAAAGCACTCAATAAATATTTTTGAGGGAATACGTGCATGAATGAGAATGAAAGTGTTGCTTCATTTAAAGAGAAACTGTGGTCTACTCTCTATACAAATGGTAGAGAGGAGAGCTGGAAGGAACATATTCTAGAGTCCAGCTTCCTTTCCTGGTGTTTGGAGGTTCAAACAGAGCTGCAAAGCTACTTGTGTGTTCTTCACTGTGTTACTCTGTTGGAGGAAAGGAATCTTTTAATCAAGTGTGATATTTTAGAAGAGGCACCCATGGAGTGATGAAAGGGGAGAGGGCCCTTAGCCTTGTCCTGATCACCCGGGCAAGCAGAAGCATGACATCACCCTCAGACCTGCCTTTCTTATTGGGAGAGATGATGATTCATAGACGCCGTTTACAAAGGTGAGGAAGGGTGATAGCTGACTTTTGCTCTTTCTAGAAGTTATTCCTCAAACTTTGTCCCTATAGTTGGCAGCCTTAGGTGTCCTACTGTCTGCCCAGGCATTTCTGGGGGAGAAGTCAAGGAACTAAACTCACAGAACTAAAATTAAGACTATTGCCCCTCAGAAAGGTATCTGCCCTCATGGTGAGACATAGCCTATAAATGCTGTTGCTATCCTTTTTTTTTTTTCTTCTGAGACCGAGTCTCACTCTGTTGCCCAGGCTGGAGTGCAGTGGCGCGATCTCAGCTCACTGCAATCTCCGCCTCTCAGGTTCAAGCGATTCTCCTGCTTCAGCCTCCCTAGTAACTGGGACTACAGGTGTGTGCCATCACACTCGGCTAATTTTTTGTATTTTCAGTAGAGACGGGGTTTCACTGGGTTAGCCAGGATGGTCTTGATCTCCTGACCTTGTGATCTGCCCGACCTGGCCTCCAAAAATGCTGGGATTACAGGCATGAGCCACCGTGCCTGGCTGCTGTTGCTATTCTTAAAGACAGCATCAGTGTTCAATTTTATGCCTCTGTTTTGGTACGTCAGGATCAACAGAGGTGCTGTTGGTGATGCAATTAAATAAGACCTTAAGAATCTGGTACTAAAGTTAAATTCACCAAGCGTAGGGTGCATATGATTAATGAGTGGTAGAATTTGTCTGAGTGGAGTCTTGGTCACCTGTCAACAGTTATCTGCCCTCTGCCTTTTCCCCTTTCCTTCTATGGATACAGATACTCTTTAGCTGTAGTGGTATGCATTTACATAAACTTGATTTCTTCCTCTATGGAGAAAAGGAAGGTGTCTTATCAGCCAGGGTTCTACCAGAGAAACAGAACCAGTAGGAGATTCTATCTATCTATCTATCTATCTATCTATCTATCTATCTATCTATCGGTTGGTGCAAAGGTAATTGAAGTTTTTTTTTTTTTTTTTTTTTTTTGAGACGGAGTCTCGCTCTGTCACCCAGGCTGGAGTGCAGTGGCCGGATCTCAGCTCACTGCAAGCTCCGCCTCCCGGGTTCACGCCATTCTCCTGCCTCAGTCTCCCCAGTAGCTGGGACTACAGGCGCCCGCCACCTCGCCCGGCTAGTTTTTTGTATTTTTTAGTAGAGACGGGGTTTCACCATGTTAGCCAGGATGGTCTCGATCTCCTGACCTCGTGATCCGCCTGTCTCAGCCTCCCAAAGTGCTGGGATTACAGGCTTGAGCCACCGCGCCCGGCGGTAATTGAAGTTTTGACCATTACTTTTAATGGTAAAAACTGCATCAACTTAATATTTGCATCAACCTAATATTTCAGGGAATTGGCTCATCTGATGATGGGGGCTGGCTAGGCCACTGGACCTTGCAGTCCACAGGTGAAATTTCTTCCTCCTCAGGGAAACTTCAGCTCTACTCGTAAGGCCTTTCAACTGTTTGGATCAGGCCCAACCAGAATATAAAGGAACATTGCTTTTACTTAAAGTCAACTGATTGTAGATGTTGATGACGTCTATAAAATTACCTTCACAGTAATGCCTAGATTAGCATTTGATTGAATAACTGGGGACTGTAGCTTAGCCAAGTTGACACATAAAACTGACCATCACAGAAGGGTTTTTGCACATTGAGCTCCAGATTTTATATGAACTCCGTAAAGGGAAACATTCTGTATTATTCTAATGAAGGGTCACCAATACCACGATCACTGGTTTAGTCCTTGCATAGACAGTGGGCATTATTCTGCCCCCTGTCTTCATGCTATAAATGGCCATAAAAGGGCAATGGTATGGATGGACAGTCATAAAAACACCATCATAGGTGAAAAACAGCTCAAAGTATGTGCCCTGAAGACGCAGTTTTATTTCCAGCTATTATCTAATTAATTACGTCCAAGTGAAGAGGCAGGTGGCATTACTGCTGAATTGTAGGTGAGACCCAGAGTAAGGCCAAAGGTTTGCCCATGTTAAAGGATACAGTAACTCATTGGAGGACTTGCCTGGAGATATACATCATCTGCTTCTAGTTCTGACATATTTACCTGTAAGCTTTGCCTCTCCTGACTTATCTGACCACATGTATGATTATATCATGTCTCGTTAAAATGCACAATTGATCACTTGGACACAGGAAGGAGAACATCACACACTGGGTCCTATAGTGGGGAGGGGGTAGGAGGGAGGGATAGCATTAGGAGATACACCTAATGTAAATGATGAGTTAATGAGTGCAGCACACCAACATGGCACATGTATACATATGTAACAAACCTGCACGTTATGCACATGTACCCTAGAACTTAAAGTATAAAAAAAAAAGATGTTTTCACCGCCCTGTTAGCAAAATTCATTTACAGACTAACAGTCAAAGAATGTCAAAAACATAAAAACTGCATGGAAAATCAAAAAGAAAAATGCACAATTGTAGATAATATTTTCATTAAACTTAGTTTTGACTTCTCAAAACTAGAGGATAAAAGAAATATTCCCTGTTTAGCTGTGTTGGAGATGAGTGGATGAGTTAGTGCATCCCTCTTGGTTTCCTTCAGTTCAGACTGGACGGCCATAGTCATTTTCTCTGATATTCCTATAATGGGCTTTCACTTTCTTGATCACTTTCATTGAACTTACCTGTATCTTCTTGCATTGTTCTTGGAATACTGAGGCTGGAAACATGTACTCAGCTCTTCAGGTTCACAACATGATATGAGCAGAAGATAAGGATGTGTTTCTATCATCCCAAGGATGTTTTTGCTGGCTGCTTCTCCTTTAAAAGTTGGTGTGTCCCAACTTTTAGAGAAGTAGACCTTCTTCTCTCACTATAGTCTCTTTCCAAGTATCCTCATTCAGCTCTATGGTTCAAATATATCTGTACTGACTTGAAAATTCTTCCCTCTAGTCCTGACCTCTCCCATGGCAGACACAGATGGCAAGTCTCTATTTTACTTCTCTGTTTGTATATATATTAATCCTCAGATTTCACAAGTTCAAAAAAGAACTCTTTATTCCATATTTCCTTCCCAACCAATTTCTTCCAGTTTCCCTTTACCTCATATAATTTTTGGCTAAGGCCAAATATCTCATAGTTGTTTCTAATTCTACCCTCCACATCCAATGATCATCTCCTTTAAATTCTAGTTCCTAAAATAGACCCTCAAACCTATTCCAAAAATTTTTCATCTTTTGCCTACACTGATGCATTAGCCTTCTAACCAGTTTTGTTGTTTCTCCTGTTGGCCAGCTACATCCTTTCCTGGCCGCAGAAAACCTCAGCTTAATATAGTAAAATCAGATCAGGCCCTTTCTTTTGTATAATTTCTTTTGATGCTTTTCTGGTGCATTTAGTCTAAAGTGCACACTCTTTACCTTGGTCTGCATCTTCCTGCCTCTCTCTCAGACCTCAGCTCAGATTCTTAACCTTATGACCCACTACAGTACAGCCGCTGTGACTTCTTTTCCTCACACGTCAGTCAAACTTGTTACCGGCCCAAGCTTTTGCACTGTTTGGTCTTTCTCCTTGGAATACTCCCTCAGAAACTCCACATGACTGGCTCCCCCTCCTTCTTCAGATCTCATTGTAAAATCACTTCCTCAGAGAGGCCTTCCCAGTCTATGCTCCCTGAACTGGTCATTTCTCCTACCTCACTTCTTCATGTCTCCCATTCCTTGTTTTTTTTTTCCTCTCATTGTTTGGTCATTTACTCTTTATCATCATCTGCTAGATTGTACTATTGTGAAGGCAAAGTCTTTAGCCCTTCCCACCCACCTATCCTCTTTCCCTCCTTCTCTCCCTTCTTTCCTTCTTTCTTTCCCTCTTTCCATCCCCCATCCCCCTACCTCACTCCTCCCCTCCCCTCCTTTCCTTTTCCCTTCCCTTCCCTTCCTTTCGCTTCCTTTCCCTTCCTTTCTACTTTCCCACAGCACAAGATAGTACCTGACACAGAGAATTTGCTTAGTACATGTTATTTGAATGGTTACACAAATGGTTGTTATTTTATTGTGCTTCTGGTATGTTGCAATATACTAGGCTGACAGTTTCAAGGGGTTCCATGGACTGAATTGTTTACACTGCCAAATTTGTATGTTTAAGACATAACACCCAATGTGAGTATATTTGGAGATAGGGCCTTTACAGAAGTATTAAGATAAAATAACAAAAGATGTAATTAGGGTTAAATGAGGTCATAAGAGTGGAATCTTGATCCCATAGACTTAGTGTTATAAGAAAAGGAAGAGAGACCAGAGTTCATTTGCTGTCTATACATACACACTGAAAAACACTCAGTGAGAAGGTGGCCATCTGCAAGCCAGGAAGAGAGACCTCACCAGAAAATGAATTGGCTGGCAGCTTGCTCTTGGACTTTTCAGTCTCCAGAACTGTGAGAAGAAATTTCTGTTGTTTAAGCCACCCAGTCTATGTATATTGTTACAGCACTCTGAGCAGACTAAGACAAGGAGTGATCTACGGTGACTGTCAGGTTGCTTTTGTAGGTCTTAGCACATGTCTGGATCTTCTCACCTTTCAAATGTAATTTAGGTGGAATTCTCCTAAATGTGGTAACATTCTCCCATTTAAAAAAATCTACCAATTGTTGGCCTTGTCATCTAGCTTTTTGGATCTTCAGTTAATCTGGCATTTTATTGTTCTAGGGTGTTAGTGTTATTTCATGAATTAGAAATTCACCAATATGTTAAAATATATTAAAGTAACATGAAAAAATGTTCAAAAGAAGACTGTTCCCACTACCAGATCCTTGGGATTTGTTTGCATTATTTTCATCTAGAGAAAGTCTCATTTATTCTTATTCTTTTTCTTCCTTTTTTTCTTTTCTTTTTTCTTTTTTTTTTTTTTTGAGACAGAGTCTTGGTCTGTCACCCAGGCTGGAGTACGGTAGTATGATCATGGCTCACTGCAACCTCAACCTCCTGGGTTCAAGCGATTCTCCTGCCTCAGCCTTCCAAGTAGCTGAGACCACAAGTACACATCACTATGCCTAGCTAATTTTTTAACTTTTTGTAGAGATGTTTGGTTATTTACTGTTTATCAGCACCTTCTAGAATGCACTGTTGTGAAGGCAAAGTCTAGCCCTTCCCACCCATGGCCCCACACAACATGGGGTTTTGCCATGTTGCCCAGGCTGGTCTTAAACTCCTTGGCTCAAGTGATGCTTTTACCTTGGCCTCCCAAAGTGCTGGGATTACAGGTGTGAGCCACAGTACCTGGCATATCATTATTCTTATTACCTTTTTTAACCTGAAGGCAGATTTCTTATTTATTTATTTATTTATTATTTTTTTTGAGACGGAGTCTTGCCCAGGCTGGAGTGCAGTGGCACGATCTCAGCTCACTGCAAGCTCCACCTCTTGGGTTCACGCCATTCTCCTGCCTCAGCCTCCCAAGTAGCTGGGACTCCAGGCACCCGCCACCACACCTGGCTAATTTTTTGAATTTTTAGTAGAGATGGGGTTTCACCATCTTAGCCAGGATGGTCTCGATCTCCTGACCTCATGACCCACCCTCCTTGACCTCCCAAAGTGTTGGGATTACAGGCGTGAGCCACCAGATTTCTGATTTATAACAAGTTATTTCTTATTTATAACAAGATCATATCTTATTGATTGTAGTATCTCTGGCATCTGGTACAGTAAAACATCTATTCTAGAACATAGTATTGGCTTAAAGATTTTATGGGGTAAATAATGAATTTTTCTGGACCCATGCTAATTTGTTCTTAAGTCTTTGGTATAAAACCTTACTAGAGGTCTTTAGAAAGATTAAATTATGTACTTTAGAATAATCCATATTTACTCTTATTATGCCTGTTTTTTATCCTTCATCTTGGTGTTCAAAATTGAAGGCATGAACTAATTTAGATAATATTCTTTTTTTCCTCAATTGGTTTCTCTAACTCGATTGTAATGACGTCTGTGGGCATATATTCCACAGTGTGTCTGAAAGTGATTGAATATTGTTTTCACTCTAAGATTTCATATATTCTCTGTTCCTCAGAAGTACTGAAAATAAAAACATATGTGAAGAATTTGGAATAATGGCTTCTTTATCATATAAGAGACTTGAGAATCTCCAACTTCAATTTGTGGGGCTTGAATGAGATTTTTTTTCCTCTGTAGAGTTTAAATGAGAATCATGGGATTCCATAAGTGTCGTTGTTTATAGTTCTTTTGAAACTGAAGTTGAGAATGAGCAAAAATTGGTTGCAATGCAGGGAGGTATGAAAAACAAGAGAGAGAAGTGGAGGGGAGATTGGGACAAAGTAGAACAGAAATGTGGGTGAGATTCCAGGGTTAGTATGTGCTGGATGCTTGAGGTGAAGTTTTGCAAACATTTGTAAAAATTCCTTTCATCCTTTCGTTTGTACAATTCATTTTTTTATACCTCAACAATGATGCTTATCATTTAACTATAGTTATATTATGTCTACTCTTACCCTACACTTCCTGTAAAATTAGTCTGGGCTCTGAAGTCACGCTGCCGGGGTTCAAATCTGGGTTCTACCACTTAACATTTCTGTGACTTTGGGCAAATTAACTGAATTTCTGTATGCCTCAATGAAGTAAAGACACATCTGTAAAGTGGGATAAATAGTTCAAAGGATTGTCACGGGGATTAAATGAGTTTACACATGTAAATGACTGGCATACAATAAGATATCACAATTGGTTGTTTTTATCATCTTCATCCTCATTATCTTTATTTCTCTGAGGGAGTCTACAATGTCAGTATTTTATTAATTGAATTATCTTCTCAAGTGATGTATGGCCTTATGAAAGGATTTTAATGTAGAAAAGCCCAAAAGTCGGGCAATTTGTTGGATAGAAAATGTAGCTTGTTTCAGATACATGGAGAAGGTTGGGCAAGGAAAAAGTATTGAGACAAGGGAAAGAGGTGAGAATAAAGAGTGGACTGAATGCAAAACTTTTATAGCAGGACTGTGTAGCAGGTGGTTTTCATGCTTTCCATCATATTTCCTCCACCCATCTCTGAATTCAGCTCCTTATTTTGGTTGCAGGAGATTGACAGTTCTATGAGAGGTCGGACTCTCTCTGACAGAGCCCCCACCTTAACCACAAGGTGACTTCTTTTCACTTTCAATCTCAGGACCTCCTCAGACACCACTGAAGTCAGATTGGCCAATGGGCAAGCATGGCTTACAAGTGTAGGGGGAGTGAATCCCCCCTGACAGCCTTCAGCCAGTTACTCCAGCCTCTAGCTTTGCAGATGAACATTCTGGGAAGCATTCTCTTTTCCTTTTAGAGGTCCCATGGGCATACAGCCCGGTCGACTATGATTTCTTATGACAAACCTTTGTATTAGCATTTCCTTTTTCTTGGTCTCATTCTTCTCTTTCACTTGCTCATGCTTTCTGAGACATCTTCCCAAATGAATTAAGTCTTGACCGACCTTGTCTCAGGCCCTGCTTTGAAAGGAACCTAAACAAAAAGAAAAAGAAAGAAAGAGTATAGGAACTTGATAGGTCAGCATTCAATTGGAATGCTTTTGCTGCTCTCTGTGGTTCATAGCTTGCTGCTGAAATATCTTGGAGATATTGTAGTATCTTAACTTGTTTCATCTATAGTTTACCCTTGAACAACATGGGTTTCAACTGTGTGGATCTATGTTATCATGGATTCTCTTCCACCTCCGCCACCCCCGAGACAGCAAGGCCAACCCCTCCTCTTCCTTCTCCCCTTCCTCACCTATTCAACATGAAGATGATGAGGATGAAGACCTTTACCATGATCCATTTCCACTCAGTGAATAGTAAATATATTTTATTTCACTTATGATTTTCCTAATACCACTTTATTTTCTCTAGCTTACTTTATTCTAAGTATACGGTATATAATACGTATAACATACAAAATATGTGTTAATTGACTGTTTATATTATCAGTAAGGTGTCCAGTCAACAGTAGGCAATTAGTAGTTAAATTTTGGGGGAATCAAGAGTTATACGTGGATTTTTGACTCTGCAGGGGTTGGCACCCCTAACTGCTGTGTTGTTCAAGGGTCAACTGTATATTGAAACTTTATTGAGAGCAGGAACAATGTTTACATGTATTTTATGTTCCCCACCTCCTGTCACTCAGTAGTGGGCATATTTGTTGATAGATTGGTTTTCTAGTTGAATCTCATTCCTCTGAGGACTGCAGTTTAGAGTAATCTAGTTTTACCAGCAGAGAGACAGTGGAAAATGACAAATGAGTTCTATTAGTTTGGGGATTTGAGTTTTTAAGAACAGTGGCTCAAGTGGTCTTTATAGCTGAAGAACAACTGTGGCCTCTGCAAGTAATTATCTCTCCAGAGATGATCACCTTTGTGGGCTGCCCGTTTTCTTGATGGGCCTTCATATAAGAGTGAAGCTTCTTGGCTTTCTGTTTTCAATCTATTTTTATGAGAAAGAAATTAATTCTTTGGGGGTCAGCGGATACTAATGTCAGGCATTTGTCTACAGAGCATGAAAGCAATTTTTCCAAATTAGTAATTAAACAAATCAGTAAAATTGGTCAAAATAAAGTAAAACCAATCAGTATTTTGAAACAATTAGTATTTCTAAAATGTCAATTTATCTTTTTTGGCCTTAACCTCATATTCTCTCAAAAGAGATTCATGAGAAGACCCGCTGACTGGCTTGGTGTCCAGACTTCCACCTCCTAAGAGGTGGAACATTGATTTGATTAAGAAAATAAGTAGTGCGTTAGGATCAATGATGGACCGTGTGTAACCACGCCCATGAGGTAATAAACATGGGCACTGTTTTAATAATTTAATGCATGGAAAGTGCTTTGAATTGTGTCTTGGAATATGGTGAGTCAGTACTCAGTAAACATTGGCCCTGATGATGATGGATGAATAAAAACCATAAAAATAGTAGAAGAATAGCTCTAATACTTTAAACTTGTATTTTCCCCTTGTGATTTGGGATTATAGGGTAGAAATACCATAAGGACAGGCAAAAATAGTTCCCTGCCTTTGTGAAATATGATTTCTGTTCAGAAATAGGTATAGGTAATAAGACCCACCATCACCAACCTAAGTGCCTGCTCATTCAATATGAAGCAATTGAACCACAGGTCTTGTCTAATGGCTGCAGTAATGTGAATCTGATTCTGGATAATGAAATGTTACTGGTGACAGTAGGTTTCTAGCCCTTGTCAGAACCTTATTTTTGCTGTAGTTGTTACTACTGTAAATAGATGTCAAGTTAACCAAAAATGAAAAAATCTCTTTTCCTGATCATAGCATGTGTTTAACCACAAATAGTTCCCTCTAAGCTTCTGGGATACATGAGCCTGTGCCTTAAATTTGAACACATGCATGATATAGAGCTCCTGACAGATAAGGCCACACCCCTGTCATATGTTATTGCTGACATATTTCTCCCAAAGCAGCACTGCTGATTATTATGAAAGTAGGGCAAGCTTGAGTGAAGAAAGGATATGCTTCAGTTGAAAGAAAATAGAGAGCAACTTCTAACACCTACTTGGAGGCTGTCTTTCACCTTTTTCTCTGTTATTTTGAAGCAGGTAAAGGGATTGATGCAATACTGATGTGATCAATCTATTCAAGAAAGTAAAATATCCAAGTTTGTTCTGGGCCCTGAATTGCATTTTTTTCTAGACAATTAGCTACCAAAGAAGTCAGTGTGGCATCAGTTCAATGAAATGTCTACTAGTAAATTGTCATTTATAATTATTCGGTATATTCACCTGCATAGTTATATATTTCATCACTCACAGTAGTTCAAGGGGAGATGTCTCTGTACTTCAAGGGGAGATGTCTCTGCTTATGGAGAAAGTGATGAGAGTGTTGTAACTTGATTTTCAGCATGCCTTGAATATATACACACACACACACATATATAATAAATATATATATTTATCTTCAAGTATGGAAGGTCAAAGTGATAATCTTTTTCTGTCTTCCCCAAATGTTCTGTTTTCAAGCATTCCTTTTTCTTCAACATAATGAGTTCTCAGTAATGATTTGAACTTTGCTCACACTTTTTTGACCCCAGATGTATTCTTATTGCATTTGCACAGGGCACATATTTCATTGTGGCTTTTATTATCTGCCTTTGTGTCTGCCTCTCCTCCCTGGAGTCAGGGATTATGTCTTATCCTTTTTTGGTGTTGGTGGGAAGAATGGTGCTTTTCACAAAGTCGACACTCAAGAACTGTTACTTTGATGAAATGCTTATTTAGTAAATATGAGGATAGTATAGTTATTTTATTAAATACAAATTCCGAAAGCATGAAGTTTTTGATGAATTAGAAGTTAGGTAAAGAACAGAATACTAGTTAATTGGAATCATAAGATTTCAGAAAGTATATGGAATTTTAGAGAAACTTGAGACTTTAGCCCAAACTTTTTGTTTCACAGATGGGGAATCTTGACTTGCTTTGGATAAGAAACCCATGGGTCATGCTCTTCCATCTTTCAGTGCTTTGACTAGAGAGCTGAGGAATTGGCCTATGAGAAACCTGTTGTCAAATTAATTCTCAGAGGTTTATAAGGCTCTGAGCTCTCACTCCATATCCACCCCTCCACACAGGATGTGCATGAATTCTGATGTTCCGACTCAGCCAATTGCTTCTGAAAATTGTAATATTAAAGACAAAATAAAGTTACCTTTGTAGCCTAATGCCTGCTCATTTTAACTGACTACAAAGCCAGGATTTAAGATGTCACTGATGAGGAAAAAAGGTGTCAAAAATGCAAACAGCATTGAAGATATTTTTGCAAACTTCTGGGGCCTCTCTTCTGAGGATTCAGTGTGAGTTGAGAGAAAAGGGGGAAGAAATAAAAAAGAAAATAAATATTTATAGGTCATGTTAGGGGGCATGACCACATATCCATACCTTGTTGCATTTATTAGGTCAACAATCCTTTAAGACCCTGGGTCTCAAACAAGGGATGACTTTGCCCAACAATCCTTAAAACCAGTGGGTTTCAAACAGGGATAGGCTATCCACCCCACCCTCCAGCCTTCAAGACTTTTGGGCAATGTCTGCAAACATTTTTGGTTGTCACAGCTAGGGTGTTACTTTTGGCATCTAGTGGATAGGAGCTATGGATGCTACCATATATACTGCCGTGCACAGGAGAGCCCCCACCACAGATAGCTATCCAGCCCCAAATGTCAATAGTGTCATGGTAGATTAACCCTGTAAACTAAATATCATAGTCTTCATATTTATAGATGAGAAAATGGAGGTTTGGCATTACCTGGCTCATGAGTGAATTGAACTTTTAACCCCTGATTTCTCAACTTTTCCAAACTCATGCCCCCTCATTAAGCCCACTCTCTGGATGGAGCAGTGTCTCCCAAACCTGGGTTTGTGTAAGCATTGACAGGGAGCTTCTTAAAATTCAGTTCTTTAAAAGTCAGTTTTCTGGGCTGGGTGCCATGGTTCATGCCTGTAATCCCAGCACTTCGCGAGGCTGAGGTGGGTGGATAACTTGAGGTCAGGAGTTCGAGATCAGCCTGGGCAACATGGTGAAACCTTGTCTCTACTAAAAATACAAAAATTAGTAGAAGGAGGCACATGCTTCTAATCCCAGCTACTCGGGAGGCTGAGGCAGGACAGTCTCATGAACCGGGCAGACGAAGGTTGTGGTAAGCCAAGATGGCACCACTGTACTTCAACCTGGGTGACAGAGCAAGACTGTCTCAAAAGAAAAAAAAAATCGGTTTTCTGGATCTACCTCTGGGATTTTGTTTCAATTGGTCTGGTGTGGAACATGGAACCCACGTGTTTTATCAAGTTCCTGAGCTCCCACACCCACGTGTTAAGCACTGCTTCAGGCAAAGGGGTCACTATCTATGTACTGATTGGCCCTGTGGCCAGGATCTAGGGTTTGGCTACTACTGCTTTGCTCTGGTTTCCCTCCTCTTGACCACCACATCTCCCCCTCTTCTGACTGTGCCTGGGGTAGTGAGCTGGGCTTTTTTAGTTGTGGATATGAATGTTCTAGAACATACTGGGTGAACCAAGTTATCATTTAAAAAAATTAAGAGTGTTGCTTGGTACTTAGGGTATTGAAAATAATAATAGGCCCATTTCATAATGCCAGTTTTGGAAGAAATGACTAAAATTTCCTGTAGGGTCAGTCAGACTGGTTTGATTTATTTAACAAATGTTAATTGAGTGCTTCTTCTGTAGCCATTGGGAATTTCATCCCACTATTTCCAGGCAATAGCGTGTGATAAAATGGGGTAAGTGTGGGTGGATGTTAGGAACTGGGAGCCCTCTCAATGAATGAGGGAGGGATTTACAGGTAACTAAGGGATAAAGAAACTGAGGGATAAAAGATGGTGCAGCCAATCCTCATTATTTGTGGATTCTGTATTTGCAAATTTACCTACTCAACTAAAATTTTTTTGTAACTCCCAAATCAATATTCACAGCACTTTTGTGGCCATTTGTGGACATATTCAACATGGTGAAAAATTTGAGTCTCTTGAAACACTCGTTCTCAATTGAGGTCTAACAAAGTGGCATTGTTTCTTCTTGTTTCAGCTCTTCTCTCCTTTTTTTTTTGGATGGAGTTTCATTCTTTTTGCACAAGCTGGAGTGCAATGGCGTGATCTCAGCTTACTGCAACCTCTGCCTTCTGGATTCAAGCTGTTCTCCTGCTTCAGCCTCCTGAGTAGCTGGGATTACAGGCACCTACCACCATGCCCAGCTAATTTTTTTGTATTTTTAGTAGAAATGGGGTTTCACCATGTTAGCCAGGATGGTCTCGAACTCCTGACCTCAGGTGATCTGCCCGCCTCAGGCTCCCAAAGTGCTGGGATTACAGGCGTGAGCCACCACACCTGGCCTCTTCTTGTTTCATACTATAGACAATTAACCTTTCTGTGGTCCATTTTGTGCTCTAACTTTTCACATCTTCGTTAGTGATCTTACTGTTTAAAATTGTCCCCAAACATAGTGCTAAAGGGCTGTCTAGTGTTCCTGAGTACAGAAAGGCTGTGATATGCCTTACAAACACTTGTGTTAGGTAAGCTTCGTTCAGGCATGAATTATATTGCTGTTGGCCATGAGTTCAAAGTTAATGAATTGACAATATATATTAAATAAGTTTCTTTAAACAGAAGCACACATAAAACAAGGTTATATATTGATCAGTTGATGAAAATGTTGTGATCAGAGGCTCATGGAATCCCAAGCCTATATTTCCCCTAGGAGCAGTGGTTCGGTATTTGTTAAGTCAGTGTTTGTGGTGACGTTTTAGAATGAAAGTACCATGAATAACGAGAATCAGCTCTATATGGACTAGCTAAACATCTGTAGAATGGAGTACTGTGTAGTCATGTTATAGAACTCTCAAGGAAAGACTTTCATTTGCCTGAGATAATGAGTGGTGCTTTCCCAAAGTAAATGTAGCCAATCTCCATTCATACAGAGATTGCAATTATAGAGTAAGAGAACTGCTAACTAAAGGAATAAATTACAGTAAAACTTTCTCTTTTAAAGGCATAATTATCAAAGAGATTTAAGGGCTATTTGGTTCATTTTCAAGAACCAATGTGAGTGTCTGGACTGATTTTTGGGATCATTAGCATGAAGCTTTATAAATCTTGCCCTGGCTTTTACCAGGGATTTTTCCCCCTTTTCATAGTCCACAGTGTACCATATGGAGAAGACCATTTATATTGACTAACTCTGAACTATTTGGAATTGTGTGTTCTTTAAAATTCAAAATGTTATGTCTGATTTGGAGTTTTTAAGTGAAAAGAATAAAAGACATCACTACAATGAAAGCAAATTATGGGAAACTTCTAAGCACAACTTGATATGTTTTGAGCCGTGTCTTCTTCCTTACATTTTTCACTTTTTTTCTATATTTTTGGGGATCAGCGACAGATACTAGTTTCCAGCAGGGCATAGTTGTTAAGGAGACTCTGCTTAGGAAGTCCCCAAATGCACGATGAAGGGCATTTGCATTCTGCTCTGTTTCCTAAGCTCCAGGGGACTTGCTGGGTGGTGGAGTTAGAGGTGGGAATAGGAGTCCCTGACAATAGTCAGATGTAATGTTGAGTCCATGAGTGACAAGGGATGGAGTGCCACTGAAAGAGAAGAGCAGTTAAAAGGGTAGTCATCCCAACCAGTTGGATTCTTCCTCCTTCTTTCTTTCCTTTTTTTTTTTTTTTTTTTTTTGAGACTGGGCCTTTCTCTGTTGCTCAAGCTGAAGTGCAGTGGTGTGATTTTGGATCACTGCAGCCTGGAGCTCATAGGCTCAAGCAATTCTCCTGCCTCAGCCTCCTGTGTAGCTGGGACCACAGGCATGTGCCACTACACCCAGCTAATTTTTTGTAGAGAAAAGATCTCACTTTGTTGCCAAGGCTCGTCTTGAACTCCCGGGCTCTAGTGATCCACCCACCTTGGCCTCCCAAAGTGCTGGGATTACAGGCTTGAGCCACTGCGTCCAGCCTAGACTCTTTCGGTGTAATAAAACATCTCTCTGAAAGAGAAATGTTCTTTCAAATCTGTATGTGAATTACTTGAATCAGCAACTCTAACCAATGTGTAATCTAGTTACTGCTGAACTGTCAGGTTGGGAGTAGAAAAGAGAAATTTTAAAATAGTGCAGAAGGCTGGTCCGGTGGCCTGGAGAACTTGTGATGATTAAAACCTAAGCTTCCTCTCTGAGAGGGGCCTCTGGGAGCAGCAGCAGGAAGAGGGGAGGGGAGAGAACAAAGGCATATTTTGCTGCCTTTGCTGTGGCAGGTCCGGCTCAGACTGCTAAGACTAGTCACTGCAGTCTGGCCTCTCACTGTAACTGAATGATGCCTGTTTCGCCAGGGCAGCCTCTGCCCCTCCTGCTTGAGAGGAAGCCTGAGAAAGGAAGAGGAAAAGGGTCTGCTGGGTTCTTGGACAGACCTTTCATCCACTGTATACGGAATTCTAAAGGCAGTAGTTAGCGGACAACTTAATATTTTCAAACTGAAAATCACAAACATGCTACCTGTGACGGGCTGAGTAATGGCCCCAAGTTGTTCATATCTCAATCACATAGAACAGTGTGTAATTCTTATGTGGCAAAAGGGACCTTGCAGATGGGATTGAGATAAGGATCTTGAGATAGGAGTTAGAGTGTCCTGGATAGTCAGATGGGCCCAGTCATGTAATCACTAGGGTCCTTTAAGGAGGGAGGCAGAGGGAGTTATACTACAGAGGAGAAGATGATGTGATAATGGAAGCAACGACTGGAATAATGTGCCATGAAGATGGAGGAAGGGGCCGTGAGCCAAGGAATAGAGGGGGCCACTTGGAGCTAGAAGGGCAAGGAGACAGGTTCTCCCCTTGGAGCCTTAAGAAAGAACCTGACCAGCCGACACCTTGACTTTAGCCCAGCTAAACCAATGTCAAACTTCTCACTTCCAGGACCATAAAAAAATACATTTTTTGGTGTTTTCAGCCACTACATTTGTGGCAATGTATTACAGCAGCCTTAGCAAACAACCATACCATCCCTAAGGGTGTTTTTATAATACTGTAGTTATATTATTTCCCTTTAGAAAAGTTAGTTCACATAATATTTGTGAGAATACACCTCTTGTGCAAATGTTCCCTCATATTTCATCTTTTCTTTATCAGGGTAACTAAACAATCAACTTATTTAAGCATTTTAAGAGGAATGGCTGGGAAGAATCCTAAAATTGTGGCATTCAAGGGGACCTGGGGAAATTTTAGTCAAACCCATTTTATAGATGACTTAACTGCGTGTGAAGTCTTGGCCAACTGACTTCTAGACTAATGGAGTAGAAGACAAAGCCTGGGACCTGCTGTCCCTCTTTCTGCTCTTGGGATTTCCTGCTTCCTTTGTGAAAATGGTTCCACCCTTATCAGTTGCTGCCACAGGTGATTGTGACCTTTCTGAAAGCTCTGGCTGGCGGCAATGGGGCCTCGTTATCCTGAGGTGTGCTCAGGTGGAGCTCTTTTTAAAATAGGCACCAGTGGAGATAAAGCTACTTTTAAAAATTATGCCAAATGCATAGTTACCACCAAAGGACTGCAGTGAATACTATGATGTTTAAAGCCTTCATTGAGAAATGGAAGGACTTTTCTCTGAAGCCACCCATTAAGCATTGTAATCCAATCCTTGCAAAGTCTGGAAATGAAATGGAATGTCCTACACTACTTCAATTAAAACTTTTTCTTATTCTTTTGTTGTATTCTTTTGGAGACTAATCCAAGGAGAATAAGAATGCAGCAGAAGTCAGTCTTGCCAAAGTGACTATAATACTCCCAAATCTGAGACTAAATTAGAACCTGTGATTACTTTTAAATTGCTGTCTCAGATAAATTAAAGTTTGTAAGGAATATTTAGGGCTACAGATATAGGGAAGCTTTTCAAGCAAAGTACTTTTTTCCATTTAGATGAGAAAAGTATAATCATGGTTCCTCTACATATTTCAAAAATAATGTAGAAATACTGATCTAAAAGTTCTTGTTTTTAAAGGGGAAGAGGGAGATGTAGTAATGATAGATACTTGCTTCTAGTAGGCTCCATAATCCTCTCAATCATCTATGAGGCAAATATTATTATTTTATTTCACTTGTCAAGAAACTGTAATAGGTCAATGAGCTAAAGTAATTAGCAAAGTTACAGGGAGCAGTTTGAAAAGAATCCAGGTCTCAGGATTACAGAGTGAGAAATCAAGCTCTTATAACTTCTTTGAATCTGGTGTTCTTTCCTCTGCATTCAAGGTCCTTTGCAGGGTGAGTAAATACATGAGGCAAAATGTACCTTCAAGCCTTCCCAATTCAGGTCTTTTAGAATGAAGACATGATTTCACGGATACATTTTTGATCATGGCGGATGGCAGGCAGGACTAGATTGCAGCTCCCACTTGGACAGACAGAGCTGTGTGTGGAGACTCACATTGTGAACCTTCGCTCCAGAACTACTACAGGAAGAAACCAGGAAAGCCGAGAGAACCCACATACCCTCTGAAGGAAGTGGATAGCTCCTATAGGACCCAGGAGACACCGCAAATATGCTGGTATCCATGGCTGAGAGACCTACAGATGGTTCATATCACAGGATTCTGTGCAGACAAGCCCCAGTACCAGCCTGGAGCCTGGTAGACCAACAGGGTGGGTAGACCAGGAAGAGAGATAACAATCACTACAGCTTGTCTCTCAGGAAGCCACATCCCTAGGAAAAGGGGGAAAGTACTACATCAAAGGAACATCTCCTGGAACAAAAGAATCTGAACTGCAGCCTTGAGCTCTAGATCTTCCCTCTGACATAGCCAACCCAATAAGAAGGAATCAGAAAAACAAATTTGGTAATATGACAAAGCAAAGTGCTTTAACACCCCCTCAGAATCACACTAGCTCACCAGCAATGGATCTAAACCAGAAGAAATCTGTGAATTGCCGGAAAAAGAATTCAGAAGGTCAGTTATCAAGGAGGCACCAGAGAAAGGTGAAGTGCAATTTAAGGAAATAGAAAAAATGATACAAGAAATAAGGGCAGAAATCTTCAGTGAAATGACATAAATAGAAAACAATCAAAACTTCAGGAAATAAAGGACACATTTAGAGAAATGCAAAGTGTTTTGGAAAGTCTCAGGAATAATAAATTTTTATTTATTGTTAAATAAATAGTAGAACTGTTTTTCAAAACTTCATTGTTTATTTACTTATATTAAATTTTTTCTACATTATAATTTATCAAAAAAGTAATACACGCTTATTGTAACAAGTATTCAAGATGATGTTAAAACTTTGCATATTTTTCCATAACTTTTCCTAAGTTCATACAATATAGAATTCTAGGGGTTGTGTGCATCAGATCACACCTGTAACCCCAGCACATTGGGAGACCAAGGCGAGTGGATCACTTGAGTCCAGGAGTTCAAGACCAGCCTGGGCAACAAAGTGAGACCCTGTCTCTACAAAATAAATAAATAAATAAATAAATAAATAAATAAATAAATAAATAAGCCAGGTGTGGTGGCACATGCCTGTGGTCCCAGCTACATGGGAGGCTGAGGTGGGAGAATTTCTTGAGCCAGGGAGGTCGAGGCTGCAATGAGCTGTGATCGTGCCATGACACTCCAGCCTGGGCAACAGAGCAAGACCCCATCTAAAAAAAACAAAAAAAGACAAAGTATCATTCTTTTTACAGAAAATTCATACCTAGTTTAGGTCATACTGAAAAGAGGAAAATGAATTGTAGTTTTTATACCCATTATATATGTAAGTTCATGCTCCAAAAGCACCACAGAGAGTTTGCTCTCTTCAGTAGTTAACCCTGGAGGTTGCATGCACTGGTGGGCCCCTTCCCCTCTGGCTTCCAGTTGGGTGTAAGCAATGGGGGACACCACAGGAGACTGAGGGGTCGCAGGAGAGTGAGGTAGGGATATTTATTCCCCCAGCTTGCTCCCTCTGGTTGGGTGGCTTCTTCTGTCCCCAAAAGGCCACAGCTCTTTTGTGTTCTGGAACTGTTCTCCTTTTCATCTGTTCAGACCTGGTGGTGCTGTTTGCGTGGGGCTTCCTTTACCCTACCCACACCTCTGTCAATAGTCTATCTCTTACACTTCCCTTGGGTCCCCAGTTGGAGTGAGCCATCTATTTTCTGCCCTTTTCTCTAAGGTTTGTGCATTTCTGTGGTTCTGAGGGCAGATCCTTAAACTGTCAGGATCTCCCTGGCTAACTCATCTATTACTGCAAGGATCATAGCAGCAGGATCACATTGAAACTGACCTTTGAAAATAACTGCTGTTAATTAAAAGGAGTATTTGATCCTGAGTAAATTGTCAAGGAGGCTAATTTCATTTACCTCCTTTACTGTTGACCTGCCTCTCAAATGAACTGACAAAGCCAGAACAGCCCGTTGACTCTGCACTCTTCAGCTCCCTGTGCCAGAGTTCCTGCGGTTCTCAGGCTGTGTCCTGCCTGGGGTTCAACTAGCAGAGTCACCCAAGCTCTTTACTCTTCTTGACCTGGCCTCTGCTGAGCTCCTTACCTGCCTCATCGTCTCTTGCTAGTCTCCCTCACCCTTCATGTGATGGTAGCACACAACACACTGCTATTCCACTTCACACCCCAGGACCTGTGTTCCTGCACTTCCTCTTCCTGGAACAGCTGCTTCTCCCTCCCTCCCTCTTCCCTAGCCCTCACAGCTCTCTTTTATTTAATCTGTCTAATAGCTTCCAGACTTAATCTGGGACCACCTCCCAGAAGTCTGACTGAAGGCCCTGGTCTCTGTGTTCTCATTCTAAGCCACTCATACCTCGGTGATAGCCTGTATCACCTTGCATGTAAATTAGCCACTGTGATAAGCTTTGTATTTAAATGTACTGTTTATTCTCCCACTAGACTCTATCAGGCCTGGGTCTGTATCACTTTGGAGTCTCAGCACCAAATACAGTGTCTGGTGCATAGTGAGTAGGCACACATCTCTTACGAAAGTGCCCTGATTTGTAATAAATGACAGTTATATTTTCGGGCTTTCCTGACTTCCACAGAGTGTCAGCTTTTGCTTTGCCTTCCTCCGCCCCAAGCTTTTCATATCTCAGGGACACTTGCATGCCCTGAGAAGTTGGGGCCATAGGGATGGTTCATGTGTCATTGTCCTGCCCTTGTCTATGAGAAGGATGATACAATTACGGAAAATAGGTTTGCCTGGTATGGCAGCATCTGAGACAGAGAAGGTAAGTGAATTATCCATGTCTGTACAATCATCACAGAACAGGGGAATTGTAGGTGTTGGAGCTCCTGGCAGAAATCAATGGTTGTTAAGTTATAAAATCACAGGCCCTGTTAGGTGGCAGTGCCTCCAGAGAAGCAGTAAGCTACTTTCTTCCTGGTTGTGCAACATGGGGAGTTTATGGGCACCCCATGTCAACAGCCCCCGAGGCTTCATTTCTCTTTACTGAGGTGTGAGCATTCTCCTCCCTGTGTGCATATGCTGTTGGACATCATGGCCTCCCCATAGGGAAAGATGGTAATTGTTGGCAAAGAAAGGCAGTGTGGATATCCAAGTGCTTACATTATAGTGAGAAGTTTCCTCTTGAAAGTAATTGCCTGACATAACTAATAGATATTTATAGAAGTTGGGGCAAGGGTTATTTCAGGAGGGGATGGGTTGTAGACAGGGAAAGGACATGAAGGTAACTTCTGGGTGTTGGAAAGTTTATCTATGGAAACCTGTGTGGTGGTTGCATGACTGTCTAAATGTGTAAAAGTATTGTTGAGCCATGCACTGAAGACAGGTGCACCTATCCACCCTATGGAAAAATGTCATCCTTTGATATATTTTTAAAAAGAAGTCAACTTGTGAAAGTTTATACACGGCCATTGAAAAAGCAGGTAGGCAGGAGGCTGATTCTGACACCCAATAAAAGGGGCTATGACTAAAATGTGGCCTTGGAACTTGTGTGCTCATTGGGCTAACACAGATCCATGGAGAAGGCGTGGGGAAAGCCGTCTGGCAAGCATTTGTCTGAGCCCCTGTCCCCTCTAGCTGCCTTCCAAGGGCTGTTCACCTGGACCACCCAGCATGGGCCCAGGAGCTTGGGAAGTTGTTTCACTTCATCAAATTGTTCCTTGGACTTGGACTCAAGTAAAGTTCTGACATTAAGTAATCCCCTCTTTAAAAAAATTGTGGTAATATGTGTACAGCATAAAATTTGCCATTTTAACTGTGTAATTCAATGGCATTAATCACATTCATTGTGTTGTGCAACCATCACCATTATATGTTTCTCAGTCTTTTAAATCATCCCAAACAGAATCCCTGTAACCATTAAGCAGTAACTTTCCACTCTCCCCTCCCTCCACCTCTGGTAACCCCTCATCTACTTTCTCTCTCTCTCAAAATTTGCCTACTCTAGATATTTTATAAATGGAATCATACAAGATCTGCCATTTTGTGTTTGGCTTATTTCATTTAGTATGTTTTCAAGGTTCATCTGTGTTGTAGCATGTATCAGAACCTCATTTCTTTTTATGACTAATATTCCATTGGATGTATCTATATATGTGTGTGTATGTGTGTATATATATATATATATACACACACACACACATGCATTCATTCATCTTTCATCTGTTGAAGAAACTTGGGTTGTTTCACATTTTGGCCATTGTGAATAATTTTGCAGTGAATGTTGGCTAAGTAATACTTTTTAAAAGTATGTAAAATTTGAAAATTGTCACCTTTGCAAATTCTTGTTTGTTCTTCAAGTCTCATCTAAAATGTTACCTTCTCTGTGGAACCTTCTGTGACCTCCTTCCTCTTGCATTCGCTGCATTTTGTGCATTGCCTCTTCCCTTCCTGTAGGCCTGGGGTAGTAGGGCCTCTTGTCTGAAGATGTGGACTATGCATGTACCCCCAAAACCAAGTCAAAGGAGCTTAAGAAAGGGAGAGGCTGGTAAATCAAAGAAGTCAGTCTGAATAGATCATCTGCACAAAGGCAAAAAAGGTCTGTCCTAAGGCAAGCAGAGAATAAGAATGCAAGGATATTAGGATTTGGAAGCAAACCTGACTTTTACTTCTTTGAAAGTGGTGTGGAGCAAACCTAGGGATAGAAAAGTCTCCATAACTGCACTTATTTATTCCTTATGTTCATGCCTTTTACTATACCACATCTCACACACTCACACGGTCAAACATGTGATATCAACTTAGAATTTCCAACACTGAGCTTAGCACATAATAGGTACTTGAATTCACTGAAATATAGATTCTGCTTACTGTGACTGAGCAAATAACAGTGGCTTACGTGCTAAGGTTGAATTCCCTGAGAAATAAGTTCCGGAATGGAAATTGATATAGAAGTGTTTTATTGGAGAGTGTTCTTGGGGAAAACACTATGACTATCAGGGAAGCAAAGTTGAGCAGAGAGAGAAGGTGCATTGTGACACAGTCACAACAGAGGCTTCAGCCAATCACATGGGAGCTCTGGAGTTGGGATGGTGACTCCTAGCTGGCCGTGCATCTAGGCAAAGGAGCCAGGGTTTTGCACCTCTTTATGGACTAGTCTCTGGATGCAGGCTGATCCAGGGAGAAATAATATTGTGGGACACAGACCGCTCCAGCCACAAGCAATTCCTCCCCCACAATCCTGGCAGCTGGGAGGAGGAGGAGTATTTCCATCCTGAAGGGGAAGATCTAAGTGGCCTACCATGATTAGAATGTGACTCCACAATTTTGGAGACCCAAGTTCCTTCTGTTTTGTAGATCCATACATCCCTCAAGGTTGTATGATCAACAAGGTTTGTCCCCACATTTGCATTGCAAGAGAAAGGGCAGAACGTGAACATATTTCTCTTCCTTCTATCATTCCTTCAAGTGCTTTCCACTTGGGCATGACCCAGAAGTTACACACACTATTTCCATTGACTTGGCCATTGGCTAAAATGCAGTCAGGTGAACACACCTGCAGCAAAAGAGGCTGGGACATCATTTCTTTATTGTCTGTCTCTATAAAACACAAGTGAAGGAAACAAAATTATAACAGTAGCTATTTGGGGTCTTTTTTCTTGTCTTATTTTCTACGTTTTCTGGAGTAAGCACATAGAGCTTTTGTAATCTGGACAAATATTAAAATGTATAAGACATATACTTGACTGCTAGGAGAATATGGACCCTTAAAGGGTGATTTTTTTTTTTTTTTTTTTTTTTTTACTGGATTCTGTATCAAATATGGAGACTACAGAGAAGAAGAAGTTGGTAGACAGTTGTCCAAAATGGCTTTAAATAATTTTTTAAATTCATTAACTCCGCAAACACTAACTGAGTGCTCTTCTTGGGCAGGAAAACATTTTTCTCTATTGCTTTTGTTCAGTTTTCACTGGTCATCACCTCTCTGACTTGCCAAGGTCAAAAGTTAGTCACCTACAAGTGGGGTGCTTTTTCAAGTTAGAAACACTTGTGTATAATTCTTGGGTCTCAAATGTGCACAGATAACTTTAATAGGTGGTAGGTTCATTATTTATGGTTGTCACTGAATTTAGCATGGAGCTGTAACTCAGGAATAAGGTCTGTGCATCTTCAGGAAAGTAGTTGGTTCTGGGGAATTTGATGGGAGGAGCTGACTTTTCTGCTGTGGCTCCTTTTGTAGACTGGATTGATGTAGCTGAAAACAGCAGAGGAGTAAGAGGGTAAAAATGTCTCCTTTCTTAAATCTTGCTCCATCTCCTAGCCAGTACACTTGTGTTCTATAACTTGTTTAGGCAAAGGTACTGGTACATTCTATCAGTCATAAATCTTCTTGCTTAACCCGATAGCATCTTGTTGGGTTAGGAATAATCTAAATTCTGTATCTGTCTTGAAGTTATCAACAAGCCTGTCATAAATTGTTTTGCCACATGCACGTTTAACACATAAATCAACTTTTGAAAAATGTTTAAGCAAACACAGAATTTGAGAGAATGGCATAATGAACCGCATGTAACCTTCATCTGGCTTCAAGAACTGTTAACATTTGCCAATCTTGCTTCATCTGCTTTTCCCATTTTTAATTTTTTAGCTGGAAATTTTTAAAGCAATTCCTTCATTATAGTTGAACATCCTACATACATCTTGATAAAAGCAGCACAGTTTGTGGGTACCTCTCAGATTTTCTTGAGACCTGCCTGTGAAAAGTGTTTTTGATTTTACAGCAGAAATTTCCCTCAAGCCAATAGGTTGCTTGTGCCAAGGCCAATTAATTTACTCATGCATAACTGAGAAAAACAGCCCTGTACTGTGTGCAAGTGAGTTGTGCAGCTTTACCTGGCTGTTGCTGGCTGTTTATTTTAATTTATCTCCATGCCCAGAACATTACTAGCCAGTCCTATCTTGACAACCTTGGATGAACTGAGGGGCCGTTGTCATGGAATTAGGGGACAAAAACCAGCCTTCTTTGCACAAAGGCTGTCCTCCCAGTTGTTATGATCTAGGACCATAGTCTGTGTTCCTGGAGATTAATGACTATGTCAAAGGTGCCTTTCCCCCCATCTCTAAAGCAGTCAATCAGGAGCCAGTTGGTAAACCTGCCTTTCTGGATGCTAAGTGTCAAGGTGCAGAAACAAGTGAGGTTTGGGGTATACCTGATGCCTATCTCAGACATACTGTGTAACTTCACCCTGGTCTATAAAATGTTTGTTTTAAAAACATTTTAATTGTGGCAAAATACATATAACATAAAATTTACTGTCTTTATTATTATTATTATCATTATTATTTTGAGATGGAGTCTTGCTCTGTCGCCAGGCTGGAGTACAATGGCGTGATCTCTGCTCTCTGCAACCTCTGCCTTCTGGGTTCAAGCAATTCTCCTGCCTCAGCCTCTCAAGTAGCTAAGACTACAGGTGCATGCCACCACACTCAGCTAATTTTTGTATTTTTAGTAGAGATGGGGTTTCACCATGTTGGCCAGGATGGTCTTGATCTCTTGACCTCGTGATCCGCCTGCCTCGGCCTCCCAAAGTGCTGGGATTACAGGCATGAGCCACCACACCTGGCCAGTTATTTTTAACTGTACAGGTCAGTAGTGTTAAGTGTATTCACATTGTTGTACAACCAATCCACAGAACTCTTCATCTTGCAAAATGGAAACTCTATGTCCATTAGATAACTCCCTGTTTCCTTCTTCCCCAATCCCCTGGCAACCCCCATTCTATTCTCGCTCTATGAATTTGACTACTTTGGGTATCTCATATAAGTGGAACCATACAGCATTTATCATTTTGTGACTGGCTTATTTCACTCAGCTTAATATCCTCAAGATTCATCCAATTTGGAGCATGTATCAGAACTCTCCTTCCTAAGCTGAGTGATATTCCATTGTATGTATTGACTACATTTTGTTTATCCATTCATCTGTTGACAGACACTTGGGTTACTTCCACCTTTGGGCTATTGTGAATAATGCTGCTATGAATGTGGGTGTGCATAAACTATTTTTTAGTGAAAACTTCTTTCCTTATTCTGGAATTTAGTGCTTCTTATACTTGGTGTCTTTCATTGGTTGAATCCTTTCCTAATCTGTTATTGTAGAACCTGTAATACTATGTCATTTCTCACAGATCCTGGGCTTTTTCTTTCCCTAACATCTGTGGCCACCACTTGGCACAGATGGGACATCGAATGTGCTTGGTAGATACTTATTAATGAATGAATGAATGAATGAACACAGTAAAATTAAATGGAAGGGAAACAAAAAGTTGTTCTTTCCCATGAAATGGTTTATAACTCAGACTTGTCTAGATTTGCCCCAGAATGCTTCTCTTGCAAATATCTGGCCCATGTTCTCACCTAAATTAACTTAGTATAGATGAATATAACTATTATTCTTTGCATTTTTGTTCAAGATGCACAAACACAACCCATATCTCTTTTGCTGCATTTCTTTCCATAGTTTGAACTTAGCTCAACATATATTCACTATAAATAATTAAATCAGTGCATAGATACATGCCTAAGGGAATGATTTCATGAATGAGCCAACTAAGAATATATTATTTGGTGAGTGATCTATTTCTTGGAAACCCTCACTGTTATAGATAATATGGATAATAGGGAAGGAGAGAGGAACGGGTCATAGTTTATTTTCTCATTCCACAAATATCTGCAGTTCTGGGCCCTGGGGGTTCAGCAGTAAACTGTTCTTACTCTTAGGCCCTTATCTTCCAGGGAGTGAAGCAGACATAAACAGAATGGTTTCCAGTTGTTTTTGGTGCCATGAAGCGAAATGGGAAGCTGTGATAGAGAATAATACGGGCCTACATTGGATAGAGCAGTCAGGGAAGACTTGGATGAGGAGGTGGAATCTTAAGAGTGAGAGGAGCTGGGTCAGGAGAAGAAGGGAGAGATTGTGTCAGAGAAAAGAAACCTTCATGGCCACAGGAGAGTATGTTCAAGGAGATGATAGAAGACCAGTATGACTAAGGACATGTAAGGGATGAGGCTGGAACAATGTCAGGGGCCTGGCAGAACTGATGAGAAATTTAAGTTTTTTAGTCAGTCCTCTCCTCTCTCCTCTCCTCTCCTCTCCTCGCCTCTCCTCTCTTCTTCTCTCCCTCTTTCTCTCTCTCCCTCTCTCTCTGACACACATACACACACTAGTTGTGTTTATGTTTATATTTTACCAAATGAAGTATGAAAATTCTGTCCATCCTGGTTTCTCCTCTCTTGGACTCTTAAGAAATTTGATTGATTTTGGAGAATACACACATAGGGAGAGGGGAACTATCTTAGAAGGGTCTATGCTTAAAATACAGCACACTAGGCTACCCCAAAGCTCTCTTTTTGTGCATAGAGGGTAGAAAGTCTGGGGTATATCTGGAAATATGCTCACATGTGCTGTGATTTGTTCAACCTATTCTGAATTGGAGAAGAGTAGACTATGTATTTCCCAAGTGCAATACAGTTCATTATGTAAGCATTGCAGCACCAAGCCAGGAGTGGACAGTTGCAGATTGTGTGGAGATGGATTGTCAAGTACATACTGTTTGTCTTATGATATCTGATTGAAACCTAGGTTCTGACCTAGCTCTTGGATCTTGTCTAATGGCTGATCTAAGAGAACTACTCTGTAGAATATTTGGATCCACTGTCATTCTGGCCCTACTCTTGAAATTGCAGAGTTAGCCCCAGAATCAGTCAAACCAGTCTTCCCAGAGGTATTGAAACAAATGCTGATCCAGTACTGTTCCAAACCCAGAGCCACCCGCTTGTCACCTGTGGGAAGGGACAAGAAATCAATTGGTTTGGGAGATTAGTGAGAAGGTGACACATGTAGGTTGCTTGCATCCAAATATTCTGAGTCTGCCTTCTCTGTGTGATTTTCCAAATATAAAATGTGATATTTCTTAGGAAATGATCATTAAAACAAATTCTTTACCCTTTCAATTCACAAAAAATGAACTTGAAGTTTACAAAAGACACATTTCTTTCTATTCTTATTAGAGGGAACATGGTATGTTTTAGGGTTCATTTTTCCCTAATATGGGATTTCAGCTCCAATATAATTCAGGAAGTACTTTTATGGTAATTATATTCTTTTGCTGGTTTTTCTCTTTTTCATCTTGGAGATGATTTTATTTTTTCATGCTATAAACCAAATGCTATTTAATGTTCTTATTAGGGAAGATCTATTAATATATCAGTGAACTGCAGCTCTACTTATACATCTATTATCAGAGTGAATTACTTGTTTGCTTAAGAATGAAGTTCTACTTCATTTAAGGCCATTTTTGTCTTTTAGCAAATGAATTCTATTTGAATTTTCATGAGTATGTTTTATTTCACACCAAAGACCTATTTTAGAAAATCAAAACATTGAAACTTTTTTAAGACAACAAAAAATGTATTATCTGCTTATAAACAGTGGAAGTAGAACCACAAATAATATATTTCCTAATTGCTTTTTCTTTTAGATATAGCAACAATTGATCATGTGTAATGGAGATATCAGCCAGTTTCTAGGGCAGATAATACATATTACTAAACAAGAGTGTATTTTTAAAAAGCTTTGAAAAGAACCACCTGCCAGACCAGATTGATTAAGCATCTAAATAACATGTTGAATTTAAAATATATTTGTGTAAGATACCTGTTTCATCCTTGAGAAACAATAATAAACTTTGTTGAGAAGGTTGAGATTTCTCCAGAGTTTACTTGAGATGTCAGGATAAGTAATTGCCTCGCTGCTACAAATTTGGAACTTAACATTTTGTTGGGCCTATTTTTGCTGCCTCTCCATAGATAATAAATTTCGTGAAGGATTTTTTCATTGGCAGAAGTTAGTTCCTTTTGTTTTCTCTGCAGAAAATAACTTGCTTTGCTCTGTGATAGGCAGGTATCCAAGTACTAATACTTTTCTTTTCAGTCTAGAATCAGGTAATGAAGGCCCATCATTCTCACTGACAGTGGGGATGACAGTCTTGCTAGTCACATATCCTCTAGTGCGACTCAAGGACAGGAACGGGGGCTGGAATTTTATCAGCAGGCTCAAGAGTCAGAGGGCAGGAGTGATGTGGACTGGAGTAGATGATTAACTCTTTGAAGACTCCTCTCATTTTATCATCTCCAAATTGACCAGAATCCTTAACAATGTTCTCTCATTTATCCCTTTGAATGATACAGACACAACCTATTTTGTTGATTCATACTTTCTTCTGCTTTTTCTGATGCAGTAGGCTAGATGTTTGCGGACGATAGCTTGTGGGCCAAATTTAGTCTATGATTGGTCAAATTCAGCCAAGAATGGATTTTACGTTTTTAAATGGTTTAAAAAATCAGAAAAGTATTTTGTGACACATGAAAATGATATGTCAGTACCCCTAAGTAAAGGTTTATTGGAACATAGCCATGCTGATTTATTTACATATTGTCTGTGGCTTTTTCTCTACAACGTTGACAAAGTTGAGTTTGCATAGTTGAGTAGTTACAACAGAGACCAAATGGCCCACAATGTCTAGGCTGAGACAAGTCCAGGCAGTTCTCAAAAATATGTTGTCTACTCTGAGTACAGCTACAATCTTGTTCTTACCTGTAGTGGCGATTTTTCTGTATTGTGGAAAAGGTACCAAATGGAGAAAATTTTAGCACATTTCTCATGTTCTGTGTAATCTAATTTCATTAATAGAACAATCAAAACAATAAAATATTACAGTCCGTTCAGACAGTAAATCTTCTAATCTGAAGGAGTGAGACTAGTACAGTCTTTGATTGTACCTACTCTCTCTAGCCATTTTATTTAGCAGCTCATCCCAAGAATATGGACATTTCTTATGAATGTTACTATGAAAATTTCAAGAATGCTAGTAGCATTTTTTCTTTTTCTTTCTTTTTAAATAAATTAACACATGTTTATTAAAAAAATACTACAGGCTGGGTGTGGTGGCTCACAACTGACTTTGGGAGGCCAAGGCGGGCAGATGGCTTGAGCTCAGGAGTTTGAGACCAGTCTGGGTGACATGGCAAAACCCTGTCTCTACAAAAAATACAAAAATTAGCCAGATGTGGTGGCATGCATCTGTAGTCCCAGCTACTTGGGAGGCTGAAGTGGGAGGATGGCTTGAGCCCGGGAGGCAGGGGTTGCCATGAGCGGAGATCACGCCACTGCACTCCAGCCTGGGCGACATAGCCAGACTCTCTCAAAATAATAATAATAGTAATAATAATAATGATATATAACCAGTTATGTTTTTTAACTCAGGAAATGGTAATATAGAATTTATTATAAAGGCTAAATATATCAAATTTCTTAAATGTTCTCCATTAGTATTTTAAGGTTTTTTCCTCCTCCGTAAAACATCTTTACTTATTATAAATACTGTATGTACATAAAGCTAACTTGATGGTAAACAACTTCTGGGCTGATTATTGATAGGTGAAGTAAAATTACCTGAGGGTTTTTTTTTTTTTTCATATGTATTAGAAACTTTAAAAAATTTGCATATGTTCTGTTGTTATTTATGCAGATCAGCTAAGTAAGATGCCATTTTCCGTGTTTATAAGAGCTGTTAGCTCAGAAATAAACCTGTTGGTATGCCTTAGAAGGGACCCTCATTCCCCAAATGCTGTTATTTTCTACAAATACCCAAGTATCCTTGCCAGGCTTCATTTCATTCTTCGCATTGTGTGGCTCACCATCCTCCCATTTTTAGATGGGGCTCTTATTAAACCACTCTGTGTGTGTTGAACAATGTGGTTCAGGGACACATTGTTCTACAGAGAGTTTTGCAGCAAACCTGCTTTGCTAATGAATACTTCCTCTTTCCTACATTTGACATGAGGCTTTGGGACAAGGTCACAACACCCCTGTAAGTCCCATATTGTGCGTCAGTCATGGGGCCAAAAATGGATAAAGACTGAACTAGTATATTTTGGATGAAGCCCAGGAAACAAATTATAGTGCTCACTCTGTCTTTAATGGAGTCATTCCTCAACTGTACTGGAAGTCTCAGGTTTATCCTCAGTGTGGCCAGATAGAACTTTCCCTGTTAACAGTGTGTGTGATTAGCCTCGTATAAGGTCTGGAAGAATATGGGTGAGCAGGGCAGAGCCGTGGAGCTCTGCCCTGGTTCCATCTGGACTATGTATTACCGGGCTCAAGGCGCTGGTTGATTCTGCTCAGCTCTGGAAGAGTTACGGAGTTATCAAGCCAGAACTTGGGAGGACTCCTGTGGAATCTACTGGAACACCACAGCAGGATTCACTAGGATTCGGGCACTGGTCAGGAAGTTTTAATGGTCCAGTTATTCAAAGTTGCTGGCTGCCCCCCTCTTCCCTTGCTGTCCACTGTGTGGTCTCCTGCTTAATTCATGCATGTGCATTTCATGTCACCGGTGAGCCCATGAACTTCCCCGGAAACTCATTGTCCTCTAATTCCGTAACAGCTAATCATTAGTGGGGCTTTGCACACAGCGACTTATCTGTAAATGTTGACTGCAGGGCAGAAAGAAAGGCTAAAAGTTCTCAGGAGAATGTTTGCCTATGCATGTATATGCTGGTAATGCTAATAAGTCCCAGCTAGACCTGGCAGTGAGTAAGTTCAGGGGCGTCAATTTAATTTTCTTGCTATTAGTAAAACAAACAGTAGGTGGGATGGGTGGTGAGCTTAAATATCTCTCGCCATTTAAACCATCCATCCCACCTGTGGGTTGTCTGCAGCCTGCTCTTTTGTTGCGGTGGGTCTCCTAATTTGCTTTTCAGTACCTTTCATCTTATCATTGTTCTTGAAGGCACAGCTCTGCAAACCACATAGAGGCCTTTCAACTTCCCCTGCATTTTGTTTTATTCAGCCAATTGACTAGTACTGTCAGCTAATTGGAGTGGAAATGTAAAATGAAAGCTGTATTATTCAGCTGCCAAGCCTCCTCACTTGGCAGGGAGTGGGTGATGCTGGTAATTGTACCAGAAGTGTAATTGCTCTGGGTTCTGCCTCTGGATTTAACAATGAACCCTGGGAGGGTCTTCCTCTGAGACACTTGATACCTGCTTCTTTTCAGTGGCTTCCTGGCAAACAGGCTGGAAGCAAATCGAATGAAGCATTTTTGTGTTGTTAGAGAATACAACCGTGTGTATTTTGCTGACTGCGGGAGTGGATTGCTTGGTCTGAGTACTGAGTCAGTATGTCATGCCCATCAGAACTGGCAGTTAATTTCCTCTTGGTTTGGAATGGGGATGGGATCCACATCCCTGGGGGTGAAGATGCTGAATTCACATGCCAGTTGTGGCCCATGGTGCCAGGGCGTTCTTGGGAAAAATAGCTGATGCAGAACAGAAGCCCATTTTGTAAACTAGTTATGAATGAGGAAAGGTTTACATGTCTGGAAAGAGTTGAGTAGCTTAATGGAAAAATAAGGAAAGTAAAATGTTGATGATTAGTTGATCATTAAAGTTGATCATCTTGGTGGTTTTGGCCCAGGCAGCTTTCTTTTCTTTCTACTTTAATTCATTAATCTAATGACGGTAGTGAACAACACTTTAGGGTAGATTACGTTGGCTTAGTACATGGGAACATATGGTATAGGTACTTCCATTCCTCTTCTCTGTTTTTTTTTTTTTTTGAAACGGAGTCTTGCTCTGTCTGAGCGACAGCGGCGCTGTCTGAGCCTGCGCAGACAGCGGTAATCTTTCCCATTTCACTTGCCAAACAGAGCTTCAGAATCCTCCTCAACATAGCACTTCAGATAACTATTTTCAGGGCTGGCATGTGTGATAAAACCTATTTATTACCTCTGACTTAGAAATTAGATTTCTATAATATTACATTTAATATTATATTTCTATAATATTTCTGCTTTGAACCCAAGAAATGGAAATAGAAGCAGCTAAGCAATTCTTATACTCTTCTTGCTTGCCAAGATGAAAGAGGTTGATTGAATAGTGTTGTGTAGTACAGTTTTGTTAATATATTATTATTATTATTTTATATCATGTGGCTTTATGGAAAGCTTCCTCAAACACTTCCAGTGGAGGTAATAGTGGCAGTCCAAGTCAATTAGATCTATTGATCAGTGGCTCAAACCTGGTGAGAGCTGTTCTTCCTGAAACCAGTATCCCTTTTCATTTGAAATTTCGTGGTCCTTGACACCAATCAGTCCTATGTTCAAATCCTGGCTTCACCAGTTGTGTGATAACTGTCCAGACATTCTTTATGTTCTTGTTTTATAAAACAGTAGCGGTAGGGCCAGGCGCAGTGGCTCAAGCCTGTAATCCCAGCACTTTGGGAGGCCGAGACGGGCGGATCACGAGGTCAGGAGATCGAGACCATCCTGGCTAACACGGTGAAACCCCGTCTCTACTAAAAAATACAAAAAACTAGCCGGGCGAGGTGGCTGGCGCCTGTAGTCCCAGCTACTCGGGAGGCTGAGCCAGGAGAATGGCGCAAACCCGGGAGGCGGAGCTTGCAGTGAGCTGAGATCTGGCCACTGCACTCCAGCCTGGGCAACAGAGCAAGACTCCGTCTCAAAAAAAAAAAAAAAAACAGTAGCGATAATAACTACTTCATAGTATTTTTATGAGGATTCAATGTCACATATAAATACACATGTATATGTATGTATGCAATACGTCTATGTATGTCATATGTATATTACACCAATAATATACATGTGTATATATGTGTATGTAATAATCGCTCAGTAAATAGTAGCTATGAGGATGTGTGTGGGCATATAACTTTTGTTTTTTGAGGCAGAGTTCCACTTTGTTCCCCAGACTGGAGTGCAGTAGTGCGATCACGGCTCACTGCAGCCTCGACTTCCCAGTCTCAAGCAATCCCCCCACCTCAGCTTCCCATGTAGCTGGGACTGCAGGTGCGTACCACCGCACCCAGCTAATTGTTTATTTTTTGTCGAGATAGTGTCTCACTATGTTGCCCAGGCTGGTCTCAAACTCCCGGGACCAAGTGATCCTCCTGCCTCAGCGTCCCAAAGTGCTGAGATTACAGGCATGAGCCACTGTGCCTGGCTGGCATACAACTTTTGTGATGACATTTTAAAATGTGGCTTGGGAGATTTTTGTGTTTGATTTTTAAAAAGCAGTGTCTCTGTGGAGATCATATTTTGAAAGGTACTCTTTCTAACTTGTTTGCACATTAGTAGTGGTCATATACTGAAATACACACAAAGGAAGAAATCCAGTGCATGATAAATTGCTTTACAAATTCCATGTGAGGGTGTACATTGATGACCTCTCTGAGAAACAGGTCATACAGGATGTGTCTGGAGCACAGGAAAGGTCTAAGGATGGATGTCTGAAAGCCTCTGTTCTACCCTGTGAGCGCTGAGCATGGTGCTAAGGAATCTCAGATGTGTTATCTGATACATCCCCATGACATTCCTCTAGGATTGATTTTGTTATTTTTGTTCTTTTTAAGAAAAAGAAAATGGAAGCTTAGTCAAGATACTTACCTTGCTTATGGTTCTGGAATTGTTAAGTTGGGGAACTACATTTGAACTCAGAGTTACCTGAGTTTGTAATCCATCTCAGGATTATGGACCACGTGGGCTAATCTCTAAATTTCATGGAGGAGGAACCTGAAGCCCAGGGAGGTGGTTTATCTGGTTTACCCAGCTTGGTAAAGGCAGAATCTGGGCCAGAATCCAGGTTCTGACTCCTGGTCCACGGCTCTTTTTCTATACTATGTTCCCTCTCTAATTATTTATTTTGCTTTGTTCCTTAATTGTTTCAGAAGTCTTGCTTCTTTAACTGTATTTCCGCATCAAGAGCAGATGTAAAGGACCAGGTTGTAGTCTTCTGTATCTGGGTTAGATTTTATTCGTCTATATCTTCCACGTTGCTTATCATGTGATAGATCCTCAGTAAATTCTTGATGCCTTGAATTCTTCAAGAATTTAGAGTCCAAAATTCTATTTTGAATGAGGCATAAATATATACAAATACACATATTGGGGTTTATTCTTTAAGACATTCAGTTCATACTTGATAATAATGGCTCTCCATGTTACTGGATCCACCGCTTTGCCTTTATCCAGTCTGACAATTTTTATCTTTTAACATGTTCCTGCATTATAATTATTGAGTAGGTTTATATGTACCTTACTATTTGCTTTCTATTTGTTACTCCTGTTCTGTATATTTCCCCCTTTCTTTTTGTCTTTGAATCAATCCATTATTTTTTAAATATTTCAGTTTATTATTCTTAGCTTGTTAGTTAAACACACTTTTACTATTCCTTTAGTGGTTACCCTGGATATTACAACATGTGTGAATCATTTTATTTACCTCTTCTCAGTCATTACTATAACCTTTGAATTCTCCGTTTTTTCATCTATCTCCTATCTTGTGTGTTTTTATGCGTTTTGTGTTTACACATATGTTAAATCGCAACAGATATTATTATTTTCGTTTTGTATAGTTATTACTTAGATCTACCTATATATTTACCCTATTATTCTAAATTTCTTCCTATATTACTGTGTTTCTATTTAGAGTCTTTTTGTTATTGCCTGGAGGACTTCCTTTCATATTGTTTTAGTTTGCGTCTGAAGGTGAAAAATTCTCACTGGTTTTATTAATTTAAAACATTTTTATTTCATTTTCATTCTTGAAAGGTGTTTGTGCTGGGTATAGAATTCTTAGTGATTGTTTTCATTCAGCAATTTAAAGATTTGTCTTCTGAGTTCCATCTTTTTTTTTTTTTTAATGTGTGTGGAGAAGTTACTATCAGTTTTGGCATTCTTATTTGAAAATAATTTCCTACCCCTCTGTGGCTTTAAAGAGTTTTCTCTTTGCTGTTCGTTTTTAGCAGTCTTATTCTGAAGTGCTTAGGTGTTGTTTTCTTTATTATTCTGATCGATATTCATAGCAATTCTTGAATTTATGGCTTGATATTTTTCTTCAGTTTTAGAAAATTCTTGACCATGTTTTAAAAAAATTTTGTTTCCACCCATTTCTGTAATTTTGTCTTTAGAACTCAATCACTCATTTGTTAAACTTTGTAATGTGTTCCGTGTGTCACTAATTCTGTTTTCTGTGTTTTTTATCCTTTTGTTTTTTTCTGCTTCAGTTTAGATATTTTGTATTGACTTATATTCTTGTTTTCTTTAGGTACAGCCAGTCTGCCATTAAGCATAATTAATTTTATTTGTTTGACTTTCCATGTTCTAGGATTTCCATTTAATTATGTTTGTAGATACTAGTTATCTGTGGAAATATTAGTAGTTATTGAACATGTTTCAAGATATGTATCTATTGTCTTTCATTATCTTTATTAATTTCTGAATAAAATAGAGTACAGTCTTTCCTTGACTAGTTAAGTCCCTGGATAATTCAGTGTATATTATTACATTATGATAAAGTGCTTTGGGTTTATGTGTAAAATAGAGTTAGGATATATAATCAGATTTTTCACTGACATGCATGTCTGGACATTTGAAAGTCATGTGAAAGTGGGACAATTTTTCTTGGTGCAGTTATGTCTTACTCCTATGACATCCAGCATTTAGGACCCCTGTTCATTAAATGCTAGAATCACCTCTAAACCAGCAGTCTTCAAAGCAAATTTTTAAATGCCTCTTGAGATGGTATAGCCTCATGTAGGAGACTTGGTTAATGTTACATCATGAAGCTGAGTCACTGGCAATGAAACCTTGAACTCAGGGCCTCTGCCAGGTTTAGAAACACATTTAGTAGGATGTGGCTTTAACCTAATTGAATGCGAGTGTTAGTACAACTGTCAACCATTTAGTGGATGGTCAGTTTAACTGGCCAAGGGGCTGGCTAGAAGAAGACTTAGGGATTGAGAACATGCAGCAGAGCTTCAAATGATATGACACAGCTGTGGCATGCCAGATCACAATAGCATTGGCCTGGCATTCAGTCAGAAGTAGAGAAACTCTTTTAGAGCAAAGGTCTTGACTGAGATATTAATCTAGAAGGCAAGATCTCAAACAGCATAGGTTGAAGATGGCCATTGCAGCAGCAAAGATTTTCAAGGGCAGTATGTTGAACTGAATGCTGTCATCCGTGTATCCAACTTTTCAGCAATGACATCACAAAATAGTTAGCAATTCTCTAAATTTGAGAATATTTGCCCATCTATCCATCCATCAACTCATTCAAAAACATTAAGTGCCTGCTATGGTTTAGTCACTACAAGAATACAAAGCTACCTATATATAAATAAATTGTCCCTACTCTTAGGAAGGGAGGGAGACAAGTCAAAAACTAATTATAAAATGAATGATAATGATCTAGTGGAGGAAGATGCCAAGAAAATAAATAATTTTAATATGAGAGATAACGGTATAGCTATAATTTAATTTCATGTGCAAACATTTTGAATGTTTACTTTTTTCTGCCCATTTGCCTTAGGAATATGAAATGAAGTCTCTGGGAGCTAAATTAATAGAGAAAGAAGGAAATTATAAGGCCGAGGTGGGTGGATCATGAGTTCAGGAGATTGAGACCATCCAGGCTAACACAGTGAAACCCCGTCTCTACTAAAAATACAAAAAGTTAGCCAGGTGTGCTGGCAGGCGCCTGTAGTCCCAGCTACTTGGGAGGCTGAGGCAGGAGAATGGCATGAACCTGGGAGGGGGAGCTTGCAGTGAGCTGAGATCACACCACTGCACTCCAGCCTTGGATGACAAAGCGAGACTCTGTCTCAAAAAAAAAAAAAAAAAAAAAAAAATTATAAGCTTAAGCTACTGTAAAGTCTCCCTAATATCTGGATTACTTAAAGTGGAAAGATGAGGCAGAGGTTTTACTCCTAGTGGAACTTCTGTGGTTAACATCTCTGGGAATTTATAATGGTTAATCTGTCACTGGGGTTCTCTTAGATCAGGCTCTCACTATTACAGGATTATGTTACAACAAGTGGAAAACTGGGTGTAAAAAATAGAACAGTTACAGAACTGAACCTGTATTTCTATTGCTTCAGAATTTGGAATGAAGAGGAGCACATTCTCTGGGTATTTTATTCTATATTTTGAAGATATCCTATTTTGTGTGTGTATGTGTGTGTACCACTCTAGAAGTACAGTTTCTATAGCACTCAGTAGTGGAATATGTACCAACATTTAAGCAATGGAAAAGTTATCTTCTTCTTATCTTGGAAACTGGAAATTCCAGCAGGGATTTTCTATAGGTCTAAATGCTACACCTACTCCCTCTGTCACAGAAAATACCATGATCAACAGGCTTAGATTGTGGCAAGTGACCAAGCTCATAGCTAACATTTATTGAGTACTTCCTAAGGACAAGTCACTGTGCTGATACAAGTACATTAGCTTATTTCATCTTTATTGTCACCTGATTGGGTCCAATCTTACTCTTAGTTTGCATATTAGGAAACAGAGACTCAGAAAAGCTAAGAGATTTGTGCAAGGTCCTAAAGCTAAGAAGTAAATGAACTTATTCTACCATGTTAGCATTGCTACCTGACTTAGTGTGGTGTGTAACCTATGTTCATAAACCAAGCCTGTGGGTATGGAGGTGGGTTTGGTGGGAAAACATAAGCCTTAAAATCAAATGGACACTGGCTGAAATATAGGCATTAATATCATCAGTTACAAGCTTTGGGATATCACTTAACCTCTCTGAACCTTGGTTTCCTTGTCTGTAAAATGGAGATGATAAAATCTATCTCAAAGGTTTTAGGAAGAAATAAAAATGTGAAAATGCCAAAGAATCTGGAAACCAGAAGGTGCCCTCTTTGTCCTTGTTTGTTTTTTTTTTCCTATGTAAAACAAAACTGAGAGGACTAAGCCTGGCTTTGTGGAAGCAGGTGGAGCTTTGAGACATGAGGTAGGGGAATATTTACTAAGTGAAGGAGGCAGAAAAGGCCAATCTGAGGAAGTGATATTTCAACTAAGACCCTGAGGATGTGTGGAAGTTAGATTAAGAAGGGTGGGAGTATGCTGTTGCAGGCATGCGAACGTACTGGGCAAGTAAGTCACTTAAGCATCACAGTCCCTTTATCTGTAAATGCAGGTAGCACTGCCCTAGTGTGTCCTGCCTGGGTAGTCTGTTAAAGTCAGAGAGTAGAAGTAAGAGAGATTTGAAATGATAAGATTGCTATACAATATAAGGCATTGTTATTGATATTATATGATAACAGCACAGAATTTAAAAAAAAAAAAAAGGTTGGGTTTGAATCCCAGATCTAGCCGCTCCTATTAATAGCTGAGCTCTGGACAACTCACTCTGCCTTTTCACACCTCATTCCTCATTTATAAAATCCGAGTCATGATGTCAGTTTCACAGGACGCTGTGAGAAGTGGTACCATCATGAGTATGTGGAGGACCTGGGAAGCACTTGGAGGTAGCTTGTCCCTTTCTTTCCATCTCCCTGCCTCCACCCTTGGTACTACACTGTTCTAAGACTTCTCTACCAAAGCATGATGCTAACTCACTATGCTGTTCAGGGTCTCTTGCACAAAGACATTTTTAAGCTATAATTAGCAGCAATCTTTTCATCTGTGATTCACGCTGTTGTTTCTGTATACAAGTTGATACTCTTAGAGCCATGCCTTCAGGTTTATCATTTTAAGACAGCTGGAGGAGGAGATCAGGTACAAGCTAATCATGCCAGGATGCTGAAATGGGAAACTACTTAGGTTTTTGATGTGTAAAACAAGAAACTTCTTAAGGGGGTATTATATGAAACAAGCCTTTGAAAGAGGTCTCAAACAGGAAGTGGATCACAATTTTGTTTTTTAATTAACCTGTATTTGCTCCTCCTGAAAGGAGAGAATTTAATGTAAATACAAAGTCTCACATCTTTTCTTAACGATGAGTGTCCTCTGCTCCTTTTTATTTGGGACAGAATGAGGAGCTTTACATGAACTTTAAATTGAGAACAAATAGAAAAGGTATTGTTTATCAAAGCTGTCTGAAGAAGGGCACTTGGGGAAAGAATTGCACTCTAAAATAACTTTATGAAAGTTATTCATTCGTTTCTTTATGGTTCCCTGACAAACAAGGACCATTATTTCTGTGCCCAAATGGGAGCTGGGTCAAAGAACCCTTTTTTATAGATTATCTTTCCTGAAAACCAGACTTGTCAGGAAAATGAACCTCCAGAAATGAAGACATGAGACTTAGTTGAATATTGCGTCCTGTTCGCTGCTTTGAAGGGCAAGTAGGAAACATTGTTAATTTTCAAAACTTTTGCTAAGTACAAGAAGGTTTGGGGATAGCTCAGGAAATTTAGATAAATTGCTACTGTTATGTATTTGCTAAGTGGTTTTTATTTAAATTCTCTCCCCCATGACAGTTCAACTCCGTAGACCAGAGTTCATCTATCTATAGTAAGTAGGCTGGGAAAAAAAGCATAACATTTTTGTTTTTTACCTTATATTTTATTTTATTATTATCATTTTTTGAGATGGAGTCTCACACTGTTGCCAGTGCTGGAGTGTAGTGGCACGAACTCGGCTCACTGCAACCTCCGCCTCCCAGGTTCAAACGAGTCTCCTGCCTCAGCCTTCTGAGTAGCTGGGATAACAGGCACCTGCCACCACGCCCAGCAATTTTGTTTCTATTTTTAGTGGAGATGGGGTTTCACCATGTTAGCCAGGCTGGTCTCAGACTCCTGACCTCGTGATTCACCCTCTTTGGTCTCCCAAAGGGCTGGGATTACAAGCGTGAACCACCATGCCTGGGCACCTTATATTGTAAAAGTAACTCCAAAAGATCACATAAATTATATATATAAAAATTATATATCTTTGTTGTTGAAAAATGGAAAATACAGATAAGGATAAAGGAAAACAAAAAATCATCTGGAACTTACACACAGAGTTATCTACCCCTCACTTACGGGTTTATATAATTCCACAGTTTGTTTCTATGCACATGGATATATTTTTGTCACAAAAATATTATATTCTACATACTGTTTTGTAATTTGAAAACACAGCTTTTGGGGAGCTTTATACTTTCTTTCTCACTTTTAGTCTAAGAAGCCAAGGGAATTTAAAATGAGATGAATTAATCAATAATTAAAGTAGGGTTATTACACCATTTAGATGAAAGAAAATTTATGTTGACAGTTGATATACTGCTCTTTAGAATTCTATAAATAATTCTCCCCCCCCCAGAAATTTGAGTACTGATTAAGGATATATTTATTGTTTATTTTTAGCACTAATCAAATATTCAGTAAATACTTACCCAAGTGAAACAAGTTTTTTTTTAAAGCACCTTGCTATTACTTTGAAGTATTTGGGGATGGAGGCATTATATTATCTGCAAGAACATTTTATTCATATATTATTAAAAATATTAAAAACTGTTTACAATTATATTTTGATTGCTTTTTAGGCTTGTCATAATCTAATCCTTATCTATCTTCTAGTGAAAAGCTATTTTAAGAGTATTTCTTTTGCTGAGTGTGTGTTAGATTGGAAAGGAGGACTTTAAAGTGTCGGAATTGCAATAGCAACGTGGAAAATCTGTAAAACTTAGTTTACAATGTTATTACTTTGGATTTTATGGCTTTATCCAAAGTTCTAGCTATTGAGGAACTCTAGCTTCCCTGCTTTCATAAAGCAACTTTATGTGACCATATAATTGATTTCTAAAGATTTAGACCTGAAAAACATGGCCATGTGTCCAGGCCTTGGTAAAGAACTCATTTTACTTAAAATTAACCATAATACATTATTTAGTTTCATGGAGATATTAATACAAGGAATTTTTTTTTTTTTTTTGGAGATGGAGTGTTGCTCTGTCACCCAGGCTGGAGTGCAGTGGTGCGATCTCGGCTCACTGAAAGCTCTGCCTCCTGGGTTCACGCCATTCTCCTGCCTCAGCCTCCCAAGTAGCTGGGACTACAGGCTCCCGCCACCATGCCCGGCTAATATTTTGTGTTTTTAGTAGAGATGGGGTTTCATCGTGTTAGCCAGGATGGTCTCGATCTCCTGACCTCATGATCCGCCCGCCTCAGCCTCCCAAAGTGCTGGGATTACAGGCGTGAGCCACCGCGCCCAGCCAATACAAGGAAGATTTTTGATAGGTCCAACACCTAGATGAAGAAAATTTTTCTTTAAACATAGTTTGACATCAATGGAGTAATGACATTCAACGTTATAAAGATTTTGTAGTGACATCATTTAAACATTGTTTTCTCAAGCTCTCACAACCTAACTGGAGTATCTCAATTCTTATGAATAGATAAGGTATTATCTATTGTGTGCAGGTAAACAAACTCAGGGTTGATTATTAATTAATTCAGCCAACATTCAGTAACTGTGCTAAGTGAATTTTGAGATATACAAAGAGGAATCAAATGAGATCTCCTTGCTTGAAGAGTCATAGTCTGCTGGGAAGACAGATATGTAAACATATCAGGAAGGCTTCCTAAGCCCAGATACATTTAAACTTTGAATTAACATAAAGAAAAAGTGTGGTTTTGTGAATGAAAGTGAACAACCTACTCCATGTTCTTACAAGATACTGTTTACAGTTTAGGAAGCCAAGTCTAGTGACTGAGGACTGCTTAAACCTATAGTGGACTGCTTTGGGTGTCACTGTCAAAATAATGGAAGTGCAGAGAAGAACTTTACCTCAAGAAGTAAGAATGTTGCATCTGGAGAGAATAAATATGACTGGCACTTAGAGTCATACGAAGTTTAAAGGAATACATATAAGCTGGCGTGGCCAACCAATGTCTAGGTCAAAGACATGGCTCATGATTATGCCAGCTTAGAGAGACAGAGACTTTTTGAATTTCCCAAGTAGTCTTGAAAACTCAACCTATAGATTCATTTCTCTCTTATTCAGCAATGTTCTGGATCCTCTAAATGCTAGGGTCCTAATTAAGTAATGATTTCTCTCTGCTAGGTTTTACTTATGTAGACTGGAATGAGAAGATGGGAAAGTCAAAGTACTTACAGGACTGTTTTCCCTTTGAGAAAATGAAATAGTTAGAAGACATTGCTGAATGCCTGTGACATAATAGAAAACATTTGGATTAAAAATAAATTACATTTAATGATCCCTTAAGAAGTGCCAGACACCGTTGACTTATCTTTAAATACAGCATCTCCTTTGATGCTTTCAATAAACTTATTGAATATGTACTTTCTCATTTCTATTTTACAAATGAGGAACCTGGGCATGGACGTGTTAACTCAATAACAGACTCAGTTAATAAATGGTGTCACCAGGATTCAAACCTGGTCAGTCCGTCTCCAGAGCCTGAGTCCTTAGGTCTTCTAAGAACTCTGTGAACTTGGGCAACTGGTTCAATCTCGCTCATCCTGTTTTCTCATCTGTAAAATCAGAATCATAATAATAGTGTCAGTTTCATAGGGTTGACATGTATGTAAGGGCTTTGTGTAGCATTGACTACAGATACTTTCTCCAGCTTTGCAGGAAGATGGCAGAGGTGGGAAAAGCCACCCTCCCTCTATTCCACAATTGTCCCTGTGATCAGCACTTCCTGCTCCCAGAGTGGGGAGCGTAAGTAACTGATCAATAAATAGTAGCTGCTGGTTTCGTGAAGTTGTCATTTTTATTTAATCTGTATCCTGAAACCAAGATTGTTTTCTTGAAATCAGCAGGAAACATACTACATTGTGCTTGGGAATAAAATTTGTTTTTCCTCACCTTCTTGTCCTTGCTCTTTGGGTTTAGAGTAGACTGTAGTTGTCACACTATTGCCAAATTTGAAGAATGTGCTATAGCAATAAAAAGAAAGAAATTCAGAGGTATTCTAAGCCAAGTTCTGGTGCTTTTCTGCTTCAATTCAGTATTTTTGTAAATCAGACATTGGGAATGTAATCTCATCTCAGATAGATTATATATTTCCTAAATGACTTTGGAGAGGCCCCAGAGTTTGAAGCACATTCCCCGAGAGGTTATGAATTTAGCTAGCATTTCTTGACTTTAAAGGATGATTTTATTTTTTGCTTGGAAATGTTGTGCATATCCATGTAAATCTACACCAATGTTGGTATATTAGTCTTGGTTCTCCAGAGAATCGATAATATATACATATATGTCCTATTGGATACCTCTCTAAGACAGAGGGAGAGAGATTTATTTTAAGGAATTGGCTCATGCGATTGTTGGGACTGGCAAGTTCAAACTGTATTATAGAGCAGATCAGCAGGCTGGAAACTTGGGCAGAAATGCTATATTTTAGTCTTGAGGCTGAATTCCCTTTTTTTCCAGGAAACCTCAGTTTGTGTGGTTAAGGTCACTAACTGATTGGATGAGTGCACCCGTATTACAGAGGGTCATCTCCTTTGCTTAAAAGTCAGCCGATTGTTCATGGTACTCTCCTCAACAAAGTACCTTCACAGCAACATTGAGACTAGTGTTTGACCAAAGAAGTGGGCACCATAGCCTAGCTAAGCTGGCATATGAAATGAATCATCACATTTGGTTTTTGCCATTTTGTGTGAAAATGTCCATTGCTAGCATCCACCAGTTTCTAGCTCATCTCAGCTCTAATTGAATGCTGGTGTTCTCAGGACTCTGTCAGGAGCTTGGAAACTTATCTTACTCTTCCCTAAAGTATTTTAGTCGGACTTCAACTACTGGTTGACTGAGGAAAACAGGGTGAGAAAGTTGAGAAAGGAGGGAACAGGTCTTCATTAAGCAACTTAGGAACTATGAACTCTTGCTTCCTAAGGATCTGTAGTGTGCCAGGCCAAGGAGCGTTCCCACTTCAGGCACCCACAGTCTGGTCCAGTAAGGCTAACAGGAATATAAATGAGTGCAATAAAGTGTGACAGGGCCGGGTGCAGTGGCTCATGCCTGCAGGCTCAGTATTTTGGGAATCTGAGGTAGGCAGATTGCTTGAGCCTAGGAGTTTGTCACCAGCCTGGTCAACATGGTGAAACTGTCTTTACAAAAAAAAAAAAAATTTTTCTGGGTGTGGTGGTGCATGCCTGTAGTCCCAGCTACTTGGGAGGCTGAGGTGGGAAGATCACTTGAGCCTGGGAGGTTGAGGCTGCAGTGAGCTGTGATCATGCCACCGCACTTCAGCCTGGTGACACAGTGAGACCCTGTTACAAAACAAAACAAAACAAAACAAAACAAAACAAAACAAAACAACTGTATAATAGTGCATGCAGGAAAAAGTGAGGTCACAGAGGGCTAGTGAAGAGCTATACCTGAATGGCAGTTAAGGGTTAGGAATGATTCATCTCTGAGGTGTTGAGACTAAGAAGAAGCTTCTTGGTTGCAAACTCTTCTCAGGAAAAGTCAGGGAAGAGTAGGAATCCAGGGGAGAATGAGATATGAGACCAGGAAAGAGGAGGCTGGGGTTGTCCAATAGTGTTGACCAAGTTGTCAAGGCCAGGGAGACAGGGTCAGCTTATGGGGTCTGCATTTTATCTCATCAGAGGTAAAGATGAGCCATGAAATAGGTGTATTTATTTATTTATTTTTTGGCTTTGAGGGTTTAAAAAATTTTTTTTTTCCAATAGAGTTTTTGGGAACAGGTGGTGTTTACATGGAGACGTACTTTAGTGATGATTTCTGAGATTTTGGTGCACCCATCATCTGAGCAGTGTATACTTTTAAACCAGAGAATAACATGGACAGCACTCTTCAAAAAGATTTAGTGTTTGAAATTTAGCCAAATAGTATGGCTGCTTTCAATTCTAATAGGAATTTGGGTTAGGAAATCTCTGGGAAAATGAATCTGAGGGCAGTCCATGGGATCTTTAGTGTTTCAATTTGAAGTCATCAGAGCAGCCTTTCAATGGACCCAGAAACAGGTTTCTGTGGAAGCTATGAGATAGTTGGTTTCAAAGTTACCTCAAAATGGGCATAACTGAAATGTGGATTCAGCATGAGGGAAGATGAGAAATAGGGAAGCAATTTCTGAGACCCTTAACGGAGCCAGGGTTCACTTTTCTGTTTGCGACCATTGTTTTCCTTTCCAATTTGTGATGTAATAACATAGTAACATTAACTTATGTTTATTTAATTCTCTCATGTTCATGACCCCAAATAATTTGTGAGATCCTTGTGGATACTGCCCACACTTATGCTTCATTTATACCTCAATATGCCCAGCACCCAGCCAGGCACAAAATAGTCACACATACATGTGTTGGTGCATCTGTCTTTAAAAATCCAACTGCTTAACTCAAATCCTCGTTTCTGATGAATGTTAAGACGATGAAGTAGCAAAGAGCTGAAAAATGAAGCCTGTGGTGCTTATAGTATCTAGTGGTGAATACTGCTTTTAGGATGCTGGTTAGGGCTAGTCCAAAGTGTCATTTTCCTTTAAACCTGCTCCAATGGTTTCTGCTAGTTAACAGCAAAGTGAAACTTCAAGTCAGGGAGCAACTTGTCCTCCTATGGTTTCAGGTCAATCGATGGTTTTTACTCTGGGTATCGACAGCTCTCTGCCGCATCCCCTTGTCTTTGGCTACGTGGGTTGACTGTTGTGAAATGGATTATACTGATTATATTGCCTTGTGGGGTTTAATAAGTTCCCAGCAAGTACTGTGTGTGGTGTGCCTGTGACTTTTCTTTGTCTTTTAATTGTCCAGGATGTGGGACTATTGTTGGTGCTGCTTTTGTGTGCTCATGCCTTGACTGATCAGTTTTTAAGTCAGAGCTTATGCCTCTTTGCAGGATGCCACAATTTGGAAGCCCGATTCATGCCAGAACTGCCGTTGCCATGGTGATATCGTTATCTGCAAACCTGCTGTTTGCAGAAACCCTCAATGTGCCTTTGAGAAGGTACGGTATCCTAATTGTGTCCTAAATGTATTGGTAAAGTCAGTGAAGGGTTAGGTTTTTGGATCATTTCAGACATCTGTTTTTGACATTTATTCTAATCTCTAATTGGAAGCTTAATGAAATGCAGAAGAGAATTTTAACGTACTGCATCTAAGAATATCCTAATTTCCAGAATTTTAATGTATCACATCTAAGAACATCCCAATTTCCATTTATTGGGCATTTACTCTGGGCCAGGGACTTGGCTTAAGGTCTTAATAATGTTATCCCATTTAATATTATGTGGGGTAGGTATCTTTATCCCCACTTTATAGATGAGGAAAGTGAAACCTGGAGATTTTAAGCAACTTAACCATGATCATGCAATTAATAAACTGCTGACTAGAGATTTTTACCTTGAGTCTGATGCCAAAGCTACTAGCATTAACTGCAGCATGCATGAACCATCGAATGGATTGAAAGTCAGAACTGACTTATTGAAAAAGATCTTCTAAAAATATCATTTGGGTCTGCCACTGATTGTATTATTATGCTACCACTGGGCTCCCTAGGAACATAAGCACGTCTTTGACTCAATAAATCTCTTTGTATTTGACCAACTCTGTGACTGGTATTTCCTCCCTTCCCTTCTGTTAAAAATTTTCAGTTTTTTTCTGACTACACATCTATTCTGTTAGAATAATACTTTTTCTAGTTGCTGACTCTTTTCTTTTTAAAGTGAACCTATTTTTTAAAAAAGCTTAAGCTTTAAATTTGAACTTTTGAAACTCCCAGGACAAGACCAGTTATTTTATTCATAAAGCATTCTGTCAATTTAAAGTTTATTTTTCTAGTTTTTGGCTCCTTCCAATAATTAATCTTGAGTCTTTATGCCATCTAATGCTAATAAGTTTCTGTTTGTACCTGACATTGGAGCGAAGGTATGCCTTTAAGGGTATTCCTTCATTTCTGCATGAATGTATTCCTGAGAAGCTGGGAATATTTTAAGTATTGGCATATTTGATAAGATTTTATTGTATGTTATGGAGCTTTATGTTTATAGTGTAAATATTCCCTAAAAAAATCACTATTTGGTTTGCTAATAAGTAAGTCAAGTCAGAATCTGAGCTGGTGGCAAAAACGCCATGAAAAATGCCCTTCCCCACTTCATGTGAAGAATTGTGTTATCATGGAAGAAGCCTTGAACTACGTGTTAGAAGACATAGATTACATTGCTGAAATCTAAACATGCTCTATATCAGGGGTTAGCAGACTAAATCTGGCCCACTGCCTGTTTTTGTACAGTTTATGATCTAAGAGTGGCTTTTACATTTTGAAATGATTGAAAAAATAAAAACCAGTATTTTATAATGTGAAAATTATGTGAAATCAATTGTCACCATTGATAAATAAAGTTTTATGGAAACACAGGCTCACTTATTTGTTTTTGTATTGACCTTGGCTGCAACAATAGCATTGTATTGTTGCTGTGTAGACCATGTGTGACTCTCAAAAGCCAGATATTTACTGTCTGGCCCTTCACAGAAAAAGTCTCCCATCTTCGTTATATATCAAACTCGTAATTTCATCTCTTCCTAATTTGCTCTCCTAATTTTTCTCATCTTGGTAAATGGCAGCCCCATTCTCCCAGTTGCTGTGGCCCAAAAACTTAGCATCACCTTTGACTCCCCACTTTCTCCCACATCCCATATCTAGTACATTAACAATCCCCTCCCAGCTCTTCCTTCATGAAACAGTAAATTCCAAATGTGACTTCTCTGCTGTCAGTCTGGTTCCATTATTATCATCCTTTTGTCTGGATTCTCACAATAGCCTCTTAACTGGTTTCACTGTTTCTATACTTGCCTTTTTCACTGTAATCTTGATATAATAGAGACAGTGATCCTAATAAAATTGAACTCAGATCATGTTGCTTCTCTCCTTAAACCCCTCCAGTGGCTTCCAGTGGCTTCTCTTCTCAAAGTAACATTTCACAACGTCCTTTAAGATACTACTGTGCCCCTCTAATTAATATTCTACTGTTTTCTCCCTTGCTCACTGCTTCAGACACCAAGCCTCCTTGCTGTTCCTTGAATTTATATGTATATATCTGAGAAGGAATAATTTCGGAGGGAACAGCAAAGTGCAAAGGCTCTATGGCAGAAGAGTGCCTGGTATGCATATTCGTATATATATGAATAAGAGAGAGAGATGTGCGTTTATGCACATATATGTATACATATATTGCTTGATCTTTTACTTGAAGTCTTGCCTGGATGCCATTCCGTTTAAAATTGTAAATCTCTACCCCCTACCACACATTTTGTATTCCTCTTCTAGACTTTGTTTTTCTTTCTGATACTAACTACTATCTATTTTATTGATTTTTTTTTGTTTGTTTACTGTCCCTTTTATTCTCTGTATATCCACAACACCTACAATAACACCTGACACGTGGTAGACACTCAATAATTTTTTTTTTTACTGACTGAATGAATTAATTAATGAGAGATGAGGTTAGAGAGTTAGTAAGTTTGAGGTTATCAGAGCCTTGTATGCTGTAGTATGGAGTTTGGAATTTTATTTTAAGGTTATAGAATACTAACAAAGGTTTTAGGCATAAGGGTGGAATGGCTGGCTTTTTAAGAAAAAAAGTATCTCTGGTTTTTCAAAGATAATGCATAATATTAGAAATGAGGAGATCAGTTCAGAGGCTGAGAGAATCACCCAGAGAGGATGAATAGCAGAACTGGAGCACTGGTAGTGTAGGGATCAAGAGATAAGGGCAGGTATGACAAGTATTTAGGGGATAAATCAGTAGAACTAGATGAAGGTAGGAGGGTGACAGAAAGGAAAAGGAGAAATGACTGCCATATTTGTGGGTTAATGACTAGTTGGTTAGCTGAGTCACCAACTGATATTGAGAATATAGGAGAATGAGGAAAAACAGCCCATCTGGGAAAAAGGGCGATTTCAGTTTGGGACACATTGGTTTGAAATGTCTGGGAAAGACCCAGGTGGATATGTCAGAATGGTAGCTGGATATGTAAGTCTAAGGCTCAGAGGAGAAGATGGGGCTGGAGATATAATGTAGCTGTCATCAGCACATAGATAGTATTGCAAACATGTAGAATTAAAGAACTCATCCAAAGATATTGTGTGGAAAAGGGTACAAGATGAAGGATGGAATTTGGCAAGTACAGTCATTTAAGGGGAGGTGAGCATCAGAGAAAGTGCTTAAGAAGATTGAGAAACTGTGGTCAGAGAGGTGAAAGGAAAGAAATGGTCAAAGAAGAGAGCAATATTATAGTCACCAAGGGGAGTAGAAGATGCCCAGAAAGTTTGTATTAACCGTGTTGAGCACAGTTAAAGGAGTAAGTGGGAGGAGAACTTCATATGGCCCTTCAGATCTGGCAGCATATAGGCCACCGGTGGCCATGCTGAGGTTGATCTCAATGGAGTAGGGGGAGTGGAAAATGTATTGCAGAGCATTCATTAAAGGAGTGAATGGAAAGTGGGGAAAGGAAGGCTCAATAAAGGCCATCCTTTCAGGAGCTTGACTGGGGGGTGGAAGGAGAGAAGTGAGGCTTTAGGTAGGCAGCATTCCATCTGAGAGGTTTCTCTGAATCTCCCATCCCCCACCATCAAACCCTTCAGTGTGCTTCCACGGCACTTTGTGCTTGCCTTATTCATACCCCTTGACCAGACTGCAATGCCTGTTTACTTATCTGCTTTTTCCTCCAGATTCTTAGCTCCTTGAGAGCAGGAATCTTGCTGTCTTCACTATTGCAGCCCATCGAACAGCACAGTAGGCAGCACACAGAAGTCACCTAGTCAACATTTTTGGAATGATTGCACAAGGGAAGGGAGAGGGTTTTGTTTCGTTTAATATTTTAGTTTTTGATATTACCGTGAAAGAGATATAATCACCTTAGGAGGGAAAGGGTAATAGCCCAGACTAGAGAGAGAAATTGAAAAGATGGGAGTTAGAGGGGAGGAGAGACAGAGTAAGTGAATTAGAAGGAATGGTTGCTGGACATTGAGGCTAACATGAATAGGAGAATGGGAGGCCAGCTGGGGGTTGAATGACTGGAAGGTAAAGAAGTACTCAAGGATATCCCTGGAGGAAATAAGGGTGAGAGGGTGCTAAAAACTAGGAGGCCCAGGTTCATTGGGATGTGGACAGATTTTAAGGTTGGCCACAACTGTGTGAAATAAAGATGAAAATCACTTGAATTGAGGTGATTAAGAGTGTACAGAGATAGAATATCATTTTAATGGGCATTGAAGTTTTCTAGAATGATCTAGACACAGGTAGAAAAAAAACAGAATCCAGGTATCAAGTCTTTACTGAGTGAATGTGAGAAAGTGATCAGCAAATTTCTGGATGAAGGCAATATAGGAATCAGAGAGCATGAACTCTAAAGAAAGAGGTTCCTTATCTGTAAAATGAGAGGCTTGTACCAGATGATCCAACCACAAGAAACGTTTTCAACTCTAAGATCATAGAATTATTCCACTAGAGCTTTTGGCCTCTTTATTTCAAGTAATGAACTAGGATCACAGAGTGGAAGAACTAGAAGGGATCTTTAGAAATCATTTATAAATCAATAAATCAACTGATTTTTAGTGGTTTAGTCACTTACCCAGAGCTAGGAGGTGGTATGGCCATGTCAAGAACCTTGGGCCTTGGCTCATGTCCCAGTGTGAATTTTACTCTACCGTGTTGCTTTTAAGTTTTCCTCTGTGCTTTCAGTAGCACGTGTTGCTGTTACTCAAATCTGCTGTGCTACCCTTATGTTAGTACGTGGCACAAGTTCTTGAATCACCACTGTTCCTAAATTAAATTATTATTTTATTTTAGACAGAGTTTCACTCTGTTGCCCAGGTTGGAGTGCAGTGGTGCGATCTCTGCTCAGTATAACCTCTGCCTCTCGGGTTCAAGCGATTCTCCTGCCTCAGCCTCCCAAGTAGCTGGGATTACAGGCATGTGCCACCACATCTAGCTAATTTTGCATTTTTTAGTAGAGACGGGGTTTCACCATGTTGGCCAGGCTGGTCTCTAACTCCTGACCTCAAGTGATCCAACCGCCTCAGCCTCCCAAAATGCTGGGATTATAGGTGTGAGCCACCACACTGGGCTTATTACTGTTAATAACTTGTTTTTCTTTTTATCATTTTTTACCTTTTTGAAGCCGTTTGTTTTGGTTATGGATTGACTAGAAATAACCTAGTGTCAATGGCAATTCTGAAAGATATTTTTTATAATCTGTCATTTACTCATTCTGTAATCACAGGTAGTGGATTCCATATCCGTATCTTATCTGCATATAGAATAGCTAGCTGGATAGGGACAGAAAGACAGACAAACAGGCAGAAAAAGATGGAGAGAAAGAACATAAAGGTATTTAGAACCTTGAATAGTTAACCCCAGCTCTGTCAGAAGCTATCCTGTCTAAGGATTTCTGGAGAATATGTCTGCACAAAAGACAATGTCATGCAAAGGAACATGGCGTTATGTGGTGAGGTTTTGGTTGCAAACCTCAATGCAGATAATAATGACATTTACCTAATAAAGTTTTGTAAAAATTAAATTAACTTTCTCTCTCTCTCTCTCTCTCTATCTATATATATATATACACACACACATACATATATGTCTGTATGTGCATATATGTATATATGCATATAAATGTGTAGAGAAGTACCCTGCTATTGTAAGCACTAAATAAGTGTTAGCTATAATGATCAAATTGTCATCATTATTTTTGGTGATTCTCCTGGGTCCTAAGCAAGTAATCTTGCCCCCGGCAATCTTCACTGATGTCTTTTGCCCCTGCAATCACTTTCTAAAGCACAACACTGCAAAGCCTGGAGAAGGAGTCCTTTGTGTTCCATGCAGCCCACAGCTCACCAAGCCATTCAGGGTTACATGGTTAGGTGGCAGGAACTCCCTGATTCTCATTCTTCAAGCACCCACATGCAAATTTTTTTTTTATATATATAATGAAAAAGAGGTTTAATGGACTCACAATTCCACAGGGCTGGGGAGGCCTCATAATCATGGTAGAAGGCAAAGGAGGATCAAAGACATATCTTACATGACGGCTGGCAAGAGAGTTGTGCAAGGGAACTGCCATTTATAAAACCATCAGATCTTGTGAGACTTATTCAGTATCACATAGGGATTATGGGAGCTACAATTCAAGATGAAATTTGAGTGGGGACACAGCCAAACCATATCACTATAATAAAATTGTTATAATATTCGATTTTTTTGGGAATATATTCATCCATGAGCTCTCTAATATTTGTTTATTTATTTTTTAGAGACAGGGTCTGGTTCTGTCACACAGGCTAGAGTGCAGTGGTGCAGTCATAGCTCACTGCAGCTTTGAACTTCTGGGCTCAAGTGATTCTCCTGCCTCAGCCTCCTAAGTAGCTAGGACTATAGGCATGTGCCACCATGCCTGCTAATTTTTGCATTTTGTTATGTAGAGACAGGGTTTTGCTATGTTGCCCAGGCTTGATTTGAACCTCTGGCTTTAAGTGATCCTCCCACCTCAGGTTCCCAAAGTGGTGGATTACAGGAATGGGCCACTGTGCCTGCCCCCATATTTAACAAATGGGTAGCAGGTCAGGTACATAGGCTCACTTAACATCTAGTACAACCTTCTTCTAACCTGTCTTCCTTTATAATAGAAGCAGAAAAGCTAAAAATATTTCCCAGACTCTTTTGTAACTAGGGTTCTAGTTTCCACCAAGTATAACCAAATGTCTGGTTTCCCTTGAGCAGTCTGGTTTATGCCTGTGGTCCTGGCATAATTTTGTTATTATTATTATTATACTTTAAGTTCTAGGGTACATGTGCACAACGTGCACGTTTGTTACATACGTATACATGTGCCATGTTGGTGCGCTGCACCCATTAGCTCATCATTTACATTAGGTATATCTCCTAATGCTATCCCTCCCCCCACTCCCTCCCCACAATAGGCCCCAGTGTGTGATGTTCCCCTTCCTGTGTCCAAGTGATCTCATTGTTCAATTCCCACCTATGAGTAAGAACATGCAGTGTTTGGTTTTCTGTTCTTGCGATAGTTTGCTGAGAATGATGGTTTCCAGCTGCATCCATGTCCCTACAAAGGACACGAACTCATCCTTTTTTATGGCTGCATAGTATTCCATGGTGTATATGTGCCACGTTTTCTTAATCCAGTCTGTCACTGATGGACATTTGGGTTGATTCCGAGTCTTTGCTATTGTGGCAAAATTTTTATTCCTCTTTTAACTTAACTCTGTCATGTTCCACCAGAAGTTCAATAGATAGACAAGTTGGGAACCATCCTTTCTCCTCCCACTACTGCCACTAGCAAAAAAAATATATATATATACACACACACACACACACATACATATATACATATATACATATATATACACACACACATACATTCACACACACACATATTATATTTATAAAATGAGCTTTGAGGGCTAAATCTGAAAATTAGCTTTTATGTAAAACAAAGAAAACTAATTTGGGGGCATGAAACATTCCTTGAAGTCTTCCATTCTACCTGTCTTTCTCCCCTGCTCCTGGCTTCCATGTTAGAATATCAACACTTAGATCATGTTATTATCCATCTGTATGAAATTCTTAGTGGAAATTAGGCTAATGTAGTTTCTCTAATTGTTTTAATGGAAATCAGACAAGTGTAGTTTTATCTTGGGGTTCAGAGGACACTTTTCTGAAAAGTGATTAATGTTGCATAATATGTATAAATTCATAAAATCCCATGTCATGTAAGTTTTATTCTTTATCAAAAAAAATAGGAATTTAGTGGTCACTTTATTGATGTATTTGTCTGTTTAGTGGATTAATGGTTGTAAAAACTTAGTCCTATTTCCTGTCCACTCTTGTAGATATAATTATATGATGTTAGAATTCTCTCATAGGTACAATTTTTTTAAATGGAAGCAACCAAAAATAAATAAATAATAAATATTAATGACATTACCACACATGCACACACACACAGACACACACATTTTTTTTTTTTTTTTAATTGCACTGGTTGAAATTTGGTAGACTTTTATCCTGTGGATAAGTCATGATTTCCTGGCTAATGTAGGGTCTCCTACCATATATGGTCAAAATCACTCATTGCCTGTTCTGCCACATCACTAGACTCGAGAAAATCCTAAGTAGAGGAGCAGCATGAGTAAGAAGATTCAATATGAGAGTCATGGGTCTCAAAGACAAGCTAATGCTCTTCACTCTGTATTTTTAATAACTCTTAGATAAACAGATTCTTTACAGTGGTGATTGGATGGTTGACATGTGACACCTCCCCAATAAATCCTGGGGTATCAGGTGGTAGCCTATTCTCTTGATAGTATCAAGAAACACAATTGCAATTGTAGAAGCCCTGAAAACAATGTAGATCTTTACTAGAGCTTAGGAATTCTACTCAGCTTACCGCAGTGTGTATATATGATACCTCTGCAGAGATATTACTTCCTCTCAGAACTTTGTCCTGCAACCTCCTGTCCCAGGTAAAAGTTACCCATGAGAACTTCAGCTGCTGCACTGGCTGCACAAGGCTGTCTAAGACACCAGACAGCTGGAAGACCTGCCAGCTCTGTGGCCAACCCCCAACCTGAGTCTTCTTCCTCTTCTTGGCAGGCGGAAACTGCTTATCTTGTGTGAATCTCCGAGGGTTTCTAGTGAAACAAAGTCTCAACTTCATCACATGTGAAAAGATGTAGACATTTTTTTCAAGGAAATTACTTTTACAAAGGGGGTTCATTTTATCTTTGAGTGAAGCTTGTCTGGACACAGAACCTTTTTTTTTCAGTCTATTCTTTTAATCCGGTCTGTTGTTGTCACCTCAGAAATGCATGAGATTTAGTGAATGTAAGATGACTTGGGGTCTGATGAACTATTGTGACTCAGTGTGTGCTACTGCTGTTTTACTTTGAACTGCTTTTAAACGCTCAGGGAGAAGTGCTTCAAATTGCTGCCAACCAATGCTGCCCTGAGTGTGTTTTGAGGACTCCAGGATCTTGCCATTATGAAAAGAAAATCCATGAGGTAAGTGTTTTCTGACCCAAGGTTGTTTCTGTGTCTGCAAATCTCTGACAAGAGAAAAACTGAATGTTAAACTTGTGGTGATGAGAGTTTTTTTCTTTGCCTGGATTGTGGAGGATCTGAAGCCCAGTTGATGTCCTGTGAGCATTTAGGTTTCTTGTATAAGAGTAAAACATTCTGTAGGCTCTACATAAATATTTGTAGATTGAATTCATGTCTGAGGATGTTGATGTTGAAGAAGTTGTGATGCTAAATAATAAAAGTATCTCCTTCCTTTTGCGTACTACATACATTTTAAATTTGATAGTTACAAACAATTCTGAGCTGGTGAGTAGAGCAGACGTTATTACTCCCATGTTAAATATGAAAAAAATTAATTGCAAAGAGCTTAAGTACTTGCCCAATGTCATATTACTAATAAATGGTATAACCTGGTCTAGAACCCTGGTCTTCTGACTCCTAATTCAGGGCTCTTTTTACTATAGTTGAAAATTTCAACTTAGCAATCCTGGCATTTTAAACTTTGTTGTGGGAGCTGTTCTTTGCATTGCAGGACATTTAGCAGCATCCCTGTTCTCTTCACACTAGATGCTAGTAGCATCTCTCTGTCATGACAACCAGAAATGTTTGCAGACTCGGCCAAATTTCCCTTAGGGGCAAAATGCTCACCTTCCCCCTGTTTAGAACTACAGGACTAGAAATCTATTCTCAAGTTTTAAAAATTATACTTTCTCATTTCAGATCATTCAGAATTAATTTAGAAATACTAAATATGATTAAAAAGTACAACTGCAAAGTCTATAATAGAAATTATGAAAATAGATAGTTTATCTTTGTTGATACATAAATGTTACCTGAGGTAGTAGGTAAGGTTGAATACGATGGAAAGAGACTTTACTTTAATCCTCATCTTCCAGCTGATACAAAACTTTCCCCAAGTTAGTGTCTCTCTATTCAGGAGAGAGCATAGGTGAGTAGGATTTGATATATCTACTTTAGGCTGTTATTCAGTGTGGGGACCTGAAACTCAGAAAGCACAGTGCTCATTTCCCTGCGGGACAGGATTATCTTACTCGAGCCACTGTTTCCTAATTACACAAGGAAGCCACTGTTTCACTTCTGCACAATGTGTTGGTGAAAGACACCCAAGCAGGATCTACACTGAGAATGTCTTCAGACCACGTACCACTATGTGCTGCTCAATTCAGCCTGCGTTATGTAGGGTGGTGTTGTCTTCAAATGTCACAGAAGAAAATTCCTATGAACTGAAAAGTGCTGCAGGGCTGAGTGGTGATGAAAATAATTCCAGTTCAGAATGATTATGTTAAGCGTATGGTTCAGGGTGAAAAATACCAACCTGAATCTTTGAAGTGAAGGAGTTGTTAGGAGCCAAAATAAGTCCAGGATCTGGGGGAAAAAGAAAACAGACATATCAAATAAGAGGTGGTACCAGGGACATGGGAGATCAGAATTCAGTAAATCTTTGCATGGACCACACTAATGACATCATATGTTTCTCATGTCATGTGTGTGCACATGTGTGCAGTCTTCTTTTCTTAATTTAAGATGCCTGAGAATATTGACAATATTTTCTATATTTTTACAATTATCTTCCCTGCCTCTCACTTATGTGGCACTTAGTACTGAACTTTTCCCGGAGCAGGTGCTCAATAAACATGGGTGAATAAAAACTCAAAAAATTAGTACATCTTTTCTCCAGCTTCTCCATGACCTCATCTTAAGGGCATGTTGGTCATTAACCAGTGTGGCTGGGTAGCTCTAGGACCACAGATCTGCCATGGGTTAGTTATAAATCCTCCTAGCCTCCCACTTTCGCAGGGAGAGTTCAGAAAGTTCTCCCGCTGGTCTTTCTTCTCCCTGCTTCCCTTGTGGTTCATCCGTCTGCAATAATACACCATGCAGAAAGCTCTAAACTGGGTAAGAAGATACCCATGTGTTGCTTTTCCATATGTGACTTTCAAAATTTACTCCCTCTGAAAATGTTATATTTCTGGTATTTGATGTAACTGAGCAAAAGGATGGATTTCAAAACCATAGTTTTTTGGTGAAAAATCTCCAGTGGATTGCTTCTTCAAATAGAGCTAGAAGATGGATTTTTTTTCTGGTGAGACAAAATCTTCTAATTTTAGTCTTAATAAAGTTAACATAATTATGTTTCTTGTCTTTCTGTCCTTTCTCTCTTTCTTTCTTCACTTCCTCTAGGTTCTTGCCAAACACTCCTTAGTGTATTAATTTTCTTGAGTGTGTTAAATGTTTGTCTGGTCTGGTCTGGGTCTCACCTCATCACTTGCATCACTAGTTTTGTTTGTTTGTTTATTTTTGACTCTTGTAGCATTTCCTTTCTTGCTTGTTTGGGGAGCAGTTTCCAGGGTACTTTTCCCTCCTGCTGAATAGCAGTGATCCTCTCTCTTTGGCCTCTGGCTTGCCTCCCTAGGGCAGGTAATGGAGACTCGCAGTAGCTATAAAATAGCCTGGCATTTTAAGAACTTTGGAATGGGGATTTGAAGTGGAAGATTTCCCCTAAGATAGATTGAGAAGAGGATTTAGGATAGACTGGGTATGGCAGGAGGGGAGGCAGTTGAAGTGATACTGTCCCCAAAGAACATGGTTCAAACAAAGAAAAGTGAAGAACTGGCTGAGCTAAGGGCTGCATGGGAAGACTACCCTTTAATAAAACAGTGGAGCCTCCTGAGGGGTCCTCCTTTGCTTGCAAAGGAGGCAGCGTCTTATACAACTGGCATTTCAGCAAGTCAAGACAAGTCTCAAGATCTTTCCTGGAGTGAGGAAAACTCTTGAACCTTTTGGCTGACTCCAGGTTATTTGAGAGTGTTGCATGGGTTTATTACAGCCAGGATTTGGGGGATCATTTCATCTATGACCTTCACAAAGCTATACTTTGAAATTAACTTTTGGATTTGTGCCTTGCCATGCCAACCAGCCAGGGAGGCAAGCCTCAAATGTGTTTTAGTGTTGTTTGAATACTTTTTTTCTGTGCTTTCCCCACAAATTACCTTGTGAAAGGGAGGCGAAAGGACCATGAATCCCCTTTTCTTCTTTACTAATCTAACCTCAGCACCAGATAATGTCAAATCTGGGTAGATGGGACTTGAAGGTTTACTGAAAAGTGAAATGGCAGGTGGTAATGCCCTAGTGCCCAACCTGATTAAATAGAGGACTAGGAAGGGACAGGCCTGTTCACTTTGTTTGTGAGGCTAAAAGGACAACTAATTTATGTGTGTGAGGCAAGAAATAAGTATTGAATTCTTCAGCCTTGTTCTCCTCAAAGTAGAGGATGTAATTATAATATTCACTGAACGTTCCCAGATATTTAGTATTCTGGATCTATAACTCCATAACAGGAACAAATTATATGAAGAAAAATTATATTTTTGTTCTGTCAGTAAGCCAGGCAAGTGCTTTATGACCTTATCTTTCTTTTGGACTTATGTCAACAGTCAAGCCAACTTGTTAGTTGACTATGCAGGAGAATATATTTAAGATGTTGTCTGCAGAGTTCGCTTCTGCCCAGTGTCAAGATGTCATGTTTTCAAAAAGGTATTAATGAGGTTAAGATGGCACAGGTAAAACAGGGTCCTGTGGGAACATTGCTTTGTGTATCTATTATTCCTTCATTTTACAGAGCTCTCTTTGCTGCTACAGGGTTTATAAAAAATAATGCTTTCATAAATGTATAGGAAGAAAACTACTGATATATATGTGTGTGTGTGTGTGTGTGTGTGTATATATATATATATATGCATGTGCTGATGCCTTGATCTCTAGGCTGGGTGTGTTGCATGCATTATCAATCCTCAGAACACTCACTCTGGGGAAAGAGGTGTCACTGTTTCAGGGACAGGCATAAGAGATAAAAATGGAGTGAACTTAGGTGACTGGTCTCCTGGAGAGATGTGAGAGGAATTTTTTTCATCACTTCATCACGCTGCACACTTTGGATCACCATCTGGACTTTCATCCATGGCTTTGACATCAAGAAGTGGAGACTTTTTTTTTTTTTTTGAGATGGAGTCTCGCATGATCTTGGCTCACTGGAACCCCCGTCTCTCAAGTTCAAGTGATTCTTGTGCCTCAGACTCCCAAGTAGCTGAGGCTATTGGCACCCGCCACCGCACCCAGATAATTTTTGTGTTTTTAGTGGAGATGGGGATTCACCATTTTGACCAGGCTGGTCTCGAACTCCTGACCTTAAGTGATCCACTCGCCTCGGCCTCCCAAAGTGCTGGGATTACAGGCATGAGTCACTGTGCCCGGCCTGAATGTTATTCTTAATTCCCACAATTCTCAAGCTTTTGGGAAGGGAGAACCCATTGCTTAATTTTACATCCCTTCAGTTAGATAATAAATTTACATGATGAGAGAGAGTGGGTACTGAAGAGATCAGCTAATATAGCCCTCTTACATTACAGATGAACAACTTTGGTGATAGGCAGGCTGTTGTTATAATGAACTTTTCTGGTCTCTGTCTGAAAGGTAGTGTGGCTGCAATGTTTTGGAAACAACAGTGGTGTTTCTTGGTAGTAACAAAAGGTCTTGTTTTATGAAGTGGAATGTCTAGATGTTTAGAGCAGTCTTCTAATTTTTAATAAAATGAAGTTTACTTCAAGTTGTTCTATACAGTCTTTAAATTAAGACTTTAAGATTTTACTTTAAATATATATAGTCAAATATATATATAATTAAAGACAAAGACTATAGAGTCTTTAAATTAAGACTTTAATTTTGACTTTAAAGTATATAAATGATTAATTAGATATTTTAAACAATAATTTGCTTTCTGATGACAAAAAATATTTTATTGGGGAAAATTTAGAAAAGAAAAAAGTATACAAGCAGAAAAAATATCACCAGTAATCCGAATACTCTGAAAACCACTGTTAATGTTCTTTTGGTTTTGGTGGAGGAATTGGCAGTGGAGATAGATAATACATACAGATATATGTTTTAACGTCATTGGAATTATGCTGTGTTTTATGTCTTGCCTTCTTATATAACATTATATTATAAATAGTTCCTTAGTGTACTCTTGGAGAACATGATTCCCTGTTATTAGATATTTGTGTAGCTTCCAGTTTTCACTAAAATATTTCCAATTTCACTCTAAAGAACAATAGATGGAGTTTCTTGTATTTAAGCCTTTTGTGTGTCATTAATCACTACAAAAAGTGAAATTAGTAGGTCAAACCATCTAGAGTTTGGGTATTGAAGCTGTGACATTTTTAGTCATTAAAATGTAAGTCTTCTGTGTCTAGTGATAAGCCCAGGGGAAATGCCACAGATAGTGCATCCTCTTTTCAAGTGTGATTATCCCGGGGAGGCCTCTCCTGGTTGAGTGATTCCAGGTGTTATCGCGAGGGAACGCTTTGTGTGAGAGAGAATTTCTTTCCCTTCACTATAGCTTCACCAGCTCTAGGTACTGTGAACTTTAAAGTCTTTTCATATCAGATATTTAAAATGTTATCCAAGTTTTATTTTATAATTAGTATTTTTTACAATTAATAAATTTGAACATTCTATAAGTTTATTGCTATTTTTAAAATTTGAAAGGTCTTTTTCTTCTAATAAATGCTTTTATATATTAGAGTTTAGTTCTAATTAATGTAATCTGTAATTTTTAAAGTCAGTTTGTCCTTTGCCTTTTAATTTTATTTTATATATTTTAATCATGTATTTTTGGCAGATTTAAAAAATTTAGCTCATTCAAACCTATCAATTTTCTTTTAAGTTCTTTCTTTGCTTTCATGTGTAGGCCTTTTCAAGAATAAAGGGCAATTGCCCTGTCTTTTATTAGCCCACAGTTTGTGGACTTGCCCATTTCTATGCTGTACTAAATTTGAAATTTACATATAATTGTAGCAGAAGTAAAAATGGATGGCACAGGACTTGACCTTTGTATCTGTGTCCGTTCCTAATACTTACAATCAACACAAGGTGTGGAAGAAGGGAGGAAAGTCAGGAACTCATTCAATAGAAATGGGAGAACATTGAGCATCTTTTTATTTTAAGATGTTTAATTGACAAATGAAGATCAAATGTAGTCAAGATGTACAACACAGTTGGATATGCATATATATCGTATAATCATTACCACAATCAAATTAATTAACTCATCCATTACCTCCCATGCTGTACTTTAGATCCTCAGAACTTGTTCATCTAATAGCTGGAAGTTTGTAGCCTTTGGCCAACATCTCCCCAGCCCTGGGTAACACTGTTCTACTCTGAATTGAGCACCAGTGCACTGCACACCTGGGTGGCTCTTTAGCAGGCCACCTCATTTAACCCTTGGAAGAGCCCACTGGTGAAGGGAATGTTGTCATACCATTTAATTATTATAGACAAAGAAACTAAGATTGAAAAAGATGAAGTCACTTACTTATAGTTTCCAAGGCAGGAAGGGCTGAACTGGGATCTGAGAACGTGCATGTGGCCAAGTAGATCCTTGGTTTGTGCAACTCACTGCTTGGGTACATTATTGCCTGCTTGTGCTCCCTGTTGGCTATTGCACTTTCCTCAGGACCATGAGATCACTGGAACAGAGAGAGACAGAGAGGGAGAGAGAGAAGGGGGGAGCGGAACTAATCAAGATAAAAAGTAAAGTCAAGGCCGGGCGTGGTGGCTCAAGCCTGTAATCCCAGCACTTTGGGAGGCCGAGACGGGTGGATCACGAGGTCAGGAAATCGAGACCATCCTGGCTAACACGGTGAAACCCCGTCTCTACTAAAAAATACAAAAAACTAGCTGGGCTAGGTGGTGGGCGCCTATAGTCCCAGCTACTCTGGAGGCTGAGGCAGGAGAATGGCGTAAACCCGGGAGGCGGAGCTTGCAGTGAGCTGAGATCGGGCCACTGCACTCCAACCTGGGCGACAGAGCGAGACTTCGTCTCAAACAAACAAACAAAAAAGTAAAGTCAAAGAAAGGAAACAGGATCAGAGAGAGCTACTGAAAAGGATATAGTCATTATGAAGAACACAGTAAATATATGTGTATTTGAACTGGGGAGAATGTTTTAAATGATAGGAGACTAGGTTATTTTTATTTTCTTTTTGTATTTACAAATTTTCTGAAGTTTGTAAATAAAAAATCTTAGGGTAATAGAAAGAGAAAGTCCATGTTTAAACTGGCCTTTGACTTGGAACATTGCAAATTCCACTCTCAACCTTGCAAGCTCATAGCTTTCTTCTGCCTTTCCCTGAGCTCCATCCTTAGTTTGTGTAAAAGAAGATTTGTTTCTGTTTGGCTGAATGAAAACCTGTATTTTGGCACTAACTTTTTTTTGTTTGTTTGTTTGTCTCCCTGACACACAGCATGGGACGGAATGGGCCTCTTCTCCATGTAGTGTGTGCTCTTGCAATCATGGGGAAGTCCGATGTACCCCTCAGCCATGCCCACCGCTGTCATGTGGACACCAGGAGCTGGCATTCATCCCTGAAGGAAGCTGCTGCCCAGTTTGTGTGGGCCCTGGGAGTGAGTATGAGCTTGTAGAAGTGGACCCTCTTTGCTTGGGAGGTTCACATGGCAATACCCCAACTCTACTCTTTTTTGCTCAGTGTGGCTCAAAGATTTCCTAACCCCATTCCATGTTGGAACCAAGTGCAAAACCTCGCACTGGGCAGGGTGGAGTGTCCCAGAGAGTGAGATTGGAACAAATCCTTAAGCGCCCTTCCAAATTTGAGATTCTGTGAGTTTCTGATATTTATCCCTCTGCATTCACAGCTTCTTAGACGCAAGGAAATAGGGAAAAGATCCTTTGATATGATTCCATAAGGCCAAGGTGGTTCCTTTTGCCTCCTTAGTGGACAGAAAAAGGAATAAATCAGTTCTCTGTATAGTATTGTCAACACTAATTCTGTTGGCTTGTCTTTGAGATGACGTAACATCTTTCTCCAAGATACACACGACAGGAAGCATGCCTTTTATTTATCTTTATTTCATCCCCACTGAAGAAAGTATGCCCGCCTAGAAACCAAGACACCCAGATTTTGTTCTGCAAGCCAGGGTCGGACTTTTAGGCCCTCTCCTTGGAATCCACACTTGTTCCCATACTCTTTTTATTACATTTTGAGGATCTATAATTCTTTCCATTTTTATAACTAGGTAGTGTATACTATATAATAAATAGGAATTATTATCATTGCTGTATTATGCTCTCTCACAACATATAATAGCTAGAATACTTTTATTTAACAACAACTGGAATGCACACTCTATTCTTGCTTTTTCTCGTTAAAAAGATACCTCATTTCTTTCTGATCCCCAGTTATTCCATTTCCAGTAATGCTTTATTTACCCTAGAGAATTCCAGGGATGAAAAAATATGCCCAAGAATTGATGAAAGGAAAATGCTTGCCTCATGCATTTCAGATGTCACCTACCAGAAAAGGACTGACAGACGTTTTGGGCTAAATAACAAACCCTATAAGTGAAAATACTTGGAACAACAGAGTTGGGGGTGGTGTGGGGAGTAGGTTGTCTGAGTTTGTGGGATTCTTTCTTAGGTCCTCAGAGGCTTTCTCATTGACTCTCCATGAGAAAGAATTTGAAAGTATTTTCCTGGAAAGATTGGAGGATCAACTGGGGCCAACAACATAATTTGCAAAACTGTAGGGTCCCTTGTTCAAAAATCAAGAGGGGAAAAAGCTTTTTTGTTGTTGTTTTTTTGTTTGCCTCTGTGATCTCTTTCTCTCAACCTGTCATATTTGTCAAGTTTTTTAGTTGCTATTTAATGTTTTCCTCCCTCGAGCCTGGGAATGAAGGGTGAGAGGATGCCCTCACAGACACCCCAGGCTCTACCCTGTGACTTGGTGCATAGGGCGCATGCAACCTCCTGGCACCAGCCCCCAAGAGGGTTGGGGATGACAGCATTCATTGGGACAGAGTGGAGGAGCTGGTAGCTGAGAACTCATCCCAGGAAGCCAGCAGCAGGTGGGACCATGCATGAGCTGAGCCTCAAAGCTTCACCTATAAAACACAAATTCAGAGATTTCAAGATAGCGACTGCTGAGCATTGCACACCAAATACAGGACTTCCTTCTGTGCACTGGGCTTCTGACCAGTGGGCCCTGTGCAACTGCACTGGCTGCACCTCCATGCAGTCAGCCCTGGGATCAACAAATGCCATCCCACTAGTAATCCTTGTTTCTTTGACCTTCCAGAACCCTGTTCCTATGAAGGCCGTGTGTTTCAGGATGGGGAGGACTGGCAGCTGAGCCGGTGTGCCAAATGTCTGTGTAGAAATGGGGTTGCCCAGTGCTTCACAGCTCAGTGTCAGCCTCTATTTTGTAACCAGGTAAGGAAGACAACCTAAGGATGCAGCCTTCACAGGCTACTGAAGAACTTGGAGTCTCTTCTGAGATTATGGCAGGCAGGCCTCAGAAGCACTAGAAACAAGAAGCAAAGACCTTTTTGTTTTCCTTGTAATTTTGGAGACCACCTCTGAGACATTTCTTTTACCCTTAGAAACTACAGATAGGTCTAATTACCAGCCACTTAGGCTAATTGTTATATAATGCAACTGAGCCTTGAGGGTTCACACAAGGAAGCCTCCAGCTCTAATGGCAGATGCTCCAAAAATGTCAAGCTAAACATCTGGAAAATTTAATAATGTGATTAGATTTGTTATTGGTTTTCAATGCGTAGGTATAGTCTGCTTTTTAAAGACATAATGCATATCTTTGAACATGATTATCCAGATGTACACAATTTAATTCTTATAGGATAATGATTCAAATTATCAAAGGATTTTCTCTGAGGACATTTAAGATAGTGGGATTTTGTTGTTCATTTAAAGCTGATCTGATTCTCAAAACATTAGCCTCTTCACGCAAATTTAGAAGAGAAAATCAATTGCAAATAAATGTGGTATACATGATATTTTATATTACAGTTTTTTACTCTTCCAGAGGCTCCGATGGATGTTCCATGGAGTTGATATATAACCATGAAAGGAGTTTGCCTCCAGTCAAAAAATAGCTCATTTTTTGATCTAAGGAAAAGCTGGAAACCAACATTCAGTTGATACAAAGCAGTACTTTGTGTCAAATAAAACAAAATCAATGACATAGCATATTGTGACAATTGGGCAATATTTTTAAAGGCGACAAAAGGCAATTAGACAAGAAATGCTAAATGCCAAATAAAGGAGAAGTGTATCTAATTGAAAGACTAGATTGTATTATCCACACCACACCAACTACTGTGCTCATGTCTCATGTCCCAATTCATCACAAAGCCATGTCCTTGCTTTAAGATGGCAGATGAGCTTGTTGATAGAGTTGCACAGTGTCTTGTTCTAATGTTCTTACATTTGGAGGACACTCTAGTGTTGAGGCATTCTGATTAAGCCCATTTTGGGGCCTAGTCCCCTGGGGTACGAAGGATAATTAAGCAGTTTGCCACGATAACAATAAGGGAGGTGGGAAGGAGGAATGGAAAGAAGAGTCCATTGGAGACCTTCTGCTTTAAATCTTAAAAAATGTAACCACAGACTGCATATTAGGGGACCAGCTACTGGAATAATTGAAAGTACTATTTCTCATCTTAAAAATCATTAAACATAAACTCTAGCTTCATATGCAATATTCACTTACAGTTTGTGTTAATATACATAATTAATGTAAAAAGATGAAATTTGGTACCATACTTTAGAGCTAATTAGTATGCAAGCAATTCTGAAGACTTGGAAATAGATTGATTTTAATCACTGTTGTATCATCAAGTCTGTATTTTTGCCATTACATACAAAAAATCTCAACTGTCAGATCGTTTAGAATCATTTTTCTTGATTTAATGTCACTATTAAATTTTGGATGTTTATCATACCTAATGATACAGTTTGTTAACAAATATACTGGATGTTCTGATGATCCAAAGGGGTGCTATCAAATCAGTGCTATTGTGGAAAATATCACCTCACCTCTACCATACCTACCACCACCACCATCACTATCACCATCACCACCACCATCACCACCACTATTACCACCACCATCACTACCAACATCACCACCACCATCACCGCCACCATCACTACCACCATCCAACCATCACCATCACCACCACCATCACCACCACCATCACCACCACCATCACTACCACTATCACCACCACCATCACTACCACCATGACCACCACCATCACTACCACCATGACCACCACCATGACCACCACCATCACTACCACCATCACCACCACCATCACTACCACTATCACCACCACCATCACTACCACCATGACCACCACCATCACTACCACCATGACCACCACCATCACCACCACCATGACCACCACCATCACCACCACCATCACTACCACCATCACCACCACCATCACCACCACCATCACCACCACCATCACCACCACCATCACTACCACCATCACCACCACCATCACCACCACCATCACCACCACCATCACTACCACTATCACCACCACCATCACTACCACCATGACCACCACCATCACTACCACCATGACCACCACCATCACTACCACCATGACCACCACCATCACCACCACCATCACTACCACCATCACCACCACCATCACCACCACCATCACCACCACCATCACTACCACCATCACCACCACCATCACTACCACCATCACGGGTGTTTACTATGTATCAGCCATTAATTATAAGAGCTTTTAAATTCTTATAACAGCACTACAAAGCAGGAGCTATTATTATGATTTCTATTCTATAGCTGATAAAACTGAGGTCCAGAGAGTGTAAGTAACTTGCTCATGGTGTCAGCACTTTTAACCTAAACAGTTCTACATTGCAATCTCAGAAGACTACATGTGACTTGTATTTTTAATCAGTACATTACTAATCCTGGAATAATGAATTACACATTTGTATATAATGCCAGCTGGTGCAAAAGTAATGCGGTCTTTGTAATGCCCGTTACTTTTGCACTAGCCTAATAATAATCATAATAATGATGTTTGCTAACATCAAGCCCTTCCAAGAATTTTATATACATTACATCATTAAATATAAGGAAAACACAAGTTTATCAGTAGAAATGTATTTTCAGGTCTTGAATTCTGGAAAAATTTGCAACTTATCTTCAAGGGTTGTTGTGAATTTTAATGTAAGGTTTTTATTTTTATTTTTTAAATTTCAAAAGGAATTTTGTAATCATTAATGAAAGTTTGGCAAGGGTGGACAAGCAGAAAGGAAAACAATCATCCATATTTCCACCATTCAAAAAGACCAAGATAGATTTGGTGATGGAGAGGGGAGGAAAATTCATTCCAATATTTTGGTAACAAAATGTAGTTACGTTTGTTAGCATAGCTATAATCACATTTTGAAAGTTGGTGATAATCCTTGACAAGAGGAGAAATTCCTTATGTTCACATAAGGGGTTATTCTTCTAACGAAGGATGTAAATTCATACTGAAGTTGCCTGCTTTCAACTTTTGTCCAGATGCGTTGTGAACAGAGCCATAACCATAACCCTTCCACATTTCTGTAGGCTCCCTGAAATTGTTCAGTCTGATGAGAGTTCTTGTGAGAATTTTAATACTATACTTTTATCAAATCTAATATTAATTAATCTGAGTAGTTTGAACTTATCTTTGGATGTTTTTTCAAGATAGATGGGCCAAGTGTGGTGGTTCACGCTTGTGATCCCAGCACTTTGGGAGGCCTACGGGGGTGGATCACTTGAGTCCAGGAGTTCGAGACCATCCTGGTAATGTGGTGACACACTGAGTCTACAAAAAATACAAAAATTAGCTGGGCATGATGATGCATGCCTATAGTCCTAGCTACTCGGGAGGCTGAGGTGGGAGGACAACTTGAGCCTGGGAGCTTGAGGCTGCAGTGAGCCATGATCATGCCACTGCACTCCAGCCTAGGTGACAGAGCAAGACCTGTCTCAAAAAAAAAAAAAAAAAAAAAAAAAGGAGAAAAGATAGAAAGATAGATGATTGGTAAGTCTTCTGAGCCTTTACGTATTTGAGTATGACTTTTTTGTTGCTTTCATACATGAAAGAAAATTTGGAGGGATCTAAAATTTGGAAGGACTATAATCTCTTCCCATCCTGACCCTATGGACTCCTTTCCACTGAATTTTGGAATTTAGTGCCATGGAGGAGAAATCTGAGGTTTGTCTGCTTTCTATTCTATTATATGCAGCTAATTTTACTCTGTTGCATTCTTATAGGATGTTTCTTTACTTTTTAATTCAAACATCTTTCAGAATATTTCTAGGTGAGTTATCTTTTTATATATTTTTGCCTGGAATATTATGGAGCTCTTTTAGACTGTATTCCAGTTTTTGAAATGTTTTCTTCGGTAATGGCTTTGATTAATCATATCTGTTCCAGTTATTCTCACTTCTCCAGAAATATCCATGACTCTTAGATTGCTCCTCTCTCTGTCCTTCTCATTATCCATCATGTTCTCTCTCATCGTTTTTCACTGTGCATTTCCTCTGCATGGCAAGAGTTTAAGTTCCTATCTAGTATCTCTAATACTGATTTTAATTTGACAATTTTGCTTTAATTAAGTCTTCTTTTTTATTTCTGCTATCATTGGTTCATCTAGTTTTTTATCCTGTTTACTTTTTATTGCTTCCTGCTTCTGTTTGGTAAAGTCTGCATATTCTTGCATCTTACTGAACTTACAAAATGGCTTTTAAACATTTTCTTTTAGATCCTGTAGTAAATAGTTTCCAGAAATCTGCTGTTTCTCTGAATCTTTAGAATGTTACTTCTTTGTCTTTGATGGGTTTCTGGACATGCTATCCCAAATACAGCATCTTGGCATATTGAATATTTTGGGCAGAAGGAATTTGAGTAAATGGGAGTAGCAGGAAAATCACTTTGACCTTCCCCCTGCCCTTCTACCCTGAAGCAGGTCACGAAGCCTAGGAAGCATTTTCAGATCTTTCCCTAAAGCGGGTTTTAAGACTCTCATGTGAGAGATGCTGTCCTTATACCTACATCTATACAAAAGGAACACCCTTATCTCTGAAGACACAGGGACACAGAGAAAAATCACCCTTTCCTTTGCCTTGCAAATTTTTCCCCAGTATGTTATCATTAGATCATACTTTTTGCCCAATGGAATGACTATCCATTCTTTATCACAGCTGCTCTAAGAAAACACTCAGGGTTAAGTGTTTCTTTGGGTCTTTATTTCCTTATGAAGGTTCCTGTGTCACATAAAACTTAAATACATTTTTATGCTTTTCTCCTGTTAATCTGCCTCAGCAATGAACTTAGGATGAGTAGAAGATATTTGTCCTTTCCTACTGATCATTCTTCAGAGTTTTCTCCCAAGTTCCCTTCTTTCTATTTCCTCATCCTTCATCAAGAAAAATCAGTCTATAGTCACTGCTTGAAAGCTGCAAGGGTAAGTGGATTTATAGCCAGATGCTAGGAAATAAGCACGCCTCCTAATCCAAGGATCTGGCAAGTTTTCACTTAGTGTAGCTACATTGACCAAGATCATTTCTTTTTCTTTCTCCACTGCCCAACCCTCTTGTGTTCTGAATACATGGAACAAAAAACTCAGATCTTCAGCCTGCACTGCTTTGAAGGCTCTTTCCATGTCTCTCTCTGACTGTGATTCTTTACACTGGGGCACTCTCCTTCCTCACTGCTTTTTATCACTCCCTCTACTTCCCCAGCACACATACTTCCCACTCATGTTTTATTGTTTGACATCATGGGCTCTGACTAGATGCAGAAAGAAAGATATTAAGGGAGGTGAAGGGCTAGGGCTAACTCTTTGCCTCAAACAGCAGTGGCCACACATTGGAGAAAAGAAGGTCATATTTTGTTAGATCTAAGAAGGTGGAAAGTTGGGAAGAGATGATGGTTCTTATTTTTATTTAGGCTTGCACAGCAATGGCAGGCCATAGAATGTCTTGGGGTCAGTGGGGCTTCCTCCTGGCAATGGCAGGAGGTGGACTGCTCATCTTACTCTTTGTTGGTGGGATTTTAATGTCTTTCTGTATTTTCAAGAGTATTGTACTGGGGAGAAATTTTGTCAAGAGCTTTCAGCCATAATACACTATAAACTTCTTTATCATAAGTATTTTTATTTAAGGAATACTGGAAACCATAATTGAATATATCTTTAGTAGTAGTCCTACCCCAAGTTGTAGTGGCATTAGTAATACATTTTAGTACTAAACCCCTGTTTACTGGGCACCATATTAGACCTAGGGTTGGCAAACTTTTTCCATAAAGAACCAGATAACAAATGTTTTTAACCTTGTGTGCCATACAGTCGGAACAACTACTCAACTATACCATCGTAGCACAAAACCAGCCATAGACAATATATAAATGAATGGGCATGGCTATGTTCCAGTAAAGCTTTATTTACCGAAACAGGCAGTGGGCTGGATTTAGCCCACGGACCATTGTTTATTGGCCCACGTATTACACTCTGTGGTTAGAAGGGCCTGTATATGGCGGTCAGAATGATAGAATTCAGGTGTATGGTAGCAACAAAAGTGTACATCAAAAAGCCTTTCCTATCACTGCTCCACCTCCCTACTCAGCTTCTTCTTACTTCCTCTCCAGTCCTGGCTGTAATGCACCAGTCCAGATGGATCTCAGCTCTCAATCATGTAGTTCTCTTGTTTCCTGAAAATGTTCTCTTTAATGCTTTTCCTTCCTGCTCTTGTTAGTTTATATTTTTGAAGAAAGATTCTGTTTTGGTCAATATGACGTATAATTAGATGTTGCCAATAAGATTTGGAAAGCACAATTTGCCCTATACCAACCACCGTACAGGTAATACCTCCCTCCCTGCGTATACTCATGGGGACTCTGCTACAGTTCTTGAGTCTACTCCATGCTGGTTAAGACGGATTGATGCTAACTCTATGCCTATTCAAGATTTGTGATTTTGACATTTGTTTCCTGTTTGTCTGACATTGTGTAAGGCTTAGTTCATTTGTTTATTATAATAAAGTTGCTGAATGGTGTAACATCAGCTAACGTTTATTTTCTCACTGAAAGCTTATTAAACTGAAGAGGTCTGTCTGAAGTCAAGAAATGCTAAATGATTGCAGTGCAAGTTCAATTTCCACGTATTCCATTAAACATCAGTGGTCATAATACTTTGCATATAGAAAAATAAAGAAATAAAACAACCTAAAACACAGAAAATAGTTGTCAATTTAATTCTAGTGGTTCCGTCATTTGAAATAAATCCCAGTTAGGTAGTGATACATGAATCCAACTCATCATATAAAATGGGATTAAAGAATTGCTGAGGTATGACTGGGGTTTTCCACAAAAAATTACAGTTCTGTGACTCCACCCCTCCCAAGTAGACTGGTCCTTCTTGTCCTTGCAGCATGAATACCAGAGTAACAATGACAATAAAATTGCGTTTTCTACTCCTCATAAGAGAAAGTGAAGACAACTGTTCTAGATTTATCTTCTATATAAAATCTGCCACTTCTTAGTTATTGACAGTTGGTTCGTTCTCACCCTTTCCTCTGCCTTTCATTTGTCTCCTTTCCCGACATTGAAGAAGGCTGTAGTGATAAGTCAAAGTAAGAGGCTGACTCTTTGGCATTAATGAAAATTAAAGAAAGAAAATTCTTCTTAGGGCAGCAGAGACAAATAGTCTGATATTCTGGGAGTGCTGGTTGTGGTAGAGGTGAGAATGTAGGGACAGGGCAGTTGGGAAAGGCTTCTTTGGGTATTTAATCTGTCACCCACATTTCTCTGCACTGGCTTATTCCCAGATATCTAGAGATATGAGTGATTTTTTTTCATGTGAAAGATCCCTCCAATGCACATATAAATATGTGTCCATTCATGTAAATAAATGTACACATTTATATATATGCAAAATAATAGTGAAGTAGCTTATTAGAGGAAGGATACCTTCACTTCTGAGTTTCAGGATGACTCTGCAGGAGTATCAGTGTTCTTAAATGTTGGTATGGTTGGTACTCGGAAGTCCTGCTGTCAACCAGTTACCATTACCAAGTTAGTTGTGTGACCTTGGGCAAGTTACACACCTCTCTGGTCTTTACTATTCTCGCTTGTAAAGCAAGGATAAGAGCATCTACTCATAGGGTCATGTGAAACACTTAGAACAGTGCCTGGAAGACACCAAGAACCATTATTATTGTTATTTGTGCTTTTCTTTGTTTTTAAAATAAGACAGGACTTGAGGCATATGCAAACTTCTTAAGGGCACCCTGACCTTGGAAGTGTTCATTCTTAGAGCCCCAGGTGACTAAGAAATGTTAAATGAGAGGCAAGTGCTGTTATAGATGCTTGGGGCGCATGATTTAGTTGGCTATGAATGAAATTTTCCTGCTGTTGTGGATCTTATTAATATCACTTTGTGATGGATTGTTCCTGTTCTGGGTGTTAAGGATGAGACTGTAGTCCGAGTCCCTGGAAAATGTTGCCCGCAGTGCTCTGCACGATCCTGCTCTGCAGCTGGCCAAGTATATGAGGTAAGCTTTCATGCTCCCCTTGTAGGTGTTTTGACAATCTGTTCTCACACATCTGCCCTCCACCCACTCCAGCCACCATAAGTCGCCACCCTCATGTCTGACTCTGCCAGGATTAGTAACTCAGTACATAAACAGCTTTTCTCTTCTCTTCATAGAAAACGTGTATGAAAAAATTATGTTGAAGGGGATTATAAATATAAAGGAATGTGCTGGCAAGCAGCACCTGGTTCATGAACCTTGGTGAACTTACTGTTCACACATCTTGAAGGGGATAAAAAGGGCTATTATTGGTTACCGTCAGTTTACATTTAGCTTTGAGGCTCTGGGGATGTCTATCTGCTTTGGCTGGATTTTATGCATTGATATCCAGAAACAGTCTCTTCACACCCCTGCCATCTTACATTGGGGAAAACCCAGGAGTAGTAGAAGAGAGAGGGAAGGGAGGCGAGAGGCTGTTGGTGGTAGAACCTGCAAACTCAAAAGTACTATTGGGTAGCCTGGATAACTTTGTGCCTAACACGTAGTAGGCATCAAATAAAGATGAGTTTAAAAAATTGAATGAATAGATGAATGAATGAGTGAATGTTCTGTCTTGGGAGTGCCTAACTGGTCCAGAAAAAGGTTACCTTACTCAAAAGTAAAGAACACATAAAAAATAAACTCAATTACTTCCCTTACTCACCCGCCACTCTAAAAAGGACTAAATAGAAATTAGGATGATAACTCTCAGTAGAAAATCTGAAAATAAGTATTAGGGGATGGGTGCCTCAAAAATTCTAGACAGGTCACTTGAAATCTGAATGAAAATAACTAATTGGGGAGGATTTTTATATGTACTAGATCTGTGCTGCGTGACACAGTGGCCACATATGTGGCTTGCATTATATTTTTATTGGACAGGATTGTTAGACTAAGTTTTTCTTTGAAGAGACAGGCTTTATATCTGTAATGGCATTTTCAACTGCAAGGAACAGAAATCCCACTGTAAAAGTGGCTAAAATGCTAATATTAATTACGTCATCTAACACAAAGTCTAGAGGTAGGGTGGGGCAGCTGCAAGTTTATCAATTCAGGTCTCAATGATGCCTTCACGGATCTAAGCTCTTTTGATCTTTCTACCTGCCACCCTTAACATGCTGGCATTTGCCCTTCATCTTGTCCCATCCCATCCCCAAGGAGACCTCCTCAGCCCTGGGCAGCTCATCCTCACACAGCTATTACTAAAGGTTGGTAGAAGAGAGGGGTGGGATTTTGTTTCATGTGGGAGGAGAATTTTTACTTTGACCTCCACCACCACTCTAGCAAATTTCCCCTGAGGTCCCCTCCGGTTGGACAGTGTCCAGGCCCTAGCTGCAAGGGAAGCTGGCAAAGTGAGTATATGGCAGTGAGGGCTGGGCCTCCTGGCAAAGCCAAGAGCTAAAGAATGCCATGGATGAGCCAGTCAACAAGGGCTTTCTGCCCATCTCAGTGTCCCGAGTCTCTATGTGCCTGGCACAGAATGGGCCCTCAACACACCTGTAGAATGAATATAGGTGAATGAAAATTAATCTAAAGTCTCCTTTGGACATTTATTGACTGTCTTCATAGAAGGTATTCCTATCTAAATGTTTTCATTTCTCAAGAGTACATTCAATGTGGCTCAGCTTACAAATGTAATAAAAATCAGGTATCTTATGTGTCAGTGCTTCTGTTTGATGTATGGGACGTTTGATTTTCCACGTTCTTCTTTCTTGTCTTCATGCAGCATGGTGAGCAGTGGAGTGAAAATGCCTGCACCACGTGTATATGTGACCGGGGTGAGGTCAGGTGTCACAAGCAGGCCTGCCTGCCCCTGAGATGCGGAAAGGTATTTGAGAGTGTGTACCTTACTTGTCTAAGCTCTATTCTGGATCATTTAAGGAATGCACTTCTTATTCCCAGGGGAATCAAAAGTTGTATAATGTTTGCAAAGTTACATAAAGATATGAGAGCTCTGCTTCCTAGGAAGAAGGGTTGAGGTGCAAGGGATCCTGCCCATCGTGGATCGGGCCAGGGAAAGAGCCCTGTAGAGCTTTGGTATTTTGGGTCCTCCTGCTTCTGTTGGCTCGAGTGTTTCACTGTCTCCTGAGGACTGCCCCTCACCTTGCTCCCTGTGTCCTAGGGTCAGAGCAGGGCTCGGCGTCATGGGCAATGCTGTGAGGAATGTGTGTCTCCTGCTGGGAGCTGCTCCTATGATGGGGTTGTGCGGTACCAGGATGAAATGTGGAAGGGCTCGGCCTGTGAGTTCTGCATGTGTGATCATGGCCAAGTGACCTGCCAGACTGGAGAGTGTGCCAAAGTGGAGTGTGCCCAGGTAAGAAGCAGGGGCCTTTCCATTACGACTGTTGCAGCTCTTTCTAATGGGATAGTAAGGGGCCCTGCCTGTTCTTTACTTCTTGGCAGCAGCAGGGATGTCCACATTGACTTCTCACATTTCATAGGACCTTCTAGCATAAAGATTCCATGGTATAAAATGAATGTCACTGTTCAGACTAGCTCGGAACAGCCCCTTGGAGCTTTTAACTCTCAGTGCATCTGGTCAAATTGGAAGCCCTGAGCCAGAGATGTGAAAGGGAAGGACATGATATGGGACATTAGCCTATCAGACAGCGCAGCTGGATCTCATTGCTGATGGCGAGCCCAGTTCGTCCCGGCTGTGAAACAGGGTCCACAGGTGTGCTGGTGGCTGGGCTCTTGTTGTAGGCCTCACTGACAGCATTTAGCAGAATGAGAGGGGCCACTTCCATGGATCAGGAAAAAACATAACATGCTTTCTGTTTTTAAGAGAGCAAAGGGGACCTTATAAACAATTAACTCCATTGGCCTCTGTTAACCTCTGCTGTCTGCAGAATTTCTAGAATCTTCTAACAAAGCAGCCTCTGTTTGGACTATAGATATACTGTATATTGGAGGGAAATGACTTTTTTTTTTCTCTTTGAACTTGATTTTGACCCATTACAAAACAAATTGCTTTTAAAGTTGTCTCCTTCTTCCTCACCGCTCCCTTCCGCCCCACCAATTTCCCTCTGGGCCGTGGACTTGAGTCGATGAGGGAAATTAGAAATATCTGGAGCCCTGGGTTTCTGTGAAGGCATTTTTCTTTCTAGTTCTTCTCCCCTACTTCTCAGCTCCTCTTAACCCTGAGCCTAAGGAGGAACAACCTTTCAGACATGGCTGTCATTGGCAGGGTTATTTTTCAATTTGTCTCCTACTTGTAGGTCTTGACAGAGTTGAGATATATTTAGGTAAAGAGGGACTTGCTTTTTGCAGATTTATTTCCCCCCACATGCCTTTTCATTTCTTCACATTAGAGGAGTCAGGGTGGTTGGATGAAGATGAGAAGAAAACCTAATCAGGGCCCTTTTTTGTTGTCTCTCTCGGGCTGAGGCTGGGCTTCCCTGCCTCGGCAGTCTGCCCCAAGGATCTCATTTCATTTTCTAAGGCCTTCGTTTATGTAACATCCTAGAATTTACGAAAAATATGGGAGAGGAGATTCTGGTAGGGTGGGTCCTTTAACCGTCTAATTTCAGTGAGATCTGAACAAAGAGTCTCAGTCACAGAAAATTGTTTAGCCTGTATCCCCAGCATTTCTGCATTTCCACATGCCTGCCTGCTGCTGTCAGCTGTGACACCTGGCTTTGGTGGCATGAGCCAGGCATTCTTGGCTATTCTTAGAGAATGTGAGGATTAGCTGCCAAAGTGGAGAGCACTTCAGTATTCCTCAAGTCACCCCATAACACTCTCTCATCCCTTTCTAGTTACTAGTCTTTTCTTTTATGAATTGAGGAGTTCTGATGCCTCGCCTATTTCTCCAGATCTTTAACCAGCTAAATTGCTTTTTCCATATTACTTCCATGTTTCCCAAGTTTTGTTTAAAGCCCTGAGTTCTAAACTAGAAACTCTGTCAGAAGTGAAATTTTAACCGACATTGAATCTGATGAAAAATATCTCTTAGTCTTCTTTATATGCCATGTTTCTGTTGACCTTGTTAAATAAAGCCCGGATGTACTAATTTCCTAACTCCTGCTTAACTTGTATCACTGGTGATAAAAAGATGAATAAGGCACATTATGACCTTAAGAGTTTCCAGGCTTTTTAGGAAGTCAGATATGTAAGCAAAAATTATAGCATGGCACCAATGAAAATATGAGTTAAATATATTAGGAGCTCCCGGAGGAAATGACTATGTCTGCCAAGGGGCATAGTGGAAGTGCCCTGTTGATATTTTTATTCAGTTCTACCCCACTTTCTGCCTGTCTTCTTCTGTAAAATATCAAGGTCATTTTGATTTCTGATCTTGGATACCAAGAGTGGATTAAGTGTGAGTGCAATGCACTTCAAAAAGATACAGAGAAGTTAATTTTTAAAAGAAGAGGCAAAGGTGTGCAGCTTCACTGTTGTCTTCATGATCACATTGGTTATCAACGGCAGTGTTCTGAATATCTTTGAAATCAGCATACAGTTTTTGTTGTTAAAAAAGAAGAAAATGGCCTGGTCTTTGTCTTTGCTATCTTCCACCAAATCTCTAAACATTGAAACATAAACAAATCAATGGTAGGCTAGCACAATATAATGATTTTCATATTTCTAGATTTGATGATGTCTTCGAACCTGAATTCAGGTGAAGAAGTCAAATTAGCTTTTAAAGAAAAGGACCTAGCATTCACATCTGAAGCATAAAATGGAACGGGAAAAATTGAAGCTTGGAGCAAAATGCATAGGAGAGGGTAGGCACATGGTAAATGCGAGCTGCCTTTCCCCGCTCCAGTGGAGGTAGGTTCCCTCAAAAGAGCGTTTCCTTTTCCGATGAGCAGGTTAGGCCAGTCTTAATCATTGGTCTGGTGGCTGTAGGTATGACTAGGTGGGGAAAGGGTAGATTTCTGTCTGGCCTATGCAACAGAACCCTCTTTAAAGGGAAAGAGTATGTTTGTTTCTGAAAGCAATTTTACTCAAAAGCCCAATGCTAATTGGAGTGAACTCCCCACTGCAGTGAACTGATGTGGTTTGGGGCATTCAGGCTGCTTCTATAAATAGCAGATCTATCTGAAACCTCCCACCTCACCAAAACCGAATCCTTGTGCCCCAGGAGCAGTGCTTACTGTTACTTACAGTGGTGTTTGAAGGTCGAGAACAACCTTCCTGTTGCATAGGCCTTTCTGTTTCTATCCTTTCCCTACCTAGTCATACCTACATCCACCAGTCCAAAGACTGAGATTGGACTGACTAACCTGCTCATCAGGAAAAGGAAGCACTCTTTTGAGGGAATTTACCTCCAGGGGAGCCTGGCAAAGCAGCTCACATTTATGGAGTGCCTACCCTCTTCTGTGTATTTTGCTACAAGCTTTAATTTCCCTCCCACAATTTTTTCAATACCTGCCCCCGCCCCACCACCACCCCAGCCACTTTATTTGCCTCATTTAGGTGATAGGGAGTCACTTTTTAGTTTTGTCTGTATATATTTTAGTGGACACTCAAGAATCTCTCATGAGTTTCGTCTTTTACAGAAGTACGCATAGTCAGTCTTGTTTCAAAACATTGTTTTAAGTGACTTAGATTACATGCGTATCAACTCTTTTATATGCTTTGAAAGCAAATTTCGGTGTTTCTGTGTTATGCCTTCACTACCAACTGATTTGTCACGTTTCTGCAAAACAATTTATATGTAAATACATCTGCTCTCTGTAGTACCCACTGCTCCCTACTGGCCTCTGATTGACGTGAAATCTTGATGGACAGTAATCTATATAACTCCAAAATAATTATAATCATTTATGTATTTTTGTGTTTCTTCTAAACGTTTAGATTTTCTCTCAGTAAAATAACACATATTCGTTCTAGAAAATTTTGAAGGCTCAAGAAAACTGGAAAAGAGACTTAAAAATCCATCTATAATGCTACCAAAGACATCCAGTGCATCCAGAGACAACCAGTGCTTTCATAATATTTGTCATTAGTACAGTGTTTTTAAACAAAATATCATTATGATTATTCTGTTTATGCAAATTTATATTATTCATTTTTCATTTAACATGGTTTCTACACTTTTAAATATAATACAGGCCCCAAATTAAATATTAAATATTTAGAGAAACATTACCATTCTTTAGAAAGTAGATATATCTTTCGAAAGTGAAAAGTGCTTTAAAGAATACTCTTTAGACTACAGATATTATATGTTAGTGTAGAATACTAACATATAGATCAGATGTTAGTGTATACACATGAAAAATTGGAAACAGAGATGGTGTTTTTAACATCAGATTTTCTGGGAGATGGGACTTCAGTGGAATTACACTTTCTAAATTAGAGAATTGCAAATTATTTACATTTTTACAGCAAGCATTTATTATTTTATAAAAAAATAAAAATTTTAAAATTATCGATACTGGGAAATGAAAATGATAAGACTTGGAAAGTTAAATATCCGCAAATATGGCAGGGTAGATAAATTAAGATTATTCCTCTTATAATTTTAAGAATAGTTTTGATATGAGTTGACTAGCAGTAAGGGTTTCAGAATATTGAGTAAAGTTTAGTTTTCTACTGCTTAATTTATGCCCAAGACTACATCTGTGCATAAAGGGATGCATCTGATTTTGTATTCAGGGAAAATTGGTGGTTTGATTTGAGCACTGTTAATGAAACTAAAGTCACAAATTGTATGTTTAAGGTACTGTGATCCTTTTCTGAAACTCATAACTTTCCTAGACTATAACATTAACCTTGGTCATCCTTCTTATTCACGTGAGCTCCTGGGCACGGGTAGAAAATTATGGAGGGATCAGAGCATAAGTATTCACCATAAAAGGAAAGAAAAGGCACATGGAGGAGTGTGCTGTGTGGACTAGACTCCCCATAGGAAGACAGCACACGGGGAGATGAAGCAGGAAGAGGGCCAGAGCCAACTGTGTGCCAGGGTTTCTCATTCCAGTCAGGGAACCCAACTGCTTCGCAATTTAGCCCTGCTACCTGGAGATGTTAATTTGATATATGTGCCACTGCAACCCTTATTTCTACAGGGTGAAGAATTAATTCACTTAGATGGAAAATGTTGTCCTGAATGCATTTCAAGGAATGGTTATTGTGTTTATGAAGGAAACGGAAAATTCGTGAGTATCAGGCTAATAACCAAAGATGATTTAAAATTAATTCAAAATTAATCTAATGAGGGGACATTACCTTCTTGTTTCTTTTACCCATGCCTTTGTTCGAAAAATGTTATTGTGCACCTACTATGCACCAGGCTCTGGGGACACAGAAGGGAATACAACAGGCAGAGTTCCTGCTGTCTTGGTGGGGCATACTTTGTGGTATAGGGACACAGAAAACACACACACACACACACCACACATACTACACGTCAGGTGCTGAGGAGCACTACGTAGAAGAATAAAGCAGTGCAAGTGGGCCAGACAGTAGCTGTGCAGGACGGTGGGATGTAGGGGGTGTGTTCCTTTATATAAAATGGCGAGGTTTCTCTTACAGAAAACTTTGAGCAGAGCCTGAAGGGAGGGAGCCAGATAGATGTCTAGGAGGAAACATACCAGGAATAGGGATCAGGAAATGCACAGTCATTGAGATACAAGTGTGTTTGGCATGTTCAAGAATTTGGAGTCTGGTGGGAACTTAGTGAATGAGGGAGAAAGGCATTGGCCATGAGGTCTGGTAAGTAGCCTAGAGACCACAGTTCTTTACCCTGAGGCAGATGGGAGCTGTTGGGGAGTTTTGAGCAGAAGAGTGCTGGGCTCTCACTTAACTCATGAAAGGACCACTTTGGCTGCTGCATGGGTGAGTGACAGAAGGAAATGAAACTGGAGGTAGGCGATCTGGTTAGTGGGGTTTTGTAATGGTCCAGGCAAAGGGCAATGGTGGCTTGGCCTAGGCAAGAAGTGGTGCATTTGGTAAAAAGTGACCAGGCTCTAGATTTATTTTGCAGGTAGCAGTGACAAGGTTTTGTTTGATTACACGTGGGGTAAAACTCTATTTACCAAGGTTTTATTTTGCCCTCTGTCTGCACTTTTCTATTACACAAAGGAAATACATTTATCTTAATCTTTTCAAATTTTCTGAATTTATGTAGCCCATATTTTTCATGTTGGGTATTGGAATGTTGATAAATTCATTATGTTTTTTAAAATATGCCAGTTGGTCATAAAAACAACTGCTTCTTTGACCGGTCAGAATAGGATTACAGTAGTACCCACTTATCACAGAATATGTGCCAAGGTCCCCAGTGGATGCTTGAAACTGTCAGTAGTACTGATCCTGACTGGGGTCAATTGAAACACATTTCTGTTCATGTTTTCCACTGACAGTTAATGCCTTTTCCATCTTAACTAACCACTTATCACACACTATGGCTGTAACTTTTGCAGTTTGAGCTGCAACAGCAAAACTAGCACAAATTTGTTTTTACTTCTTCACAATTTCATAGATAGATTTATTCTTACTTTAGACCTTAGCAACCTCAGCATAAATTTTTTTCTTTCGTTATTAAGTCAAGAACTTTCATCTCTTCACTTAAAGGAAGCACTTTGCAGCTTCTCTTTGGCATATCCAAGTTGCCAGCATCACTACTCTTGGACTTTGGGGCATTATTAAGTAAAATAAGAGTTACTTGAATATAAGCACTGTGATACTGAGATAGTGGCTCTGATAACCAAGATGGCTCCTGAGTAACAGGCGGTGGCATCTACAGCGTGGACATGCTGGACAAAGGAAGGACTCAGGTCCCAGGCAAGATGGAGCCAGACAACTTGAGATTTTCATCATACTACTTAGAATGACATGCAATTCAAATCTGATGAATTTTATATTTCTTGAATTTTCCATTTAGTATTTTCCCACCATAGTTGACCAGGGTTAACTGAAACTGCAGGAAGTGAAACCATGAATAAGGGGGAACTACTGTCTACAAATTAGGAATAAAGACTTTGACTGATGAACTGATTCCTCCACACTTTTTTTTTCTTTTCTTTTTTTTTTTTTCTGATTTGGGTAAATTACATCCGTCAACCTTCCAGTGTTTCTGTACATTCTGGGGAGGCAGTATTGTATAGTGTTAACAGCGCAGGCTCTAGGTTCAAATCTCTACTTTGCTGTGTACTGTGATCTTCGGCAAGTTACTGAATCCTCAGTGGAAACTAGTGATAACAATAGTACTTACCTCATGGGGCTGTAGAGATGTTATGTGTGAAGCACTTAGAACAGTGCTGTCTTGGCACGATTTTTAAAAAGCTGAAAACATCGGCATATTATTATTTTGCTGTTGGCGTTGTTTCCTAGTGATAGATCACACTTTAGTCATTCTCATTTCCTAAGAATTTAGGAGGTTTTAAAGCCTCCCTATAAATGTTGAATTTATATTTTCTCATAGTATCCATTTTCCTACTCATTTTTGGAGATAAATTAAACTCAGTGAAAGTAAAGAAAACGAAGTTATTTTAAATAAGTACAAATCTCCATCATGCTCTGGCACCATGCAAAATTCAAGAATTTGCCCTTGCAAGTTCAGGTTCCTTGACCATAAAGTCCTTAGTGTTGAGGGGAATTGAAACCAAGTACTCAGGCACAAAGTGAGAATTCAGAAGTATTTCCTAGGTGTGTTGTTTTCATCTCAGATTAGTATGCTTTTCTTGTTTTTGATAAGATAGATTTCATCTCTATTCATAACCAATAAATAAAGTTGCATGTTACTTGGGAAAAATGGATAACTCCTAATGAAAAAATAAATAGATCAGCCTAATAGTGTTTTTAGTGGCATAATAAAGACATTTCTCTTTGTTCCTAGATGTCCTCAAATGCTAGTGAAGTTAAACGTATTCCAGTAAGTATAGCTTTTTAACTTGTACATAGATCATTATAAAATTGTTTTATGTAATGATCTGCATGAAATATCATGGGGAAAACGTAGTACCTTAGTATTTTTAACAGTCACATTTGATGGCACTATGACCAGAAATTAAGGGTCTTAATGATAATTTAGACTTTGATACATTGAACTTTTGCTCTTTTCTTTAGCCAATTGTTTTAGGCAGTTGATAATTAATACTTCTCTAACCACAAGCTCCTACATAGATTCTTTCCCTTGCTTGTGATATTTTTCTCTCCCTGGTTTTTTTCTGGCCTAGAAAACTCAGTTTAACCATCGGTAGAGTTTTATGTACTGCAAAGTGCTGAAGAAAGAGCTTCTTGGGTTTGCAAGCATTCATTCCCCAAACAATCCCAAATTTGTTCTCTCCAGATTGTCTACAGGACAGTGTTATATGGTTTCTTTTAAAGGGAAAATGCAAGCGTTTAACACAGCATTCTTACAATAAGGGGTCTGATCTCGAGACGGGTCTGCTTTCAAATGGAAGAAAAGCACTTCTGCCTTCTCAAGATAGTATTGCTCAGTTTTGTAACATTTAATGTTCATTTTGCTAAATACCGTCACATTAATTGTTTGAGATGTTCAATGTCTGCTGACTTAATAAGCATTTTATAAAATTGTTACTTTAAAATCTGCTCTCCTGTTTTCTCCTGTTTCACCTCCCTCATCACCCCAATACTTTCTGGTAAGAAACTCTGTCTCTTTCCTGTAAGCAAAAATGAACTGTTCTTCACAATTCAATTTGGAATCTCTGCCGACTACTAATGTTTATTTTCGTAATTTGCTTGGATGAAAAGGGTATTTTAGTGTGTGAAAGCTTAGGGCACATCTACAGCCCATTAAAAGTAGGCCTGCAAAAGTTTTAATTTTTAGAATATAATGACTCAACTGTTAACTCTTACTGTGGTAACCATAAGGAAATTCAGGTTTTTAACTAAGTGTCTCACTGTTATTTTAAAGATTGTATTTAACTCACCTGCTAATCACTAGGTACATTGTAATCTCCTTTGATGTTTTTGGTGAAAGAGGTTGAGAAACAAGTTTTAAATGCCTTTTACATATTCTATTAGTCCTAGAATACTTTCACAGCTTATCTCTGAGTGTGCCTAAAATATTTCGGCTGATGCTCTACATTGAAATAAACCCATTATGAACAAAGAAAGATAAATTCTGTCTTTTTAAATTTAGGACTCTTTTGCTGTTGTTCTATTTCAGAGTTAGATTTGGCAGAGTACTGATTAGCTGCCTTCACTTTGTCCTTACGGAAATTGTAAGTTCTTCAGCAGCAAACTCTCTTCTGAATTACTGTACCCTGATGACAATGCTGTTCTTCACTTTTTTACGTAGGAGGGAGAGAAGTGGGAAGATGGCCCTTGCAAGGTGTGTGAGTGCCGAGGGGCTCAGGTAACTTGCTACAAGCCCTCTTGTCCACCATGTCCAGTGGGCACACTGGCCTTAGAGGTGAAGGGACGGTGCTGTCCAGACTGCACATCAGGTGAGTCCATGTCTCCTCTGTTTCTACTGAGATAGTTTTACTGCCAAAAAGCTCAGAGATTCTCTTCCCCAACCCCTTGCTTCTTTTTTGTTTAGTTAACCAATGGGTTTGTGTGTTTCTCCATAATTTTTCTAACAAATGATGCTAATTAATCTTTGTCCATGTAATTGCCAAACTCAACAGATTATGAGCATGGGACCTTGGGCAAGTCATTGACCCTCTTTAAGCCTCAATTTTCTTGTTGATAAAATATGCCTTATGTATCTTGCAAAATTATTGTGAAAATCAAACAACATGTTTGAAGACTTGTAAAGGTAAATCTGTCTTCTGTTGTTCAAAATATAAAAATAATTTCTCAAAGTTTATTATGGGTGTTCTTTGTTCTTAAGGTGAGCTATTAAACAGGTGGTTCCTTTTGGAGTTCTCAAATGGGTTTTTAAAGTTTACAGACTCATTAATTTTTTCCAAAAGATAATTTTGTCTACTTGTTCTGCAATTTTGCTTTCAAATCACCTGGGGTTGAATTAGTTCCAGTTAATAATTGTTGGCAGGCACTGGAGTTGCTCTGGTTGAGTAGTAATTTGCCTATAAGCTTAGTCTCTTTTGGAGAAGTGGCATTTTCTTCCATTCATATTTCATAATTAATTATTTTCATTCACAGGCCATAATTTTCATATTGGCAGTTGCTCTTGTTGCACTCAACTTATTTTGGCTAATTGCAGTGTTTTTCTGGAGAGTTTATCAAGGAAAAAGCAAAGCCACTTTATGGCTTAATTATGTTACCTTCACCAAAGGGCTCTCTGGGCTTTCCAAAACAAACATTTAGCATATTATTATGCACTATATATACCGAAAATCAGGTCCTTGACAACTTCAAAACCTGAAAAAAGAAGTCCCTTGCTGATAATTACCACTAAATTCAGTGATAACCCTAATTACTGAAAATGAGATTTGAAATTTTGGAGAAAAAGAAGAAAATGAGCTGCATTTTTCTGAGATAAAAATAACTATTTTTAAACATTGTAGGTTTTATGTCTGAACTGTTTGTACATGTCGAAGCTTAAGAAGAACATCGGAGGTATCATAAATTATTGAATCTGTTTAAATCATACATTATGGAAGTAGTCATTCCTGTTTCTTGAAGTATTCCAGCGGGGAGAGGCTGTTCTTCTAGTATCTTCATGTTGGGACTATGGGAGACAGTGATGAATTTCAGACAAGGAAAACTTCCTTGCAATCTCGCATTGAAATGCTTTTTTTTTTCTTTTTTTTTTTGCTATTTAGGAGGCTTTTTCATATCTAAGTCCCACAGTTTTCTGTTCTTCATGTTCTATGTAATGCTGCATACCTTGTAGATGCTTTTCTGAAGGATGTAAGAGAAATAATAGATGGAGTTCACTGAGTTCTCCCCTTCTTTGTGCTTGATTTCAGTTCATTGCCATCCAGAGTGTTTGACATGCTCTCACTCTCCAGACCACTGTGACCTCTGCCAAGATCCCACCAAGTTACTGCAGAATGGACGGTGTGTGCACAGCTGTGGGCTGGGTTTTTACCAAGCTGGCAGTCTCTGTTTAGGTATGGCTCTGAGTGGACAACCCAGAGGTGGTAGTGTGTGGGAGGCAGACTCATCAAAGATTGTGATTCTCAAACTGAGGCTCAATATTGTCAAGGAGGGGGTCATGCATGCAGCATGTTTTTGAGATGCACAATGTCTAAAAACCTCTAGAAGGTAGTAATGTCATCTGTAGGTTACTTGCCCTCTCTACCTGCAGGTCTCTTTTTCTGCCATTTTATAGGTATTTTGGTGCTTATTGGAAGACAGGTGATGTAGAGGTTGTTAGGTAGTCATAGTTGAATTTTTTTATTTTTGAAGACTTTCAAGGATAGTAATATCATCAGGATACCTGGGCTCATTTCTTAAAGTACTCAATCCAGGATAGAAACTTAGAATTGACATAGACCTTCAAGATCATTTACTACAGCTTTCTAATTTTGCAAATGGGGAACTTGTGGGTCAGAGAAATTAACCAACTTGCTCATATCAAACAGATAGTAATAGAGCTTATCTCTTATGGGCTACCAGAGGATCCAGAATGGGTTTATGTGCATTTCTGAGAAGGAGACCTTACTTGGGAGAGTTGACTTGGTTGATGTCAGATGTCAGATCTGTTACGATTCCCTTATTTCTGACTTGTGATGTTAATTATCCATTTAAGAGTGTGTAATTATGCCAGGTGTGGTGGCGCATGCCTGTAGTCCCAGCTACTTGGGATGCTGAGGCAGGAGAATCTCTTGAACCCGGGAAGTGGAGGTTGCAGTGAGCCAAGATTGCACCACTGCACTCCAGCCTGGGCAACAGAGTGAGACTCTGTCTCAAAAGAAAAGAAAAAAAAAAAGTGTGTAGGTTTATACCTGATTGTGAATATTTAACCTCTCTCTGCTTCCATATTCTTTTTATTATTATTATTATTATTTGAGATGGAGTCTCACTCTGTCACCCAGGCTGGAGTGCAGTGGCATGATCTCAGCTCACGGCAACCTCCACCTCCCGGGTTCAAGTGATTCTCCCTGCCTCAGCCTCCTGAGTAGCTGGGATTACAGGCATCTGCCACCACACCCGGCTAATTTTTGTATTTTTAGTATAGACAGGATTTCGCCATCTTGGCCAGGCTGGTCTCAAACTCCTGGACTCAAGTGATCCACCCACCTATGTCTCCCAAAGTGCTGGGATTACAGGTGTGAGCCACTGCACCTGGTATCTTCCACATTCTTATCTATAAAGTGAGGGTAATTCCAGTACCTTCCTCAGAGGGTGGTTATAAGGACCAGGTGTTTTAATACATGTTAAGTGCCTAGACTGATGTCTAGGATACAGCCAAGGATTAATAAGAGTTAGCCGCTTTTATTATTTTTGTAATTATTCACTCTTCCATACTTTCTTTCCTAATTCATATAATCTTCAACCTTTTTGAAAGTTACTTATATCTCTTTCATACAGTATTGGTGGAAAGGGGGCAAGAGATCTTGCTAAAAAGTTGAGTGACAAAGATATCGGGGGCTACTGGATAAGAGGAAAAGAACACAGACTCCTCAGCCAAACTGCCTGGTTTCAAATGCCAGCATGTGACCATGAGCAAGTTGTTTAATCTCTCTGAGTCTGTTCCTACTCTGTAAAGTTGGGATTAATAATATCTACCTCCCAGGGTTGTTGTGAGAATTAAATGAATTCGTATATGTAAAGCACTCAAACAGTGGCTGACATGAACTGTGTGCTATACAGATGATGGCTGTTAAAATTATTTGTCTGCATTTTCTGTTTGGGACCTGGAGCCTCAACATTGGGCTGTGTAAGCACTGGCATGGGGGTGGTGTCTTTCAGCTAATCAAATGATCCCTTTCTCTTTCTTCAACATTATCTGGAATCAGCCTGCCAGCCCCAGTGCTCCACGTGTACCAGTGGGCTGGAGTGCTCATCCTGCCAGCCTCCCTTGCTGATGCGACACGGGCAGTGTGTGTCTACCTGTGGGGACGGCTTCTACCAAGATCACCATTCCTGTGCAGGTAATCTCTGGCTGGATCACAGCTGGGCCAACTCCCAAGACAGCTCCCCAATCCTGACCCCACCAAGTGATCTGGGGCCACCAGGAGCTGTAAGCACTTTTTCCAATACGAGAAGAAACTCTGAACAAGACTTCTGATGGGATGAGGAGAACAGTGTATTAGAGGAATGATACATGTTGAGATGTTGTTTTAATAATCTTATTAGGTTATTAGGTTCTTATCAATATGATTTAGTGGACTTATATGCCTACTTTTGTTTTATATTTTTAACTGAGATCTAGTTGAAATTCTTAATATCATAATAGTCTCTTGAGGTAGGAGTAGTCATAATATAACTTAATTTGTTTATACTTGGCCATTTTTTCAATAGAGTTTATAATTATAAGTTTAAAGAGTAAATGTATAAGTAATTTTTTAAATGCAGAAATGGAAGATGGGGGTTGTATTGGTCTGTTTTCACATTGCCATGTAGAACTACCTGAGACTGGATAATTTGTGAAGAAAAGAGGTTTCATTGACTCACAGTTCTGCATGACTGGAGAGGCCTCTGTAAACTTACAATCATGGCAGAAGGCAAAGGGGAAACAAGACACGTCTTACACGGTGTCAGGAGAGAGAGAGAGAGAGAATGAAGAGGGAAGTGCCACTTTTAAACCATCAGATCTCATGAGAACTCACTCACTGTCATGAGAACAGCATAGGGGAAACCGCCCCCATGATCCAATCACCTCCCACCAGGTCCCTCCCTCAACACATGGGGATTACAATTTGACATAAGATTTGAGTCAGGATACAGAGCCAAACCATATCATGGTTAATGGTGAAAACAAAGACAAGGGGCAGAGATACGAGTTTGTCTTCAGGAGAACAGATAATTAGATGTGCCCAGAAACTAAGGCAGGGTGTGTGGTGGCAGGGAAATCTGAAAAGGCAGATGGACCAGGGGAAGGTCTTGGATGTCATGCAAGGGAGCTGTGATAGCTACTGTCTGCAGCTAAACGTAAGGGTGGATCAGTGATGAGAATCAGAAGGTGGGCCAATTTGAGGGGCAGCTGATATACTCCTCTCTTTCACACCCTTGGTTAGATTTTCAGGAAAATCATTTGCAGGTAAATGATTGAGGTTAAAAAGGCTAAGTTCATGGTATTAATCAGATGTGCAGGCTAAATGAGTACTCGGGCCATGTGCAGGTCCTATGTGGAGGAGGCTGACAGTCCTCTCCATTCCAGTTCATGGTCAGAAGCGGAACTCATGGGGTTGTGGAAACCATGTTGAAAGGAAACACTAATTCTGTTTATGCCACAGTGATATGAGTGTAGCAGGGCCTGTTTTGTGATCAGTCATGTTGTAGAGTATGGAAGGCAGAATAGCTTCTGAGTTTGACTTGGAGGCTCTTTGATGTTTATAAGAATATCTCCTACATGTCTCTATCCTCAGCATCAAGGGCTACACAGAGTTCTCAGCATTGTTGAACAAGTGTATGATGAATGAATGAATGAGAATACTACCACTTGGTGGTCCTTCAAAGACCAGTGTTTCAATAGAAGTCTCAGCCATAAAGGAGAAAAGAACCCTTAGTGTTTATAGCTTATCATGTTGTGTTTACCTGTTACTTTAACACAGGTTAAAAGTGGGCACATGCAAATACCTTTATAAGTGTCTAATGGTTGGGTAATTTAGGTAAACTGCTGAAATTTTAATTTGATGAAATTACTGAATGCCTTTACTCCTTTCTTTTATCCCATCAAAGAGATCTCCTGCTAGCACTCGTGACGGATTTGCCTTTAAAAGGGAATTAATTTCCCCTAGATTTTACTCCTTCCTCTGTGCCACCTCCATCCCCTGAAATACGCACATACCACATACATATGACTTTTTTTGGGGGGAGGGCATTTTCCTTTCTTCCAGGCCCATTGTTTTAATTGGTGATGCTAATGCTAGTTTAGGGCATTTTGAAATGGGTAGTATTTCAGTTGATTACTGGTTTACATAGCTCACTGCTTCACATTCCATCCACATATCCACACACAAATGCCTCTAGTAGAAAGTTGCTGGGAAAATTTGTTCATGCTCCCTCCAGGGAATTAAACCAATTTGGTTTAGTTCAGGCTGGTTGCATTTTTATGCATAAAATAAGGAGAAAAAAAAACCCAGAGCCAAAGGAGAGAGAGAGGATCTTAAAAATTAAAGCTAAAGTTGTGATCAATTTTCATATACAGTCTTGGCACTAAGATCATCTTTCTAGATAAGCTTTCTCAGCTTTGGAATTTTTTGCAATATTCATGCTTGTACCACTTTTGGTGACTTTTCACCACTGACCTTGGAAGTCAGTCACTCAGCTGCTGCTCTTCCAATACGTGCTAAACTTTCCAAAAAGAAGCCTGCCGTTTTACGGTAACAACAGGTTTTTCTGGATTGATTCCTTTTGGCAGGGTCATTTATGTGATGATTGGGAAGTTGCCACTTTATTGGCTCATCAAAACCCAAAGAAACTGGGTGCTGTGCTGAGGAAACTAATGACCAGAAATCACCTGATTAATATTCATGTTCACTATGTTGAATAAAGGGCAGAGTGGAAAAAAAGTAGCAGATAAACATGGCTCTTCAACAAAAGAGTACAAGCAGGTAAACCAGAGGGAGTAAAGGAAAACACTTAGTCCTGCCTGAGAATCTTACCCATAAGGACCCTTATCATTTTCTCTTTTCCTTGAGTTTAGGGGTATATGTACAAGCACACACATGCATATAAACACGTGTGCATATATTAATACTATTGTTACATATTTTGCATGATTAAACTGAATAATGTTGGCCACACGATGCACTCCATACCAGTCCCTGCTTCATTTCCCCTGCCTTCACAACTCCAGAGTTTGATGCTTTGACCACTATACACTAAGGCTTAGCACTAGCCAGTTTTTATACGAACCTAAACCGGAGACAGATGTAGGTTGCCTTTTTTCACAGCAGGTAGGGCCCTAGAGTGATCACCCTGTTAGTACCCAAAGCTCACATTTTAGTTCTGGCACTCAGACTTCTGCTTTAACCTCTATGTGTCCTTTACCAACAGCTGGATCTGATTAACACCCCCTCTTGCCCATCCTACCCCACTCTTCTTGACTCTGTAGTCCTAGCACTGGGCTTGTACTTTGGTTCCTGCTGCTTGCCCTGCTCTGACCCATTTCCAGGAATTAATAGCCCACCGCTTAATTACCTGGAGACTGATGGGCAGGCTTTATCCAGGTATGGATGCTCCTTGCTCCCCCTCCCCACCTTCCCCACCACAATACTTGACCTGGCACTCTTCCTGCCTGGCTCTTTGGCATCACTTGCCTTGGATTTACTCTATTCCCTCTACCAGGACAGTGGTTCCATTGACTCATCTTAAAAACTCAGGTATTAAATCTAAACTGGATCCAGGTGGAACTCTCCAGGTCCTGAGAACATTCTTCCTTGTTTGTCTTGCCCCTCTTTTCAATCAGTCTCTGTTCCACTCTGGTGGGACCACTGAACTGTGCACACAAATCTTAGATATGAGAGTCCATAAGAATTTTACCAACAACACGCACCATGTAAGATTATGTGAAAATGAGTAGCTCGTAAGATTACGTGAAAATGAGTAACTCATAAGGTTGTAAGCTTTGAAAAGGGAAAGAGTAGGATTTAGACAATTTTTTATATGTATATCAATGTTTTGTTTGTCTATTTAAAACTTATTTTATTCACAAAAGCCTGAGGATAGAGCCATGTGTACCTCAGGGCAAATGCTGCCTTCATTCTGCAGGTGCAGATGTCATGGGGAGCCTGGCCCAGTGTTTAAAAGCTTGGACCTGGAAGCTAAACCACCTGGTTTCTTTTTTTCTTTCTTTCTTTCTTTCTTTTTTTTTTTTTTTTTTTTTTTTTTTTTGAGAGGGAGTCTCGCTCTTTCATCCAGGCTGGAGTACAGTGGCACAATCTCAGCTCACTGCAACCTCCGCCTCCCAGGTTCAAGCAATTCTCCTGCCTCCTGAGTAGCTGGGATTACAGGTGCTCACCACCATGCCTGGCTAATTTTTGTATTTTAGTAGAAACGGGGTTTCACCATATTGGCCAGGCTGGTCTCGAACTCCTGACCTCAAGTGATCTGCCTGCCTTGGCCTCCAAAAGTGCTGGGATTACAGGTGTGAACCACCACGCCCGGCCTCTTTTTTGTTTGTTTGAATTGGCTTATGATTTCTATTATTTATTACCCTTTTTTTTTTTAAGACAGAGTTTTGCTCTTATCACGATCTTGGCTCAATGCAATCTCTGCCTCCTGGATTCAAGCGATTCTCCTGCCTCAGCCTTCCAAGTACCTGGGATTACAGACATGTGCCACCATGCCCGGCTAATTTTGTATTTTTAGTAGAGATAGGGTTTCACCATGTTGGCCAGGCTGGTCCCAAACTCCTGACCTCAGGTGATCCGCCTGCCTTGGCCTCCCAAAGTGCTGGGATTATAGGCTTGAACCGCCGCACCCGGCCGAAACCACCTGGTTTCTAATCTTGCCTCTGTCACTTACCTATTCTTTAACTCCAAGCTTCAATTGCTTTCTGGGTAAAACAGGAACGTAATATCTGCCACATTGTACTGCCATGAAGATTGAATGAGTAAATTCACATACTCCATTTAGGGCAGCAGTCCCCAACCCTTTTGGCACGAGGGACTGGTTTCATGGAAGACAACTTTTCCATGGACCGGGGAGCTGGGGGTGGCTTCGGGATGAAACTGTTCCAGCTCAGATCATCAGTCATTAGTTAGATTCTCATAAGCAGCTGCAACTTAGATCCCTCACATAGGCAATTAACAACAGGGTTCACATTCGCTCCTATGAGGCAGAGCTTGGTGACAATGCTTGCTCACCCGCTGCTTGCCTCCTGTTGTGTGGCCCAGTTCCTCACAGGCCACAGACTGAAACTGATCTGTGCTGGGGGGTTGGGAACCCCTGGTTTAGAAGATGGTTCCTGGTGTCTAGAAAGCCTTTCATATAAGTTTAGAGACTTGGGTTCTGCTTTCCATTGTCCTTCTTCCTTGTTCCTTTTATCTCATTTCCCCTTTCATTCTTTTTTGACCATTGTTCTAGGTCCTGAGTACATGAAGCATGTAAAGTAAATAAGATTCACTCTTTGCCTATAGTGAGCTCACAGTCCAGGCAGGTTAGTTGCTGCTCGTGGAGATGTAAAATAAAACAAAACAAACAAAAACAAAAAACCAAAAGCCTTTGAAGTTTATTCTATATCGGAGTGCCGTATGTTCTCAGATTTTGAGATGTAGAGAAGCAAGCAACTGAACATTTTACAGGATTATAAGGGATAGGATTATTTTGAATGGCAACTCTACCACTTGCTGCAAGAGGGCTCTGGCAAGCCATTTAACCTCTCTGAGCTTCAATTTTTTCAACTGCAAAATGGGGATGATATTATCTACTTTAAACCATTATTATGAAGGTTAGAAAAGCTGTTTGAAATGTGTAAATACATTATGCCTGGCCTTAGTATGTGGACAATAAAAGGCAGCTATTGATATTATTGAAACCATTCCTTTATTTTTCAACCTATAGAGATAAAAAAACAAATAGCTTACATTAAGCAAGAAGAGTGTTCTGCCATTAATGTCTCATCTAAAATAAAATCTGCTTTTATGTGTTATGGAGAAGTAAATATATAGAGAACAGTACACTGTATTCTTTACAATAAATTAAAATCCCTTTTTCTTTAAAAAGGAAAGACAATTTTCCTTAAGTGCTCAGATTAAATAATGAGAATCTATGATTATTTATTTCTTAGCCAATATTGTGACATATTTAAAGGAAAAGTTTATAATAAAAAAACCTATAACATTTACATCTAGGATGTTGACCTAGTTGACATTTAAAAGCTATGGCCTGAGCAGAGGACCTTCTCAAGTTAATTATTTTTTGGAACTATGGTTGATTGGAGCAGCCAGTCATTTGCAGAAATGAAGCACTGACCCTGCACAGCCAGGTCCAAAGCAGTGGAGGTTTAATGGGTCTTGGTGTTGTGTTCCAACACATGACTTATCCCAGCCTAGCTGTGTACTGGGTGGACCTCTTGACAATGGCACCTATGAAACTACTGTTCTGAAAGCCAGGAGCCCTTCTCGCAAGACAGGGGCCCTCCTTGCTCTGTTGGGATGGTCATTGCCAAGGTAGTGTCACCTCCATAGCCCTTGCAACATATCCCAGGATTGGAGGATCAGTCTCAGTTTCATTGCCGGGTCACATACTCAGTTTAGGGGCCCTGCATGTTTCTACCACTGCCTTCACTCATTTTGTTCTACTCTTTACATCCTATGCATTGTTCAGAACTTCTTTGGCATTCTACAGCAATTATGGTCTCTTGCTAAACTGCTGACTTTCTCGTAAAGGTGACTTACTTCTTCAAGTGGTACCTCCTGTCTCTCCCATTCTGTTCATGCATAAATATTGGTGGAGCCTCTTCTGTGTACCAGGCCCTGTCCCAGACACCAGAGATACAGAGTGAAGCAGGTAGACAACTTCCCTCTAGTTAAGGAACTTAACTTCCTCAATGGGAGGAGAGTGCCTCTAAACAAATAAACAAGATAATTTTAAATACTTAGATAGTATCGTTACATGAAATTATTGTTATCGGTGCTATAAAGATACTTTACAAGGGAATATGATAGGAAATGATCAGTCATTGGGCAGGGACATGTCGTATACTTCTGAATTTCACATGGTGCTAAGTATATCTATGGCCCTTTGGAATAATTTTTGATAGAAAAAATGTGATAGACCATTGCATGGAGAGGAATGAACAGAAATGTACAGGCATGACTAAACTTTGGCTTACATATGACCTATCTTCCAGTTGGCTTCTACTAGTTGCTCCTTGTCCTCAATTTCTGGCTAGTTGTGGCCTCAGGAAAATTACAGACTCTCTATTTTTCTCACTCCTCTTTTTCTTCTCTTTTCCTCATGTTTAACATAGTTGTGTGCTTTATCAGAGTTGGGAAGGTAACTCATAAAATAAACTGTCTTCAAAACTTGGGTCGTGTCCATGGAGTATTTCAGGCCATTCAGAAGGGAAGACAATAGGATTGCCTTCTTAGAATGTAAGTTGTTTTTGAGTAAGCAAGACCCAGTGAGGCAGGTGACAACAGTGTTCCAAGGCCCCTCTCTCTTTGGATATTATATTCATGTACAGAATAAACGGAGAGAAGAGGGAAAACAGCTGGTGGTGTTGTGTCTGGGACCTGAGCTTTGGCAGGAAGCTGGCTGTGTTTGGCATTCGTCTTTGCCACTTCTAGACCTTTGCTGTGTATGCCAGAAGACAAATGACAGAACAAAAGTATCACATACCAGCAGAGAAAGCCTGCCACAGATGCCACAGAGGTTATCTTTCAGACAGATCCCATTCTTCCTGACAAATCTGAACCCCAAACTGTTTCAGCTATGGATTACAAACTAGTGACAAGTCTTCCGGCTTTCTGCCCAGTTTGGAAGGCTCTCAGTTATTTTAGCGAGACTGTATGGCATACATTCTTTCTCTTCTCCATTCCCCACCCAAGCGCTGTCCCTGTTCTGCCCTCCCCTGCTTCTATGCTGCCCACAGAGCTAACAGCACCTCCCTGTTAGTGCTGCTGAGATCTGAGCAGCTGTGTTAGTACAGCCAGGAGGTCTGAGAACTCCCCCCATCAAAAGGTTGTTTTGGTTGGCGGTCCTGCCTTTGGCTCTTCAATTTCAGAAGACATCACTGGAGTAGACAATAGGCATTTTAATTAACAGGGGCCACTGGGTGTAGGATTTGCGAGGGAACACAGGGAGTCCTAGCAGCTGTGGGTTTTCAGTGGTCACAGAGGATGAGTAGAAGCTGAGAAGCTGGTGGTCGTGAAAACCCTTGGATTATACCTGTGCTATCGATTCAGGAATATAGGTAGAGGGGCAGGAGATAGAAGAGATAACTTTACGAGATACTGCTGATGAGCTGAATGTCTGGCTTTGTCCTCTAACTTATGAACCAATGAAAAGTCCATGTGGACCTGCCAAAGCCTTCATTGGCTGGGATGTAATTTCCTTTGGTTCAAGTTCTGTGTCTACCAAAGACCCTGCTAAAAATTCAAATATGTTACCCCAGACAGGTAAATCACAGCTGTATCACAATCATGCTTAATAGGTTAACAAGCTATTTACCTAGCATGTACCTTAGGGAAAAGAACTACAGCTTTTCTCCCTCCACCATTAGGAAAATTACTAAAATTCCCCCCAAGTACCAAATGAATTTATGTTTATTCCAAAAAGTAATAAAAGTCAATAAAATACAAAGTATAATAAAAAGTCAGCTAAAATTCCTAACTCAAACTCCCCCAAATCACTACTGTTAGTATTTTGGTGTATGTCTTCCAAATTTATAAAGATATCTTTCTGTGTGTCTATACGCATACACTTTTTTTTTTCAAAACTAAAATTGTACTCTATTTACAGTTTTATTGCTTGCTTTCTTTATGTTATTACTTATCCTTCTACAACATCTTTTTAAAGCTGTTGTATAATTTTCCATCTCTGGCTATGCAATCATTCATTTAGCCAATCCTCTGTGGTTTGATATTTGTTCCTAATTTTTTAAATTATATGTAACCATGATGCAAACATTTTTAGTAGAAATTGTGGTAAATATTTTTGAATCAATTTTTAGACATGTGACTGCTGAGTCCAAAGGTTTATGTATGGTTTTTAAGCTTTTTGACACGGATTAACATATTACACTCTTTTAAGAAAGTTACACTGATTTGTACTCCTACCAGAAATGTATAAGGTTGCCTACTTGCCAGCACTCCAGTCGACACTAGGTATCACAAGCCTTCTTAAATTGTCAATTTGATTGATGTAAAATGAAATCTTGTTGAATTTTTTCTTTTACATGTTTTTGGGGTTCTTATGAAGCATGTGGAGTTAATCATGCTCGTCAGTTGATGGCCCATTTTCACCATTGGTCTGGGCCAAGCTATTCTCTTGCTTATTTGTCTGCCTATCCATCTGCCTGTCTGTTCCTTTTGTTATCATGCCCTATTCCCATTCCCCTTCTTCCCAGCTCCCCTTTTAAATAACTACACTAATGTGATTTAGTGTGTACTTTTTGTATGCCTATGCTTTTATTGTTTTGTATGCCTGGGTAGATATTTCCTTCGTTTTTTGTTTGTTTTGCTTTGTTTTGTTTTTGAGATGGAGTCTCACTCTGTCACCCAGGCTGGAGTACAGTGGCGTGATCTTGGCTCACTATAACCTCCACCTCCCAGGTTCTAACGATTCTCCTGTCTCAGCCTTCTGAGTAGCTGGGACTACAGGCGTGTGCCACCACACCTGGCTAATTTGATTTTTGTGTATTTTTAGTAGAGACAGGATTTCACCATGTTGGCTAGGCTGGTCTTGAACTCCTGACCTCGAGTGATCCACCCGCGTTGGCCTCCCAAACTGCTGGGATTACAGACACGAGCCACCACATTCGACCAGATATTTCCTTCTTTCTTGACTTTTTTTTTTTTTCTCACTAAGCACTGTTTCTAGGATGTGTACATGTTATTAGGTGGTGCAAAAGTAATCGCAGTTTAAAAATATAATGTGCATGTCTCATCCAGTGCGTCTAGTTGCTGCTCTCCTGTTTGGTTTGCGTATCTCCCGCTTTTGATGATGCCGAAGATTTTTTTTTACGTGTTCGTACTTTTTTCTATTATGAAGTTCCTCAAGTACTTATGAGTTTTCAGAATATGTGGAGACCAGACACATTGTAAAGCCTTCAATTGGCAAAGGAAGGCAGTAGCGGGCAGAGGCCCGATCTGGGAAGGGACAGAATATTCGAGTAAAAGGATCAAAAATTGTGATGGCTCAGATCTCTTTGGAACTTCTTTTAAATTAGCCTAGAGTTTCGGCATCTCAGGCAACCAGCCTTGGCATCTTGTGGGGCTGTGATTGGGGAAGGGGAAGGAGTCTTTCAGGCATCAGGGCCTCACTAAGGTATTTCCAGTCACTTTCAAAGAGCTTTTGCGGTTGTTTTGTAGAGTTTGCAAGGAAAGAGCTTCTAAGTGTGAAGCACCTAGGAGAGGCTGGAGCTCCTTCATATAGCTGCTGGCCGAATCCCTGCAGGCTGTAATTCTTCCCTTCCCTTCCCTTCCTTTCTGAGCGAGCCAACCTTTCCTGTAGTCTTTTCCATCCTTCCCCCTTCTGTCTTGTGTTGACCTTTAATTTTCTCTCTTTAAAATTACTTTGCTTTTGACAGCAGTTGAGACAAAATGAAGATCCCCCCATGCCATTCATATGATCACACACAACATTCTTTGCTTTTCCAAACTTGTCATCTCTCCATGTCCTCGTGAATTAGGTACAACAAATATTATTATTTCCGCTTTACAGATTAGGAAACCAAGGAACAGTGAAGTTGAGTTCAAGACAGAAACAATTTGTCATCCAGCAAGAGCTTCTTATTGAAAATTTACCCTCCTGATAATACTTCAAACCTTGGCGAGTACTACCTAGTCATTGTGAGATCAGAATGAAAGCTGGCAGTTGCCACAAACTGGATAAGAAACAGAATGAAGGAATTTGATTTGCATATATCACACCTGCTTGTGCCTGAAGTTTGGGCTTTTTCTGTGCAATTGTGAGGAAAAACATCTTGGCAGTTTGAAAATCTGAACTGCAGCCTCACTGATGAATCTCAGAGGAACTACAGATCATCACAGAAAAGAGCACACGGGTGTCTGTATCCACTGCTCTGGGTCTGGGAAGGCTTTGTGGAAAATAAGGTGATTATAGGAAGTGCTTTTAATGTTTCCCTGGAAAAGGGCTGCATTTTATTGTTAGAGAGGTATAGCTTAAAAATTTTTTTAAAGCAATCTTCTATTTCAAAAGTATCAGCTAGTAAAAGAGGTGTGCTATTTTTAGAGTAGGGTTTCAGTAAAGAATTGCAAAAAGAAAAGTAATTTGCTCCTTTTCATTTTTGGAATGAATTGCTGAAGAAACCCACACATGTCTGGTTATGCTCCAGAAAAGTCAGGGACCTTACCAAATAAATTATCTGCTGCCTGTGAGATAAAAAGATAGCTTTCTCTTATTCACCCTCTTTTAAAATTTATTGCCACAATATGTAATTCAAACCCTGTGTGATCTGAAATGTATCACTAAGAGAAATTATGGTGAAAAGTCAGGGAGTGACCTCTTATTTTTTATAATAACCCAAATATAATAAAAGCCACATGTAAGAGATAATCTGTGGTAGCATATGTTCAGTGTTAGAAATTAGAAATCAATTGCAAACACAGTGGGATTTTCGCTAAATCAGTAGATGATAGTTGTTCTTGCCACACAGGGGAAAATGGGTAACTATATGAGAAGATGGGCATGTTAATTTGTTCCTCTCTCTCTCTATATATATATATACACACTAATCCTCTTTATATATATATTTTAAGGTATACAACATGATATTATAAGGTGTGTATATATATTTAAGGTATATAGCATATTATAAGGTGTATATATATAGCCTTATAAAATATAAGGTGTATTAAACATAAATATATATTATTAAATATATATAAGGTACATATTTAAGGTATACAATGTGATATACAGTGTATATATACACACACTTTTTATAATTATGTATATATAAATATATATACACACACCTTATAATATCACATTATATACCTTAAATATATACCTTATATATAAATATATGTATAAATTATATATACACCTTATAATATCGTGTTGTATACCTTAAATATACACAATACAATTTATTTTAAAGAAACCACAGTGGAAGTATATCATTATAAGAAATGACAGCTCAGCATATTCCTGTGTTGAAATAAAAATTCCTTCTGCTGTTGTGTCTGGCCATGGAACATGTCTTTTACGTAATATGTAAAAAAACAGTAGGACCACTGTCATGTTCGGTACTCTATATAGATGCAGCATCAGTATTTATCATCATAAGCAGATTTAGACTTCAGCATTTATTAAGTACATATTACGGCTTCAAGTTTCTCTTAAGTTATATCTTAAGACTATGACCTTGTGGTGAGTTGCTTCCATGTAGAAGGTAACTAAAAGGATGAATCCCCCATAACCAATTTTAAAAATCTGCTGTACATTCATTTAGCCTACACTTAATGAGTACTGACTAGGTGCCAGGCATCAGTCTGGATACTGGGGGTTTACGATGACTAAAACGTGGTCCCCATTTGGGAGGGTATTGAATTCCATTGAAGATTGAATTCCATTGAGATTGATTCGTAACTGAGTAAGTTAGTACAGTAGGATAAATATAATAAGAGAGGCATATGCAACACATTGCAGGAACATAGAGAAAGGTTATTAGACAAGTTTAGTGAAGCTTCACAGAAGTAGTGACAACTTAGGAAATATAAATGGGAAATTAAATATAAACAGGATTTTAGGATCTAAGGAAGGAGCTGGAGACACTGTGGGCTGGGCAAATCCTGTGTGGGGCATCCAGAACTCACAGGTGGGCACATGGCACACGTAGGGTGCTCTGCTTCATAGAATTGGTGTGCGTGGGGAGATAGTGGAAGATGGAGCTGGAAAGTTAAGGAGAGCTCAGTTTGTGGGGGGGCCTGAATGCCATCCCTAAGTCTGTTGATTAAGGCCATCCTGCTCATTCTTGGGTCTCTGTCCTGATTGGTAACACCAAGGGTATAGTAAAAATATCTAACAAGCAGTATGGCACAGATGCACATCAGAGAGAAGGAGGGGGACCCCCAGACCTTCTCCTGTGTCAGACCTTTTGTTTGTGGAGCATGATGTCGGGTGGAGATTCCGGGGATGAAGCTCAGGGTGACAGCCATTTATCAACCAGTTTGAAAGTATTTTACTGTTTTAACAACCAGTATAACTGCATGTCTGTGCTGCTCTTCAACCAGTCGCTGAAGAGAGCTAGGGAGCTATGCTTTCATTTCTTATCTCCTCTGCACCTCTGGACAAAGATGATTTCATCCCCTGCAGATGTCTTGAGTTACTTTCTTTTCTCCCCACTGCCAGAATGAACTCCCTAAAAAGCAGAAGTGATCATTCCACTGCCCTGATTAAAACTTTCCATGGCACAAAGTCCAAGGTCCGTACCCTAGCCCATCTGAACTTGGAAGTCTGACCCCTGTTGTCTTTTTAGCCTCACTTTCCATCCATCATTTCCTTGGCACTTATGCCCAGTGCAGTTGGTGCAATGTCACCAGTGCACCTAGGCAACAGAATGTTCTAAGTGTTCCTGCAGCAGACCTCAGATAAAGTGGCTTACCTGTGGCCAGCTGGGAACATGCCTTACCCGCATCCTTGTGTGCTTCTATTGGATGTTGATGTATCAACTTGGCATAACTTTTTAGAAATGAGAGCAGATTTTCTGTTTGTTTGTTTTGGTAATGACTTTAGATCAGCTCCAGAGTGAGTGAGGCAAAGGCATGAACAGTCATTGACTCTTCAGATGATGACTACAGTCTGTAATGAAAGGGTGGTAGAATACCTGAATGCCAGGCAGATTTCATGTGTGTTAAGGGTAGAATTTGTTACTGAGACTTTGCATCCACATCTTTAACTATAATTTAGTGCCAAGTAAATTATGACTAAAACTTAACCTAAGCTTAAGGATAAGTTTATCCTTAAACTTATCCTGCATATGGACAGTATTCTCATGTAACATTTATAAAATATACATAAGGAGTTAAATTTAAATGAAGTTACTCAAGAGACATTTGTAAAGCACAAGCAGTGTGCTTGGTACAGAGTTAAAAAAACAGAAATAGGCCCTGCCCTCATGGAGCTTACGGTCTCACAAGGGAACCAGATGATGAATAAGGAAACTTTCCTTTGTCTCCGCTTCCCACCCCATTAGTCCAAGTCCTCTCTCACCTGGGTCATGCAGTAGACTCCATGCTGGTCTCCTGCTTACTAGCAGGTCCTTATACCCTCTCTACATGGCAGCCAGAGAGTGGTTTGAAACATCTCAATCAGATCTTCTGTCTGTCTTGTGTGAGCTCATTTATGACTTCACATGGGAATTAGGATAAAAGTCCTAATTTCTTTCCTTGGTCTCCAAGGTCAAGTTTGACCAGGCCTCTGCCTATGGCTGCAGCCATGGATCATGCCATGGCCCCCCCACTGTGCCTCACCAACTCCAGCCATAGGGTTAGCCCTCAGTTTCCCCAAACACACATGCTCCTTCCCTCCTCGAGAGTTGCTCGTAATGGTCCGACTCCCTGTGGCTGACTGCCTCTCATCCTTTTTATCTACAGTTGGTCCCCACCACCCCCACCACTGTTACTCTTTATTGCAGAGCCCTTTCTAGCAGTTAATGCAATTCGTAATCATCCCTACCGTTTTTGGGGAGAAAAAGTATCTGAAATTAGGACTTGCTTGTGCAATTTAGAACTGAGAAGAGAGAGTTGGATCTTGAGGTTTGCAAGGCAGATATCCTTCCTTCTGCCTCCAAAGGGATGCCTACTTGAATTACTAAGGTAGGGTTACAAAGCTGCTTGCAAGCAGCAAGACATTCATTCTACCTACCAATTTTGGTAAGAATCAATGCCTCTGCAAACTAGGTGGTGCTCCATTGTGAAGGAAACATTTTAAGAATTAGGATGTTAGGGGTTAGCCATACAGTTAGCCAAACTGGAAAAAATTCAGTTATTCAGAATAGGTCCTTCTGCAGAAGTGCTAAGGTGAAGAGTGAGCTTGAAGAGTAATCAAAAAAAATCAAATGCTGAAAGGGAGAACATTTTAAAATCTTAAAGGAGCAAGTTATAGTAAGAAATTGAAGGTATAAGAGAAAAGCAAGCTTTGTGAGTTCTTAAGACACATGTTTAGGACAGATAATACTGGGGGGAAAGAGCTAGAAAGGCAAAGTACAATAGATGTCAAGTAGGACTGGGTCCTCAGAAAGTTGGATCTGGGACTAGAGTCCAAGGTATCCCTCCTCAGCTGATTCTGATGGTGCTGCAGTTGGGAGGTGGTGATCCTGTGGATACTCCGTGGTGTGATTACAAAAGGCAAGGGGGTGGAGGACCATATGATTTCGTTAACCAGTCCATCTTTCTCTAGACAGTCATGATTTCCTTCTCTGTAAATCCCATTTCTCAAAAGCCTCTGATTTCCTCTTCTGAATCGCTTAGCAGTACTTCACTGAAGTTGTACTTCTGGCCAATAGAAAGAGTTCCTTGGAGAAGTGGGTGTTGTGTTTGTCCTGAGGTGTGAATATGTCAATAGCAGTTTAGGAACTAAGGAACAAACTGACATCCTCCTTGTGAATTCTAAAACATTTAAAAGAAAAACGATGACCAGTCCTTTCTGCTGTAGGCTACTCACTGATTTTGCTGTTTGTCTGCAGTCTGCCATGAGTCCTGTGCAGGTTGCTGGGGCCCAGCGGAGAAGCACTGCTTGGCCTGCAGAGATCCCCTCCACGTGCTGAGAGATGGCCGCTGTGATAGCAGCTGTGGAAAAGGCTTCTACAACAGGCGGGGCACCTGTAGCGGTGAGTGCTGGGTTGCGTTGCCGACGTATCCTTTCCTTTTTCTCTTTCAGCATCCCTTGTTGTATTCAAATCATAGCACACCAATGTTTCTTTTACTCAACATATATGTGAATAGCTGCTGAGATTAATCTTTGATTTAGATGTGTATAAAACATTTTTCACTGGTGGGATTTCTCTTAATTACCCTACCAGTCTGCTAGTGTTGGGGTGCTCATTCTAGCCTTGTCCTGCAGATGAAGATAGTGAGGCTCAGGTGGCCTGCTCAAGACCCACAGCTGGAGGGAAAGGAGCTGGGCTCCCACCCAGGCTTTCCTTTCCCCAAATCCCAAAGTCTCTATCAACACCAGACTGCGTTCCAAATGTACGTGGGGACAAAGAGACTCTTAGGCCAGTGGAGGGTAGACCCACCTTTGGTGTTGGTGCCACTGACTTAAAGCTGAGCAGTTAGTATCCATTCTACCTTAACACCCATGGCTATAGCAACGAGAGTTAACCCAGCTTAGTGCTTCCTTGAACCAGGCACAGTTCCAAGTGCTTTATAAACATTAACCCACTGAGAGGCAGGAAAGTCAGGAGGAAAAGCATGACTTTCGGCACGTTAGTCAATCTCTCTGCATGTCAATTCCCACTTGTGAAACGGGGATATTAGTAGCACCTGTGGAAGACACAATAACGGGCTCCCAATGATGCCCTTGTCCTAACCGGTAGAACTGTGGTGTGTTCCCCTGAATGGCAGAGAGGACTCTGTAGGTGTGATTAAGTTAAGGATCTTGCCGTGAGGATATTATCCTGGATGATCTGGGTGAGCCCCCGTATAATCAATCACAAGAGTCCTTATATGAGGGAGGCAATAGAGACGACAGAAAAGTAGGGTCGAGGATGGGACCAGAGGTTGGAGTGATAGAGTGAAGTAAGGAAAATGCCATGAACATGCAGGTGACTTTTAGAATCCGGGAAAAGGCAAGGAAACAGATTCCATCCCTAGAGCGTCCAGGCAAGGAACAGATTCCACCCCTAAAGCTTCCAAAAGGAACCTTGATTCTAGGACTTTTAAACTCTAGAACTGTAAGATGGCAAATTTGTGTTGTTTTAAGCCAAAGAGTTTATGGTAATATGGTAATTTGCTACAGTAGCCATAGAAAATGAATACACCCCCTATTCAGAAAGCTGTTGAGAGGATCGAGTTAAGACATGCAAGCACTTAGCATAGTGCCTGGTACATAGTAAGCGTTCTATCAGTGTTTGGTGTTTAATCCTCACAATTTCATGAGGTAGATATAACCATTCTCATTTTCCAGATAGGAAACTGAGAGGGTAAGAAACTTGCTTAAGGTCACACAGCTAATAAGGGGCAGAGTTGGGATTCAAGCTTAGATATTCTGGCTCTGGGTCTTAACTGCCTAGGAACCACTCTGTTGCTCATTATAATGTGGTATTTCCTTATGCACTTCTGCCTGTGTTTTTTTAAGTTTTCCTTTTCGTTATCCTTTCCCCCTTTCCACCTCTGCACCTTCTTCTGTGTCTTCTGTCAGTCTTTAGATGAACTGGCTACCCCTGTGGGCACTGCCAGGTCTGCAGGCATCCTGACAGTAAATGAAAGGTTTAAATTGAGTTTACTTTGATGGTCATACCTATAGAGAGGCCAAGAGGACTTTTTTTTTCCATAACTAAGTCCACCAAATCAACAAAAATGTGTGGCTCATAAAACTTTCTTGAGTTATTGTCCTCATTTTGTTCACTGAGCAGGGCAACAGCAAAAATGAGATGATTTTAGGGACTTGACAAATCCACTTGTCTTAGAGAAGAGAGATAGCCCTTGGCAGCTGCTTCCGTAAAGCTGTGCAGGGATCCATCAGTATTGCCAGGGTGAAAAATCTCACCTGGTATCGATGAGTCACAGGTGGCTTTTATGTGGATTCAGGAGAGAACAAGGAAAGAAAGGCCAGGCTGCCATTAGCCTGAGCATGTTAATCTTTTTCTGCCAGCATCACTTTCCTGCTCAATTAAGCCAGATGTATTCTCTAAAGGTCGACAGATGTCAAATTTGCACTAATCCAAGGGCCTAAAGGCATTCACCCTTTAAGTCCCCTGGGATGCTGGTTACTGTGACTGATGGAGGAACAGTGACACTGACCTGCCACTGAGACTCTACATTATCTGGATTGAGAAGGCAACTTTTGCTGGAGAAGCGGTGTATTGAAAAAGAGGAATAGTTAATGTGAGCCTTGAGGCTGTGAGAGGTGGGAATCTGCTTTATCTGTACACATTTTGAAAAGCATCTGAAAGAAACTTCCAGGCAGGAGGATGGATCATAGCTGACATGAGTCAACCAATGAATCAATGGATCTGCAAGTAATTACTAAACACATGTCATGTGCTTAGCCTGATGCAAGAGTTTGTGATGCTACTGGTGTTGACCAACAGGCCTTTTAATACACAAAACTGGAGCTTACACTTTTTATAAAATTGTTACCATTCTCCAAGTTTGTATCAAAATGACTTCAGAAATGTTCACAGAAATATTTCTAAAACAACAGTGAACTAACTCACTGATTGGTATCGGAATGTTAATTAAGACGTCGGATGCTGATAATGCTGACTTATTTCCATTTCAGATTAGTGCTATTCAAGATAAAAACTGGCTGATGTGAGTTTAATAATTTATAACCTACCAGCCCATATCTGTAGAAATCTCAAAGTCAAGTGCTTAGAAAAAACCAGCATAGCCTGTTATGAAGGGTGGTATGCCCTGGCTGAAAGATCTTACAGTAACCAGGTTCACCTGTGGTATGTGTATTGTGTTCTACAAATATTAGATATAAAGGGTGGTACAATTCAAAGGAGGAAACCTCCTCATTCTTTTATCTTTTAAGTGTTTATGCCATTATGAAGGACTTTTCTGACTGTAGCTAACATAATAAATCAAAGCATAATAAATCAGAGGTTTCTGTTAGTCATTCCCTCTCTTTCTTTCCTTTCTCTTTCTTCCCTCCTTTTTTCTTTCTCCCTTTTCTTTTTTTTAATCTTCATTTCTCTTTTGCACCCACGCAACCATTTTTTAAAATATTGTTATTTTTATGAGCTTATCTAACTGGGTATTTTTATTTTGAGTGCATGTGTATTTAATTTTCTTAAGTGAGATGTTACAAACTGCGTGCTGTTTCCTTCTTTTCTCACTCAGGAGTACATTTTTTAGATGCACTATGTTGTTCTCTCCCCTAGCCCTTCACTTCTCACTGCTGTGTAGCGCTCCCTGGTGTGCCCCCCTCATACTACCCATCCACGCTTCCAGTGATGGACTCCCTCCTTTCTCTCCATCTGCATCACTAGAGAGCACCAGGGAACAGCCTCAAATGTGTTCCTTTGTAAAGCTCTAGAGGGAGTTTCCTGAGATTTATATCCAGAAGCAGAATGACTGGTTTTTTGACTCTGCATATTCTTCATTTGACCAAGTAGTGCCGGGTTACTTGCCAGAATGGCTGTGCAATCTACATTCCCAAGCATGAGGGTTCACTCATCTCCACATCCTTGCTGCCACTTGGCATTATCAAGATTCTGATTTTTTCTGATCAAGAGTATAAAGAGTCAACCCATTAAATTTGCCTATTTCTGATGATTAATGAGTTTGAGCATATCTTCAACTCCTGTTGGTCTTGAAGTTTCCTATTCTATAAATTACTTTTTAAATGTGCTTTTCTCATTGTTCTATTGGCCTTGCCTCCTTTTATGGAGTTCATTTTATGGAGTTTCCTTGTATGTTATAGATAGATAGTAGCCTTTTTTCAGTTTTAAATGTGCAAATTTTCTCACTCTGTTGTTTTTTAACTTTGAATATAATGCCTTTGTTAAACAATAATCTTTAATTCATTATTTTTTGCTTTAAGGCTTTTCTTTTGAAATTTTAATAAGACCTTCTCTGCTAAGGTTCAAAAGTAAATTATTCTGTATTTTCTTCTATTAATTTGATGTTTTATCTTAACTTAGGTTGTCTATATATATATATATATATATATATATATATATGGCTTTAAGTAAGGGTCCCATTTGATTTTTTTCCATTTCACGATCCAGTTTTCCCAACATTATTTAGTCATTCAGTCTGGACTTCCTTATTTCTCTTTATTGTATATTAAATTTCCGTATATACAAAGTTCTGTCTGAGCTATAAGATATGGAAATTTCTAACTTTCCATAGTCTAAATTTCTGTTCTTATACCACTATTAAACTATTTCGTTCATTAATTTCTATGGCTTTGTAGTATGTCTCAATATCTGATTGGGAAAATTTCCTTTCTTTTCAAAGTTGACTTAGCTATTCATAAACTTTAGAGTACATTTACTGAATTCTTAAGAAAATTCAGCTGGGGCTGGGTGTGATTGCTCACACCTGTAATCCCAGCACTTTGAAAGGCCAAGGCGAGAGGATCTCTTGAGCTCAGGAGTTTGAGACCAGGCTGGGCAACGCAGTGAGACCTCATCTCTACCAAAAATTAAAAAAACAATTAGCCAGTTGTGGCAGTGTGTGCATGTAGTCCTAGCTCCTCTGGAGGCTGAGGCAGGAGAATCACTTGAGCCTGGGAGACTGAAGCTTCTGCGAGCCATGATCATGCTGCTGCACTCCAGCTTAGGTAACAGAGTGAGACCCTGTCTCAAAAAAAGAAAGAAAGAAAGAAAACTCAAGTGGAATTTTTATTGATATTGCATTGAAGTTATAGATTAGTTTGGGGAGAAATTACATCTTCCTAATAGTTTTATTTAGATTTACAAATTTCCCTCTAGGCATAACTTTAGGTGTATCTTAAAATGTTTGATATGCAATGCTTTTATTGTTGGTCAATTCTAATTTCTAAATATTGCTGCAATTTTTCCTTTCTGGGGAATTGCATTTAGCTTTCAGATTACTCACTGCTGTTGAGATGTCAGTTCTAGAATTAGAAACCTCAGGAGCTTTGTGGCATGTGGGAGGGAAGAACACTTTTCAGATTAATTTTCATTTCTTCCAGTCCTGAGTTGAGGGGTGATTTTCTTTTTCCTTGATATTAAGACCATTGCCATAGCCCATTCTCTTACTCTACACATTTGCCTGTGGACAGATGCTGAATTTTTCAGGATGCGAGATGGGACATTTGGCCCCATCATTTAGCATCTTTTTTCTTATGTTCTCAAAATATTTTTCAGGAGGTTAGCAGGGTGTAGATGGATTAAGGGAACAGACAGAATAAATTTCAGCAGTTCTCTATTTTTGAAACATTGATTCTCTGTAGCAGGAAGGTTCGCTTTGTTTATTTTTAAAGACATTAGCCAACCAGCATAGAAAAGATTGAGTCACAGACTTGCCTGTGACTGCACTCTCTCTCACCTCCTTCCACCCTTCTTAAGGAGGCCTTTCTCTGCTCTGTTCAAAGCCAGTCTCTCAACTGCACTTTTGCATATGTACCCCCCTTTTCTCCTAGATATTCTTTCACCAATCATTCAAACTCTTCTCTTTTAAAAATCCTTTCCAGGATCTATATTTGCCTTGAATTTTTATAATATAAGAAAGACAAAATAACCTTTTCCCCTTTGAATTATTTGTTTCCCTCTCCCCTTCCGTTCTCAGCCTGGGTCCCTCAAAGGAACAGTTTATAATCATGGCCTTCACTTTCATTTGGTCTAATGACTCCACTGAAATGTGTGGCACAGGACACCCACAGCCTGGTTCTAAGTGTAGTAAAACTTTTCAGATGTTATTTGTCTTCTCTGCACCTGTCATGACTTTCTTTTGCAAACCTTTTTCCTCCCTTGGTTTCTCAGTCACCATGCTCTTTTTTCTCTTCCTTATCTTTGGATCATTTCTTCTTGGTCAGCTGTACTAGTTTTTTTTTTTCTTCTTCTTCTTCTTTTCTTAAGTGCTGATGCTACCCAGGTCCTTGCCTACTTCTGTCTTATCCTGCATAGTTTTCCTGAATCATTCAACTAATTTTTAGTTTCAACAATTGCTTGTATATGATGACCCCACACCTCCCCTCCGAGCTCCAGAGCTGTAAGTCACATTGCTCCCTGGATTGTGCATGTTCAAAACTGAGCTCATGGCACTCCCCCCACCTATTCTCCTTCCTGTACTCTGTGAGTGACATCACTTGTCCCCCAAGACAGACCCCTGGAAGCCATGTGAGATGGTTTTTTCTTCACTGCTCTCAAATCTCTCACGACCTCCACAGTTCTAATTCAACCCTTACTCATCTTGCTCCATGCTCATTGCCATGGTCTTCCAGCAGGGCTTCTAACCTCTTCACCCTCCAAACTGAGGCCAAAATGATCTTTCTTAGACACAAATACAGCCATGTTTCTACTGTGTTTAGAACTGCAGGGGTTCAAACTCATTGCCTTTCTTAGGATGAAAATCGAGACAACAGAGTCAGGCCATAGGTTTCTATAATCTGGCCTTCCCACTTTTCCAGCCAAATGAAATGGCTGTTTTCCTGGGCAGCCTAGTCTCCTCCCAGTTTCTGAGACTCAGCTTACTTCACGGCCTCAGCCTGGAGTACATTCCCATCAGCCTGACGTGGTCCCATTGCTTCCTAAGACAATACTCAAGGGTCACGCCTCTATGAATGCTTTCTTGACTTTTCTACCTCTTACCCCCACCCTCACATTTTTTTTTTTAATTTTCATTGCGCCTATATAGATTGATCTGAGTGATATTTTAGATATTTCCAATATTGTCTATTTCTTTTCCTGTATTAGACTACTAAGCTACTTAAAGTGAAAACTTAGTTGATTTGGTTTTTGTGTTTCTACCCACTGGCATAAGACCTGACACAGACCTTAACAGGTGTTTTAGGGGGTAAACAAATAAGTGAATGAGATCCTGAAAGACTGTGTGAAGTTCAGCAATTTTAACATAATTTTAGTAGCGTGACCTTGCTTAGTAGAATCTTGACTTTCTAAATTCTCTCTCCAAGTAGCGTAGAATAAAGGATAAAATATTTGGTACATATTTATGCTAAAAAAATTTATTATTTATCTGAAATTAAAATTTTATGGAGCATCTGGTATTTTTATTTGATAAACCTGGCAACCTCACCTCTAAGGCCATTTTAACTTCGAACCTCGTATTAAGTTGGTTACACTGGTGGGTGTGCCTGAGAGTCTTTCTATGCTTAGTTCAATGAATAATTCTTCAATTCTCTTTCAACTGTGAAAACAAAAAGCACAGAGTCCAATGAAATGTTGGAATCAAGGAAACAGAATTCTGCTGAGTAGCCAGAAAATGAGATGATGATATTGATACCCATTGTGGATATTGTAAAGAATAGACTTCACTGCTTCTTTTGCTCACTATTGCCTTTCTCTGATGGGTTTTTTTGCCTCCCCTTAGCTTGTGACCAATCCTGTGAGACTTGTGGGCCCAGTAGCCCCAGGTGTCTTACCTGTACTGAAAAGACAGTGCTGCATGATGGGAAATGCATGTCTGAATGCCCTGGCGGGTACTATGCTGATGCCATTGGCAGGTGCAAAGGTAAGAGATGGGTCACCACCATCATCTTCAAAAAGTATTGAGTACATGTTTGACTATACTTGGTGCTATATGCTGCTCATTTGGGAACTTGAGTGTATGATGGGAAAGCATTACTTTAAAAGGGATAGCTTTTTCATTATGTGTATTTGGTATGAGAGTGGGAGATATGGGTGGATGCTGGGGGACTAGAGTGCTTTCATGAAGGACTTATGTATGTTAGTCATCATTAGAGTTCATTTGGTCCTTTTGAAAAGCCCAAGACATCTTTAACATACAGTCCTTGTTTACTTGTAAACCATCACTAACTTAGGTTGCAGATGTAACAGAATCATTTCTTATATGACATGTATGATGTAGGTCATGTATTGACAACTACAACATACCACAAAAATAAAATTAAAAAGTTAAACCAAATTTGATAGCTAGTAAAGCTAAAGTCTGTGTCTATTGAAAACTTGTTTTTGTGTGCTGCTATACATTGTTTCTTTCAGACTTATATAGCCTAAACTATGAAACATACCCATTTGAGACTTTATAAATTTCAACCTTATATATATACCTGACTTGTGTCTTTCCTCACAGATAACTCTGAGAACTTCTTGTTGCCTGGAACATCTTGATCTGCTCTCCTCTCTGAAACATATGCCCACTTCCTCATATCTACCTACCGTCTTATAGTGTAGGGTGTTTAGACCCGTCTCAACATCTCTCCTTAGCAGCCTCCCCTTTGCCTGCCAACACCTTTACTCACCCAGTGTTCGCCACCTTTCCTCTGTGTCCTACCCCACGTTCTCATCCCATCTCTACCCACCACCCCCAGCTCCTGACCATGGTCCTGCAGAGCCTTCTTCCCATATCTCACTCCTGACCCCAGCCCTGCTAGAGGCTCAGCCAGGCCATGCCACCAGCAGCTGTCCCTTAGAGTCAGAGATGTCCCTGTTAACACCAGGGCCAAAGCAGGGGACATGTATTCCTAACATTGTCATATGTTGTAGTCAGAGTTGTTACTGTAATTGTTACTTAAAATCCTAGAATGTTAAAGCTGGTAGTATCTTAAATGATCATTTTGTCCAACCTTTCACTGTGCTCATACCAAGAAAACTAGGCCAGGAGAGACCCAGGCTTGACTGAGGGCATTGATGAATTGGTGGAGACACTGGTCAAAATGCCAGTGCTTCCAACACTCCAACCCACAGCCTTTCCGCTCTAACCCATTTAGGCAGTGTGAGGTTTAGGTCCAGACGGACCTAGGGCTAAATCTCAGCCCTGCTATGAATAAAGCCTGTAATCGTAGGTAAATTTTTTAACTTCAGTCTCCTCATCTATAAAATGTAGTTAGTAATAACTACCTCATAATGTTGTTAGGAAAATTAAAAGTGACAATGTGTAGAAAGTGCTTAATACAAACACTAAATAAAGGGTAGCTAATAAGCAATATGTAGAGCATGGCTAAATGGTGGGTAAAGGGCCATGTGGGCAGTTCTGACAGTGTAACCACCTCCCAACACATTTTCCCCTTGGTTTGGTGTGACATCCAGAGGGACTAAGAGTCCCAGGCTTGCGAAGCCCAGTCAGGAAGTGGGCGCTTTATTCACCCCGTCCCATGGTGTTCTCCCTCTCACTTTCTTCCTCAGTTTGTCATAACTCGTGTGCCAGCTGCTCTGGGCCCACAGCCTCTCACTGTACAGCCTGCAGCCCCCCCAAGGCTCTGCGTCAAGGCCACTGTCTGCCCCACTGTGGAGAGGGCTTCTACTCTGACTACGGGGTCTGCAAAGGTATTGTTGGTGTCACCATCATTCTTGAGAGGCTATCCCACAAGAACATAGATTTACTTCTTTCAATAATATAACTTTCCAGTGTAACTTTTCTTCTAGTATATCTTTTATGGCTATCCATACATTATAAACATTTTTCATTACAATAGTTTTGCGAAGGGTTGATCTGAAAAAAATTCATTTGAAAATTTGTGAAGACACTCAAAGGGTTATGATTTTTATTTTCTGGCTGTTTTTAGGGGGAATATTATTTTCTTTCCTGTATATTAAAACAAAATAGAACCCTTGCCTCCTTTCTCTACTCTCCTACCTTTGCTAATGTTTTTCTTAGACTTCATTTTGTTTTTCCCTGAAGAATTTCTTTTTGGTATTGATATTACTGAGCAAACTGAGAGTCACTAGCGATGCCTCTGGGCTGAGTGAAATGGCAAAATCTTTTTTTTTTTTTTTTTTTTTTTGAGACGGAGTCTTGCTCTGTCGCCCAGGCTGGAGTGCAGTAGCCGGATCTCAGCTCACTGCAAGCTCCGCCTCCTGGGTTTACGCCATTCTCCTGCCTCAGCCTCCCGAGTAGCTGGGACTGCAGGCGCCCGCCACCTCGCCTGGCTAGTTTTTTGTATTTTTTGGTAGAGATGGAGTTTCACCGTGTTAGCCAGGATGGTCTCCATCTCCTGACCTCGTGATCCGCCCGTCTCGGCCTCCCAAAGTGCTGGGATTACAGGCTTGAGCCACCACGCCCGGCGGCAAAATCTTAAATAGCTGTTTGCCATAAAGGCTTTGGGCTCCTTGGGAGGGCGATATCATTTAAGCATTTTGAAACTAGAATATTGGGAACAAACACTTTAAGTGAAATCAATGTATATTTATTTGTACATCAGAATTAAGTGAAATCACTGTATATTTATTTGTACATCGGGATCCTTAGAACAGAGTTTGAGAATAGTTACAAGAAGAACGTATTTGAAGTAGGAAAGCTGCAACAACTGTTTTGGAAGAGAAAATTGAGAGAATCTTTTAAAGAACAGGAGAGTTAATTGTATTCAAATATGGGCACCAGATAGTTTGACTACCTTATTTGGCTTTGCTTTTCACCAGTAGCCAGGGTAAGCAAAACACGGTGATGGATCATTGCTGCTCAAAGGGGCCTCTTTCTTGTCTAGAAGAGCAGCCTTAACCCAGATAAATTCTAAGAGGAATTTGTTGCCTGGACCCCTATGTAGTGGATGATGGATGACTCATAGGTAATAACACAACCACTATTTTTGCAAAAGATACAGTAATGGCTTCCATATGAATGGTTCTAAAAAGCTACAATAAAAACCAAAGGTGTAATGTTAAATCGTCATTTAGTGAGTGTGTTTCTCTGGAGAACCAAGCCAATATTGTCCAGTTTTCTGGTTTTGTTTGTTTGTTGTCTAGCCCGACAGCCCTTATGGGACCTGGGAGATGTGACTGGTTAACACCACCCCTCACTGTTCCTTTCACAAACATTATTATCACTCTGTGCTTTATATAGAACATTAGAGGCCGGGCGCGGTGGCTCAAGCCTGTAATCCCAGCACTTTGGGAGGCCGAGACGGGCGAATCACAAGGTCAGGAGATCGAGACCATCCTGGCTAACCCGGTGAAACCCCGTCTCTACTAAAAAGTACAAAAAACTAGCCGGGCGAGGTGGCGGGCGCCTGTAGTTCCAGCTACTCGGGAGGCTGAGGCAGGAGAATGGCGTGAACCCGGGAGGCGGAGCTTGTAGTGAGCTGAGATCTGGCCACTGCACTCCAGCCTGGGCGACAGAGCGAGACTCCGTCTCAAAAAAAAAAAAAAAAAAAAAGAACATTAGAAAAATAATACGCTGAAACGCTATGTTTGGTGAACTTTTCTAAGTGGGTTTGATTTAATGAAAGATTTGCAACATACGTTTGATCCTTGTATTACTTTCTGCCTTTTATTTCCATTTGCAGCCTGTCACTTCTCCTGCCTGGCTTGTATGGGTCCTGCACCCTCTCACTGTACTGGGTGTAAGAAGCCAGAGGAAGGACTGCAAGTGGAGCAGCTGTCTGGGGCGGGCATCCCCTCTGGCGAGTGTCTAGCCCAGTGTAGAGCCCATTTTTACTTGGAGAGCACTGGCATATGTGAAGGTAAGCATGATTTGAGAAAGTGTTAGGTAGCCTCTGGGCTTACCTCTTGAGAGATCCTCTAAGGTGGGACCAAAGCCAAGAAGAAGATCTATGTTTCATGTTAGAATGGTTCCAAGATGCTTGTGAATAAAGCAGGAGACCAACGTGCAAAAGAGTAGCCCCCACCAATAGCCTCCCTCCCTTTGTGAACCATAGATGATCTTAAAGAGCTAATCCCTTCGACTCTACCTTTTCCAAAGTTCCATTCGCGGAAGTCTCAGACAGAAATTCTTTCAGGGACCACTATGTGTAGTTACAAAAGACTCAGAGCTCATCGTAGAACTTCATTTATTATTTCTTCTAATTTGCTACTCTGAATATGAATTGGTCCCTTCAGGGCAAAATCTGGACTTCTGTCAAAATTTAGAAGTGATTTCTGCTGTTTGCCTTGACATAGCATCTATAGAGAATTGATGACATCCTGAATAACATCTATGATGACATAGATGGCTAGCCAGGCCATCTATGAGGAGATGAAAGGGAAGGGTATAGTTTCCTTTCTATTCCCACAAGTAGCTGCCTTGCTGTTGGGTGAATAGTTTGACTCTAAAGCTACCTAAAAAAAAATCATTAATTTATATTTTTCATTGTAAACATATGTTCATTAAAAATTTTATAATCTACACACTACCTAAACCCAATTGCCTTTTCCATTTTGTTATGACATCTGAGTCTTTTTTCATATTCATAGCTTTGCGTGTTTATCTTTGTAATGTAACAATAATAAGCATGCTGCAAATTCAGTTTTGTATCCTACAAGTCTGCTCACTGAAGTGGCCTCCATTTCAATATACCCTCACAGGGAAATGTGGGTTTCAAGACTAGGTTAAAAATTTTCAGACAAAAGGTGTCATATGGCACAGTTGCAAGGATGCAGAATTAAAATGCAGAGACCCGGGACCAGACATTTAACCTCTCTGAGTGTTTGTATTCACAGCGTTAGAATAGGCTGACTTGTAGCCTTTTTGCTAGGCTCAAAGACGGTGAGGAGTGTCGAAGTTGCTGGTAAATTGTGAAGCCCTCCTGCTCCGTAGGTGCGAACCTCCCTCCAAATACTCAGGTGTCCTGGAACATCATGGGGAATCCCCTGCTCCCTGGGAGGCTCCAGACTCCAGGGGATTTTCATGGTGCCCAGAAATTGAGGGGAAGGTCGCTACTCTCCAGACATCCTGGTTTCTACCATGTATGCATTGCCCAACCTCTCTGTGGCCATTTAAACTCCTGTGGCTGTTTTTATAACCACTTGTGGAATATGGGCATCTTTGTTGCTGCCGAGTCCCAGTGCCATCCCAAGGCACACGCCACACAGCCTTCTCCTGTGGTCTGGTTACTTCCAGGTGCCAAAGTGGAGGGTGATGTGGCTTTTTCCTTAGGGACCCCACAGACTCCGGTGGGAGGGGAGGTGCTGGGGAGCAAGGGGCGGAAAAAAGCATTTTTCTCCTCTGTTTAATTGCTTCTCCATTATCTTCAGTGGGTTTAGGTTTGCCAGACAAGCTTCCTCCAGCCACTTCTGCTTTCTGGCAAAACCCATATCCCCTAAAGAAGATAATTATAGTGCCTAGCCCTGCTTGATATGAGGAAAGTACAAGGATAAAACAGAAACAGAAAGCATAACTTCTCTCTCCCTCCCAATCTCCCACATTGTTGCAGAAGTGATCTGTGATTTGATGGAATGTGTGAAACTAGTCTGCATAGCTTTACACAACCTTGAACTGTGCACCCCGAGGTTTTTAGTGGAAACCACAGGGGAATTAGACCTCCAGGAACACCAGCGTTTCCAAGAATTCAGAGAGATGCTAAGTGAGACCCCTGGCTTTTGTGGCACACAGGTTGAAAGCAGAGAAGCTAGAAAAGCCCACAGGAAATTCCTCACTGTAGCCTAATGATTCTGGTTTTCCCTTTGGTACAATGCTCCCGTGAAAAATCAAAGTGACATCTTCCTAGACCACTCAGTGCAGTTAGGTCCTTCTTACAATTTTGAGCACCACATTAAACATTCAAAAATGGGGAATTTGGAGTGAATTCAGAAATAGTTAGAATTGTAAATAATTAAAAATTAGACTGACCAGGGTTTTTTAGCCCAGAAAATAATATGACCATTTATTCAATACCCACCATGGGTCAGGCACTGTGAGAAGTACCTTACTGGTGTTGCTTACTTAGTCTCAATGCCAACCTTATGGGATCAGTAGGACAACTATTGTGTAGGAGCGGAAACTGAGGCTTGAGGAAGTTGAGGTTGTGATGTGCTCAAAGTCATGTAGCCAGGACAGAGTAGAATCCAGTGGGAACCGAAATCTGGTATCCAGTATCCGTGCTATAAACCGTCACGCTACTGTATTCCAGTGGCTAAAGAGTTCATATGACCAACTGTTCAAGGTGGTACAGCTCCTAGTCTCCTTTCCATACAGGGAGAGAAGCACAGCATACTAATGCTTCAGGATTAGAGCATCTTACATTTAAGAAAACATCCTTGACAAAGGGAAGTTTTCTGGGAAGCCCTTTATACAGGCACCTTTAAAAAGATTAGAATCTGACTGGGCGCGGTGGCTCACACCTGTAATCCCAGCATTTTGGGAGGCCAAGGCAGGTGGATCACCTTGAACTCTGGAGTTCAAGACCAGCGTGGCCAACATGGTGAAACCCCATCTCTACTAAAAATAAAAAAAATTAGCTGGGCGTGGTGGCATGTGCCTATAATCCCAGCTACTCGGGAGGCTGAGGCAGGAGAACTGCTTGAACCCAGGGGGCAGAGATTGCAGTGAGCCGAGATCATGCCATTGCGTTCCAGCCTGGGCAACAAGAACAAAAGTTGGTCTGAAAAAAAAAAAAAGGTTAGAATCTAATTCTGCTGGAATGGTTTAATTGTGGTCCCATGTGAAAGGACTGAATTGACCTCTTGAGTCCCTTGTAGCCCTGTGACTTTATGCTCATTAACATAATATTATTAGGTATCCTACATATAGCTGTCTACTCACGTTTATTAGCAAATCCCTGTGCAATCTCCACTAGGTAGGTTGTTGTACTCAATTTACAAGTGATGAGAATGTGGCAGAAAGAGGTTAATTGAGTTGCCTAAGATTCCATTGGGAAACTGAGCACAACTACCAATTGTTTCCATCCTTACCTGAGTGCTACGTGTGCTGATTGATGTATTTCCTGTCACTCATCCGGTATCTCTGGAAACCTTTCTGCCTTCCCATAATCTGTTCCATTTTCAATTCTGCTGAAGTGTTGTCTATGAATCAGGCCTGGGAGTTCTATGAGATTGCATTGGGCTCTTCTTCCCACATCGTCCCAGAAATATCCTTACCTCTCTACAGAATATTAAAAAGGTTCGATGGGCGTGTGTGTACATGTGTACGTATGAGTGTGTGCACACATACGCACTACTGAGGGTTTCTTTTACAGCACCTTTAGTTTCAAGTGCTTCTGTAAGGAAGAGAAAAACAACTGTTTTCTGAAACTCTCCTTCTTCCTTTGAAACTACAGCACAGAGTGATTAGAATATTACTGCAGCTAATTAAAGGGAGAGATAGATTCGTTATAGGAAGAAGCAATTTACTTAGACACTGAAGTGGTGTCAGAAGTTACCATAAAAGTTTTTACTTTGAGCCACACAACAAACCCTAGTGCAGGATGAAGAAACAATACTACAGATACTTGACTAAAATCTGAGTCTGCAATGAGAGGACAAAAAATATTTAAAATTAACAGTGATCAAAAAGAACACTACTTATTGGAAGCTGGAGGACAGTCTGTCTTTATTCATTCCTCCTGCAAATGTTCGTTGAGTGTCTCCTGGGTGCCAGGCATTTCTAGGCACTGCGAATATACTGTCAAATGGGTCACATGAAAATTCCTTTTCTCATGGAACTTGTATTTTAGTGAGAGAAACAGATAATAAATAAATAATGAATGAATGAATAACAGTAGCAGCAACAAAACCCATGGATGCTCGTCTGTGCCCAGAAGCCCCCAGCAAGGTAATGGAGGGGAGAGGAATGGGCTGATGTGACTAGAAAGCAGAAGAGCTCTGGGAATATGGGGATGGCCACTTGTATGTATTTGTCCTGTGCTTTGGCTCATCAAAAAAAATGAGCTGGGTGCTTCAGAAGGCAGAACTTTGACTTCATGTTTCTTTTTCACAAGGCCTCTATGTTTCCAATGTATGGCTAGAATTGCTGGCACAAAAGAGAGTTTGTTGCTAATTGTAAAAGATTGGAGACATTTTCAATAATCAATCCAAATTGTGCACATTTATTAACTATTACTACTGAGTATTAGCTAAAAGAAGAATTGTAGTAATTGTAGTAATTTCATCAAGTCGATCTCATGAGTTTAGCTGAATGTTCGCTAGCACTGACAGATTCAAGTGACTTCATTAAAAAGCAAACCCAAACCCAAGAAATACACATCAGCCCCTTGCAAAAAAAAAAAAAACAACAAACAACTAAACAAATTACAACAAATTAATAAAAACCTGCGTCATCCAAAACAACATCAGAAAAACATTTTTTACTTTTTTATCAGTCTTCCTTCACTGATTCCCATGCCTCTGTGAGTGTGAATCTAGATGAGGGCAGGGGGAGGTGTTGCTCTGCTGCACAACCCCAGGGGTGCTATTCTCATAGCTACCTTTGTGCCTGGCTCCTCCTGGAGTCACTAGTGACAACCGGTGTGGCAGTACATGGCAGCCCAGGGATGGACAGACAGAGCAAAGGATTTAGAGCTCTATGTCTCTTGGAGGCCTCTGCTACTGATGTTCCTTGGATCTGTTTAAATTGCTCAGCTCAGCCTCTGATTCTCCTTCCACTTTGTTTGAAGGATTTCTTTTTTCTTTTAAAAGGTTTAATTATTTTGAAGACTTAGCTTTTATTTGAGGTCTCTCTAGAACAGAATTTCTCGTAGGACTCTCCTGGGAATCTTGTTAAAATGTAGATTGAGATTCAGTAGGGTGGGAGTGAGATCTGAGTTGCTGCATTTATAACATGCACCTCGGTGAGGCTGTTGCTGCTGATCCCTGGACCACAGTTTGGAGAAGCAAAGCTTCTAATCAAAGAAGCAGCAGCTTATCACTTCAGCACTGGTATGCCTCTTTCTCTCTTCAACAGTTAGTAAGACATCCCCATTTTTGATTTTTCTCATTCCATGTATTATACATATTATAGAAACTTTAAAAAATATAGATAAGGGGGAAAAAAGAGAAAAAAGAATACCTATTACTATATTTGGTTTAGCAAATAAAAATGCAGGCTTTAGCAAGTTTTAAAAAATGAATAATTTTTATAGTTAAGCATATCTCTAATATTGCATAAGATATTCTAAAATATGATTTATCATTTATCTGAAATTCATATTTAATTGAGTGTCTTGTGTTTATCTGTCAACACTACCTATAACCCTTTCATTTTGATTACTACTTTTAATCTTATGGCATAAATTCGGACAGTTGTTTATATAACACACACACATGAACACACATACATGTGGATATATATCCCCTTATAGTTTAGAAAGTCCTCACAACCAATAATTTTGTTGAAAATCTTGAAAGTTTGCATATATCTACTCCTGCTTTATAGATGAAAAAAGTGATGCTTAGGAGGAACCAAATAAAGAATGATTTAGCAATGAGGGATCCTGGGTTCTAATACAGGACATAGTTGCCCAGAACGTATTTACTTACTTTCTTTTTATTAAGCTCAGATTCCTTTTTTTTTTTTTTTGCATGTCACACTAGAGCTTTACAATTTAATTTCAGGCCAGGCCATCCAATTAATAATGAGCTAAGTCGCCATTACACAATTTGGCAGTGGTGACTGGGACTGAATATGAACATGGTCAGGTTGATTAGATTAGCCATGTAATTGCCCCAATTCCGTGGCAAATTAATAATGGAGTCTTTCAATTTCCACACAGTTCAGCATGAGGATTAAAGATGATATAATTTTGAAGAAATTACAAGCTTTTACTTTAAAAATGAACTCTGTACAACAATAACGGGTTTTACTTACACATTGTCTAATTTGTTATCTCAGAAGAAACATGGTGTTTTAAAAAAGAATGCAGAGGTAATAAACATCCCAACAATCCCTGCCTTTTCATTGTACTTAGATTGGTGATGGAGCTTTGGTCAGGGATTTATCAGGGGAATTTCAGCAACTAAATGTTTCTAGCCTCCTAGGGCTGGGTCTTACTGCACAGAGCAAAATGGCACAAAATTGCTAAAGGTTTAGTATCAGGTTTTTAAAAAAATAATTCACCAGTTTCTTTGGTCAACTAATTAACTTGGTTTAGGTGAATGGGAAGAAATAAAGCATGCTCTGTGTATTTTGATCATTTAGTTGTTGCTACGACTCACCAAAGGCCTCAAGGCAAAGAGTTTTAATTAAAGAAATACGTGGGCAGGAGTCTGCCTGCACAGCTTAAGAGTATGTTACCGTTTATGAAGTTGGAATTCTCTTCCATTAATTGGATTAAGCATATGGAATCTATATTAAGCAATGCCTTTTAACGTAGTCCCTAGAGTGCTGACATGCGCTATACAAATAGGTGCCTTCTGGTAACGTTCAGCCTCTTCACTTTCCCCTTCTTGCTTTTATAGCATGGGTGTGCCAGGCTTTGGGGAGAGAAAGATGAAAAAGCTACAGACCATGCCTGAAGGAAAGCATGATCAAGTAGGAGAGACTGACATCTAAGCGAGTAATTAAAACAGCATGACACATGCCGTAATAGCAGCAGCCACAAGGGACTGAAATAGCACAAAGTAGATGGGCTCTGTCTAGGAGAGAAGGTAGTGAGGAAAGATTTGTAGAGGGAAAACTTTCCATGATTAAGCCTTTGAGGGATTAATGGGAGTTCACCAGGTAAAGAAGGTAAGAAAGGGCATTCTAGGCCAAGAAAACAGTAAGTGCAAAGGCGTATTTGGAGAAGTACAATGTGTTTGGTGTTCTTGTAGTATAGAGTCCAGAGAGGAGAATTGTGCAGAATGACGCTGAGATGCAGGGTGTGTGTGGGACGTTACATGAAGTGCTTTATGTGCTGTGCTAAGGAGTTTAGAGTTCACATTGTTGGTATGGGTAAACTATTAAAATATTTTAAGTAGGGAAATAATTTGGTCAATTCACATTTTATAAAGATCTATCCAGTGGATGTGTGGCGAGTAAATAGGCAGAAGCAGTGTAGGGCCGGTTAGGAAGCTGCTGCACTAACCCAGGTCATGAATGATGTTGAAGGTCCATATTAAGGGGTGGAGGGAAGGTGGGATAGATTTGATAGAGATTTAGGAAGTAAAATCAACAGAGCTTGAATGGGTTGTGGCGATAGAAAAGTAAAAGTGTAGGATAACTGCAAGGTTTCAGCATGAGTAACTTGGTGAATGGTGGAGCTACCAAGTGAGATAGGGAATACAAAAGAAATAGCAGGTAGGGGAGTAGGATGTGGGGTTGGGGATGGATAGTGAGTAAAGTTTTGGACCGATGTCCACAATTTACATTAAGTGGATATGGGATGAGCTTAGAAGTAGATGCAGAGTAGTATTTTGGAAGTGAGGAATATAAGATACTTTTGAAACACCAAGAAAAGATATCTCCTAGGTAGTAGATTTATGTGATCAGAGTTCAGGATAAAGGTCAAAGTTGTACACATAAATTTAGGACTTACTAGCATGGAGGTCATCATTAAATCTATGGAAAAGTTTGCCCAAGAGTAAGAAAAGGAAGGGTGAAGGGTGGAATTGGGAGAAACTTCAATATTTATGAGGTGGTTAGAGAAAGAGGCTGAAAGAAATTTTCAAATACAGCAGAACTAGATAAGTATGATGCCAATGCTTCCATCCATCTATCCACCCCAGCACACACACCTACCTGGCCACCCATTTAGTCATCAGAAATACATTTATTGAGAATTTATGACATGACAGGGACAAGGGACTGTGATAGGCACTGCAGGGATCATAGAGATGAAAAAGACATGATTTTTACTCTTAAAGAGTTTCTAATCTAGTCAGAATAAGAGATTGGGGATGTTAAATCGTGTTCATTTAAAAAAGAAAACAAAAAAAGACTGAGCACAGTGGCTGACACCTACAATCCTAGTGGTTTGGGAAGCTGAGGTAGGAGGATTGCTGGAGGTCTGAAGTTTGAGGCTTCAGAAAACTATGATCATGCTGCTGAACTCCAGCCTGGGTGACAGAGCAAAACTCTTTCACCAAGAAAAAACGACAAACAAAAAGTAATGAGAAGAAGGAAACGGAGGGTGAGGGTAAGGGGGAGTTCAATTTTGATTAAGTTTACTTATTTCAGTTTTTAGCCCTTATCACAGTACTCCTATTGTGAGTCTAGAGGATTTTGATATCTACATCATATTTTGAGAGAAGCACCCCTCAAAATTTGTCTTTGACATGAAAAGCCAGGAAAGTTTGTATGATATGAAAGTAGGGACACGTTATCACTTTTTTTGTATCATTAAAAAAGAAAAACAGTAGTATCGGTTGTTTGAAATATACATGGAAAATAGAATGAATAAAAAATGATATGTTTAATTATTTTAGGTACAGTGTTTGCTGAGGTCAGGTTGACTGGACTTTATAGTCACCTAAGGACACTTTTTAGTGCGTAAGCAGCTCACTTATGCTTTTTCAGAAATATACGTACTTAGCCATTAACTGGAAAGCCAGTCTCTAAAAATGTAGTATTGCATGGAGGAATTATTCATAGAACTTCTTTCAGATATCTCCCATATATGCTCTGTAATGGGTTCAGTCTTCCTTGAAGGATGTTAGACTTCAGACAGAACTCCTGCTATGAAATCAGCTTCCATAGAATGATTAAGCCTCATATAAGTCACTGAAATAGTGTCGATATTTCCAAAACCAGCACGGAATTGAAGTTTCATGACTTTTTTTTTTAAAGGATGCAGATGTTAATGTCTGTACTTGCAGAAACAGAGCATTATAGAGAAAAAAAATACTTTAAGAGGATCATCATCCAGTATATTCCAGCATATTCCTTTCCCTCTGTACCCACAGCAACTAACTAGTTCACTATCTAGTTAGTTCTTAAACATTTCCAATGAAGTCTTCTGAAGACTGTCGTGGCAACGTTCATTGGAGCTTATTTCTAAAATCTAGTGGATGCACAGGGACTTTCTTCTGGACTTCTTGGCCTACCAGCCTTTCAACTTGTTTGTCCTCTTTACCTTCCCATTGTATATAATCGAAAAATAACCTTTATGCACATTGAGTAAGACTATTTCATTCATTTTGTGACCAAGTGAAATGAAATGTTTGTACTCATAATGCATTAATTAATCTTTCTCCAATTTTCAATTCCACAGTGATACACTTTGATTTCCTATTGATTAAAGACGTATAACAGGAAGAGCTAGGGATTTTAGCAATCTTGTAAAGTCTGATATAAACCTAATGATATCATCAGACATATATTTAGGTGTGCAAAAATGTGTTGCTTCAAGATGCTTCCCCCATATTATCCTGCAAAGCTTTGTGTTAACAATATTATTTAGCTGTGTTTTAAAGTATTGCCACCTCACTTTCCTTTACATACTGTTTCACTTTGTGTTAAACATGTCTTAAATAAGGCACTAATGTATATCCTTCTTCTATAATAATATTTTCTTAAACATCAGTTTATTCATTATTTTAAGAGGAGTCTGAAAATACTTGGGAAAAAATTCCTAGCTGTGACTTATGCTAATAGGGTTGTTTCATAATCTTAAAAAATAAAATTGAATTTGAGAAAAAGAACATTAATTAAAAATATGGATCTCTAGATTCTGTTTATCATATAGTAAAAAATACTCTTGAATAAAACTCTGTAGTATATCCAGGGACGGTGATCAAAATATTTATTAACCAGTAAGGCATGGGCACTGCCCAGTGAGAATGGCATTGACCTGAGTTCAGGAGCAGAGTCCTGGGAGTCTCCTGGTATGGGTATTAGCCTGTAGGTGCCAGGCTATGAGTGGGGCAGGGTGCTAGGGGTGGGGTCAAGGCTGCAGCAGAGCACTGGAAGGCTTAGGGCAACAGCCATATACCAACCTGCATGGAAGTAGTTCAATACTTTAACCACCAGTACTGATGAACCAGGATGTCCTAGCTGAACATTAGCTCCATATATATATTAAAGATTCTATGTTACATTTTATTAGGGGTTGGTGGCAATGGAGATCTCAGTGGTGTAAAATCACTTCTGGTCCTTCCAAGCTGAGGCACAGTGAATGTACTCAGAGGGTGTCTCTGTAGTCTGGTGGATCTTGTCCATTGGGCAGAAGATGGCCTGAAATGCATGGGGTTATCTGCATGAAGAACCAGGTCTTTGTCTTACTCATCATTGTATCCCCAGTACTTGAAGTTACTTGAGGCTCAGTGACAAATGAATGATTGGAGATAAATGGCTGGTTGTTTTAACACGTAGTTTTTATTATTCCGGTGTGGTGAGGCCAGAAGATCAGGAGACTGTTGCCATTGAAAAGTTTGTTACTCACAGCTCCAAAGAGGAAGGGGCACCCCATGGCATAAAGGGCCACAAGGGGGAGCACCAGGGTCAGTCAGGAGGCAGAGGTGATGGGGGAAACATGGGCAAGAGACTTTAGCGCCAGTAGAAAGGGATGGGTGAGGTAGGGTAAGCAGGCTTAGGATTGGCTAGTTGGGATAATTACAGTGGTCTGTGAGGTATAGAGACTGTCTCTAGTTGTCTAGTACCTGACCCCAAGGCAGGAGAATAGTAGCCTGCAGTGTAAGAGTATGATAAGGGAGGTGGTGGGAGTGTGAGTTTTGGATTAGTTAGTTTGCATAGGAAAGGCATGCTCCCAAGGAAATCATTTATTATCTCCAGGAATATAGCCCCGGGAGGGTCAGTCTCTCCAAAATCTGCTTGGTTTCAGATGTCAAAGAATCAAAAATATAGATAATAAAAAGGCATGATTAAGACAATGGCTACTCTTGAGAAGTCATGCAACTATCCCTTTTATCATTAAAGGTCCAGTGAAAGCAAGCAGAAATGTTTTCTTTCTGTTTGCCTTTACTCTCTTTTCACCTGTGGGTAGTTCTAACGTAGCACTTAAGGTTAATGCTTATAGCCAAGATTTATTAAGCCCTTACTGTGTGTCCAGCACTATCCTAAGAATTCATATTCATCAGCCCAATTAGTGTCCACAACATCCCATGCAATAAGTTCTGTTTGGATCCTTGTTTTATAAATGAGGAAGCAGGAGCCTTGAGAAATGAGTTAGTCGAATTCACATAGAGCTATGATGTGATGCTCTTATTCTCTGTGCTACACTCTGTCTTTCATTCATTCTATTTCAGTAGCTTGCTTGGGTGTCTGTTGTAGCAACTAGTTTGAGCAGCTCAACATGTTGGGCAATTCTCATCTGTGTATAACCAGTCTCCATCTCAGAGTAGGCACTTTATAAACCTATGTGAAATCAATAAGTGAAGCTCTCACCAGCTTTTCTCTTTGATTTGAGCAACCCGATAAGCAGCAGAATATCTAGTGATAGAGAGCTGTCCCAAGGGAGGGAGAACTGTTTTTCGGCTTCCTGTTTTTTATTTCACATTGTCTGAGAATGGGAACTTAGGAAGAAAGAAATGTATGATTCTGCAAATGGTTATTTCTGTTTTGAGGCACTTGTGCTTTACTTAATCTGGGTTCCACAAATGCTTGCTTTGCAGGAGACTGCCTTTAGAGAGAAGTGTGTGAGATATGCGGCCTGTCCCTGGGAAAACCAAGTGAATGTACAGAACATACTCTGACCCAGGAATGTTAACGGGAGAGGGTTACCATCTGTGTCTTGTGGGGCTTTCCTGATTGTCTCCTTTGCTTTATCTTTCCCCCAGCTTGCCACCAGTCCTGTTTCAGATGTGCAGGGAAAAGCCCACGTAACTGCACAGACTGTGGGCCTTCCCATGTGCTCTTGGATGGGCAGTGCCTCTCCCAGTGCCCAGATGGCTACTTTCACCAGGAAGGTAGTTGCACAGGTGAGTGAATATGTAACATGCTGGGGCACATTGCCTATGCCCTTGTTTTGTCTTCAGAGCGTAGCCAGACACTGTAATTAGGAACCTTGTCATACCAGGGACTAAGATTCTGCTGTAAATCCTTGTCTTGAACTTGCAGGTTCAAAGTATAGAGGGAGGGGAACAAGTAAAATTTAGTTCTTCCAATAAGGAAGCATGAAAATAAAACATTAGAATCGGCTTTACCATAGAGACTATAATATTTGAATAAACTCTGAACTTGGTCTTCTCTTGCCTGGAAGACAATGATCTGAATAAATAACTCCTGTCATGGACTAAATAATGACCTTTATTTTCTAAAAGAACCAGAACTTAGTTCAGCATAAGTCTTTGTTGCTATGGCTTAAAAAGAGAGAGAGAGAGAGATAGGGATAGTGTTCTACTGTTGCCCAAGCTGGAGTGCGGTGGTGTGATCACAGCTCACTGCAACCTCACCTCAGCTTCCTGGGCTCAAGCAATCCTCCTCATTGTTGACCACCTGGGTTGGTCAACAATCTCTTACTCAATGAGGCCTCTTCTCGTGGCTAATTGTACTTCCTCACAGCATGGCAATCTCAGCTAGTCCATCTTCTTATGTGTCAGCTGTCTTCTCCTGGAATGAGTATTTCAAGAGACCTAAGCAGAAACTACAATCCTACTCAGCCTTATGAGTAGCTGAAACCATTAGTATGTGCCACCATGCTTGGCTAATTTTTTAATTCTTATTTGTAGGAAAAAGTGTTGCCCAGGCTAGACATGAACTCCTGGGCTCAAGTGATCCTCCCACCTTGGCCTCCCAAAATGCTGAGATTACAGATGAGAGCTACTGTACCCAGCCTGTGGCTTTTTAAAAAAGTTTTAAAGTTTATGTTTCTGATTATTAAAAAAATATGTACTCATTGTAGAGGGATCGAAAGTTCAGACTAGGAAAAATAAATGGGGGTTTGGGGATAAAGACAACTGATTATACCACATCTTAGAAGCAATAAGTTTTACCCTGGTGATAGATTCCTTTTTGACCTACTTTTTATGCATGCTGTTACATAATTGAGAATAAATTAGAGCTATACTGTTTTATATTTTTTTCAAAATATAAAGTCATAAGCAATTTTCTATGTGATAAAAAGTTATATGTACAGATACATATGTGTATATTTATTGTTTTCATGGCTGCATACTATTCTATTTCTTTTTCTTTTTTTTTAAGAGATGGATTCTCACTCTGTCATCCAGGATGGAGTGAAGTGGCATGATCATAGCTCACTGCAGCCTTGAACTCCTGGGCTCTAGTGATCCTCCTACCTTAGCCTCTCAAGTAGCTGGAACTGTAGACATACATCACCATGCCCAACTAATTTTTTCTTAACTTTTTGTAGAGACAGGGTCTCACTTTGTTCCCAGACTTGTCCTGAACTCCTGGCCTCAAGCAATCCTCCCTCTTTAGCATCCCAAAGTCCTGGGATTACAGGTGTTAGTCACTGCATCTGACTCCATTTCCTTTCACATAAGAAATGAAATTTAGCAACTGGGACACTTGAGGACACTAGGAAGATCTTTTACTTTCTCCCTCTTAATGAGGTACTGCTCTGGTTATCAATTGTTGCATAATAAACCACCCCAAATTTGTGGCATTAGACAACAATTGTTATATTTCCCAGTTCTGAGGATTGCCGGGCAGCTCTTTCTTCAGATCCTGCAGGTGGGTTCTTCATTGACATGTCTGTCACCTGGGTTGGTCAACAATCTCTTACTCAATGAGGCCTCTTCTCGTGGCTAATTGTACTTCCTCACAGCATGGCAATCTCAGCTAGTCCATCTTCTTATGTGTCAGCTGTCTTCTCCTGGAATGAGTATTTCAAGAGACCTAAGCAGAAACTACAAGCTGCCTATCACCTAACCTCACTGTCACTTCTGCTATATTCTGTTGGTCAAAGCAAGATAACCCATATTTGAGTGGGTGAAGGAATGGAATACACCTCTCAGTGGAGGAATGGCTTATGCACAAAATTAGGGATGGATTTGATGATCTTCATCATGGAGACAAGCTACCTTGGTGCTAATGTACTTGTATGGAATCAAGCATTTGGCACAGTTAACTGTGCACTTACCAGCCCCACTTTCCCGGGCTACAGCAGAATAGAGCAAAAGGAGATGGAGGTATTTGCTTCTTACTTTAACATGTCAGTCCAGTGTGTTTTTTAAGATCACCTTTATGTTTCAGTGACAGAAATTCTGAAAATTACTAGTTGGGATTAGTACAGAATTTTGTTGGGATTGACGGAATACTAAAATTTAAGGACTTTATTGTAGCGCTGTGTGTTGTTGTTGTTGTTTTTTTTTTGTATATACAGGAAAAAAAAATTCTATCATTATTTTATTTCTAAAAAATAGACTGTTGGGGCCAGCTGATAGGAAAAAGCCCACTGATATGAAATTATATTGCAAGTATTTCTGGAGTCAGTAAATATAATGAACTTAAGACGTTTTTAAAATAAATTAATATTTGTTACATTCATCTAGCCTTAAACTTCAAAGAAGCAATTTAGAATGAACACAAATTTAGCTGATGACTGAAGATCAATATTACATTTGTTCTGGAATTTTTTGCCATTTTCTAAGTGTCTTTTTAATCTCTGCAGTCCCCTGGTGAGTTGCTTTACTTTAAATACTCTGTCAAGCTCAGTGGGGGAATGTTCCTGGTTTCTTTGTCATTAGGATTGCCCTTGAGAGCTGTTTCTATCCTTAGGTGCTTTCATCCTAGCCCAGCTGGTTTTTGTGTGTATAAAATTGTTTAGGGGAGGAAAGTCTGGGTAGCTCTAGCTCTTCTCAGTCCATGCCTCTGTCTGCTGGAAGCCAGCAGATGGATGGTACCATGAGCAGCAGGGCACCCAGGTCACTGGAAATATTCTGATAGGGAGGAAAAACTGGGTGTTGGAAATCATCCAGAGAATGCTATATCTTTTGGACAGGCGCTTTCAACATTGAGAGCCTCAGGAATGTAGAAGGGGCGAGAGTGCTATCTTTCTAATCAGCAGTTCATTTTCTTGCTTGCTTGCTTTTTTTTTTTTTCTCTTAAATAACTCCTAATCTTCTCTTGGCCTCTTGCCAGAATCGAGAGGCAGTTGACTTTACTCGAAATCTGTGCCTTTGCTTCCCACCAGCCTCGTGCCAGGATGGAATTCATCAGTTCCTGCAAGATCTACCCAGCTCCAGCCCCTCACATCTCCTCCTTTTGGACTCAGACCTGCTTAGACCTCCTTGCCCTTGACAGAGAAGTTCTTAAATCTGCTTCCATGTGCTTGCTCCTGCTGCTCCCTTGGCAGCGTCAGTGCAGCTGCAGCTGCAGCCGCCTTTGATTCTTTGCCACCCTTATCCTTATTGCTTACACCTTACCGTGACTCACTTGGTTTGTTTCAGTGTCATACCTCTTGTTAATTTGGTGGTTTTTCTGGAGAAGACATTGCTTTGGCATAACTTTGCCTCTAAGGAATTGAACTTCAGAGGCAGCTCACGATACCCTCCAGAAAGAGGACTTTTTTCTGTTTTTTGTATTTTAATTAAGTATTGCTGATAAAATAAGCATCCCAGTGGTGGTGGCTTGAAGGGAGGGCCTGGATGGCCACTGACTCTAGACAGAAGTTGCAGTATAGTTTGCTGTGCATGGATTCCCCCTTCATCTGCTAGAAATTTCTGAGAAGCAAAATGTCCCCTTCTTCTCCCTGTTCCACTCATTCTCTGAGTCATGGTATGTTAGGGTCAGGAAGTCTTACCACTCTTATTTCTGCTCTGTAACTGTGATTTGAACTTCCTTCATTACACAATGGGGATGATCATGCTGGTCCCTCTACAATGTGTGGCCGATGGCTCACATATTTATAGTTCTAGATTCCGTATTGTGTTCACGGGCTGTAGTCCCCTTGACATCAGAAATGCAGTCCCTAGGTCAGGTCCAAGGCTGTGCCAGGCTTGCTCAGGAATCTTCTAAAGATGATTAAAGTTGGAGGTCTGCTCTTAGTGCAATTTGTGGAGTGCATTAAATACTTCACACATATACATGCTGAGCTGCTAATTCCAATCCTGGTTTTCGTCCCCCTGCCAGAATGTCACCCAACCTGCAAGCAGTGCCGTGGGCCGTTGGAGTCTGACTGCATCTCCTGTTACCCTCACGTCTCTCTTACCAATGGTAACTGCAGGACCAGCTGCAGGGAAGAGCAGTTCCTTAACCTCGTGGGATACTGTGCTGGTGAGTGAAACTCCTGTGGACTCCTCAGATATCACTGGGCAGCTGCCGGGGCTCTTCATACCAGGCTTAAGGGGGCTCTTTGTCCTCAGATTATGAGCTCTTTTATAGGAGACATTTGTCTCATGTCTGGAAACTCATGTTACTGCTTCCCCTTGGGCATTTAGTAAATACTTGTGGATTGAAATGGAACTTCTAATAATACTCTTGCAAATCCTGAAAATCTCAGACTCTCATATTAATGAAGAATGAAAGGATGATAATAGCACCTTTGTATGCATTCAGAACTTCTTCTTAAGATAGCAAAAAGTGTTTTGAAAATAAGTCACTCCAAGACTTCCTTTCTCTTGTCTGCATTTTGTCCTGCTTCTTGCTGTGGAGAACCTTTGCCATCAGCCCTAGACACAAAATTTTAGAGAGATTAACCTTAAAGTAGATCAGTTGCCTTCGGAGATGGGATTTTTTTATTCTTCCTCATTTTAGAACTCAGATCTTAAAAAAAAAAAAAATTAGGAAAGTAGTCTAAAATTTGAATAATGTTGGAACCAGACATTTATGTTCATCTATCTAGTCAGACAACAAATGTGTATTTTTGAGTGCCTACTAATGGTCAAATGCTCAGAATACAGAAAAAGATGAAGGAGACAATGACTCCACCACCAAAGAGCCTAGAGACTGGGGAGAAGAATTTACTGGGTAATGAGTTATTGTATATTTCTTGACCCACTTTTTCAAACTCTGGGACAAACTTGTAAAGCTTTGCCTTTACCAGCTATTGCCTCAGCTCAGAAGGGCTGAACTGGGTGGATCCTGGGATGCTACTGGGCAAATGGGAAAGGTGAGAAAGCGTGCTGAGAGGTCGACCTGGCCGTCAGGTTTGTCTTGGGGCAGGGAGGAGGTGTGGTCAGTTGTCTAGATCACAGTATCCAGCAGGCACATTCAGTCTGGGATGGCGCCAAAATCTCAGCTGTTCGGTCTGGTGGATTGAGGGTGGGGTGGGGCACAGCAAATCAGTGGCTGTGCTCCCTGTGGCTGGTGGTACCATGGTCTAGGTGAGCCATTTATTTTTGCACATGACAGTAAAGACTAGACATTTTGGTATTAAGGTCTATATCCTAAGAAAATCAAACTGTCAAGCAAAGGACTGCAGCCCAGAATGCTGGATTCAGAGCAGAAGCCCAAGTGTAGAGACTGTGCAAGCATTTTAGGTGCAACAAAAAGTGGAAATTCAGAGTCCAGGATTAAGACTAATCAGAATCCCTATGAGCTGTAGGGTGTGAGTCTGTTGCTAGCGATGTCCGTCGTAGTCAGGACTGTCTTGGAAAGTGGGAAAAATGGGAGATAGTAGTGCCCATCCCCGAAAGAGAATTTGGGGATGGAAGGGGCTGTTATTACAGTTTGTATGTTTGAGTTTAGCTACTTATTATCACTTTAGGACATGGAGGAGCAGCTACTCTGAGAATTAAATGGCTCCCTACATGGCTAAAGCATATTGGTGGATATTTACTGAGAACCCACTGAGCACAAGGTGCCAAGTTGATGTTTGAGGGGGATACAGAGGTCTTCCAGGCTATGTAAGGAGGTGAACCAAAGACACAAGCATAGCTAACAAATAGTACAGAGCAATTTAGGGACAGTAACACCAACCAGTAATAAGGGCTGTAGGAGTTCAAGGTAGGGAGAAGTAACAGGATATGGAAGGCATTATGCGGGGGCCGGGGGGGAACCCAAAATACTTCCAGAAGAATAACCAGGATCCTGTGAGACAGAGGGAGCTCTGCTGGGCTTTCTGAGCCGGTTTCACCAGGAGACAGGCCCAGCAGGTATAGCACATGGGCCACTCATGACTAGTGAGTCGTCTAACCTGGATGAAAAGCATGGTTGGTATTAAAGCATATTAGATAAAATGGTTGGGAAAATTAAATTCAAACCAGAGTATAGAGAGCTCAAAGTTTCAGGCCAAGAAGTTTTGATTAGATCTTGTGAGCAATAGGGCCACGAGAGTTTTGGAGAGGACTGTAGCTTGACTAAGGGTGTCTTAAGGCAAGAAACCTGCAAGCTGCATGGAAAATGGACTAACACAAGGAGAGATTAGAGTCAGGGCGAACAGTTAGAAGGTAGGACCTGAATTATATCCTTCATGATGGCTTTTTTATTTAAAATCTAACTCAGAATGTGGGCCCTAAAAATTTTATGCTAGGGCATATTTAAAAAATACATGTTTATATAAGGAGATTCGAAAAATTTAATTTTTAATGATCTCTGTTCTCTCTAATGTCCAGAGTGTTCTTTGATAGTAAATTAGGTGATTAGGACTTGCATTAATTTTTTAAGGCTAATAGGGAACCTTTAGAATGAGAATCATGGGACTGAGCTAAACAACTCTGGAGTCCCCAACCCTAGAAGAGCAGGTCCTAACAAAATAAGCTGAAAAGGAAAATCTTGGTTGTCCTGGGAATCGGGTATATTAAATAATGGTTTTAAATGAGGTAACCATTGTCTGGTGCTTAGAAATCATTTGTTGATTAAAGACTGGTGTAATAGTATTTATTATAGAAAAGTTTGATCAGTAATTTCAGTTATTGAAGTTTCAGAGAACTGTGCTGACACCAAAGTTTACTTTTTCACTAAGTGTATGACTTTTCTAAACACCCCTACTTTCCTCTGTAGCACTGCAATGCATTCACTCATGTAGAGTCATCAAACATTTGTCAAGCCCTTGCTCCATGCCAGGCATTGTGCTGGACTCCAGGGATGTAAAGACAAATCAGATATGGTGCTTGTATACGAGAAATGGACTCTTTAGTGAATGAAGGTGTTAGTTTGCTAGGGTTGCCATACCAAAATATCACAGACTGAGTGGCTGAAACAATGGAAATTTATTTTCCCCAAGTTTTGGAGGCTGGAAGTCCATGATCAAGGTGCCCGCAGGCTTGGCTTCCTCGGAGGCCACTCTCCTTAGCTTGCAGATGACGGCCCTCTTGCTGGCTCCTCTGTGCACATGTGCCCCTGGTTCTCTCTGCATGTTCTAATCTTCTCTTCTTATAACTATATTGGTCACACTGGATCAGGACCCATCCCTTAATATCCTTATTTTAACTTAATTACCTCCTTAAAGACCCTATATCCAACTTCAGACATTCTGAGGTACTGGGATAGGGCCTCAACACATGAATTTGGGGGGGACTAATTCAGCCCATAACAGAAGGGAGTGGGTGTTTAGTGTAATATTGCTGTGGTACTCTGTGCACAGCACAGGATATGAGATGAGCCTGTGGGACAGGACCCTGACCCACACTGGAGGCTGTGTATATGAGTGTGTGGAGTGGGTAGGAAAGCTTTCCGGAGGATGTCACAACTGAGGTGATTTTAAAGGTAGTGAGAATTAGAAGAGTTTGGAGCTTTGGAGGCAGAACAGTTCAGAAAATGGGCCAAAGAGGATTATCTATTGAGACACCCATAAAGAGGTGAGTCCTGTGAGAGTGGTGGGAGTTGAAGTAGGAGGGAGCAGGACTGGTCTGTAGGGCCTTGGCACACCTGTGGGGATGCCTTGAAGGTTCTGGGAAGTGTCACGATTGCATTTCTGTGAAGAGAAGGATCTGCGGAATATGGCTTGGAAGAAAAGACTGAAGCAGAAAGTTCTTTAGGAGGTAACCACAGTAATCCAGATGACAGAAATCCTTTAATGAGAATGCTGCTGAGGGGATAAAGAGAAGGGGTCATGATTTCACTGGGTATTAATAGTATGTTAGGTTGACTCATCTCAGATTGCTGTTTTGTCTGCAAAATGGTCCAAGTGGCAATTTCATATGATTTAACGTAATAGAAGCAACAGAGGTTGGTGCTCCCTCAGCCCTGGGGGGTAAGGGAGAAGGAATTTTGCAGATAGTTTCCACGTTTCTGGTCGCAGAAATTCGAGGGGTGGGAGTACCATTTACCAAGGGTAGGAATAGATCTAAGAGGCAGTGAGGAAAACAGTGTGCTTGAATGTGGCCAAGTTGAATTTGGGGTGACAGTTGGACATCCCAGAGTGTCTCTCTAGGAGGAGGTTAAAGGTATAAGTGGACAGGTTTCTTACTATAGCTACTAGGAGCTTGTCTCCTTTCTCAGCGTTGACCTGAACTGAAAGTCCTGGAATTGTTTTTAACTAAAGTATTCCCTCAGTCAGGTCATAGTTAACCTCATAGAATGTTTAGGTGACTTTTATCTAAACTCAGGAGGGTATTAGGAGAAACCATGTGATGACAGGCAAAGCTGAGGATAATCTACCTTGTGCGGGGCCGACAGTGGAATGTCCTCTCCGTGTCCTTGGGAAGTCCTAGCTCATAGGAAGTCCCGGAGGAGGACCGTCTCTGCCCGCTCTTCTGTGTATGTCCGAGCGCCTCCAGAGTGGCAGGGTTTCCTCTCAGGATGCGTTCTCTATTTGACTCATACCTGAGATCATCATCGGAGACCTCGTAATTGTACTTTAGCTGTTTAAAAAAGAAAATGACAGAATCTAGCACACTGACAAGAGTAAACCCATCCTGGGAGCAGGTCCAGTAACCTCAGTGTGTCTCACGTATGAAGATGGCATATGTGTGGGGTTTCTTCCTCCAAGTCTATCAAAGCAAATATAAAGTATGTGAGATTTAGGCCACAGCTGAAGGTTTTCAACAAAGATAAATGAACTGAGGTGAGAGGCAGCTTTGCATAATTGCGGGAGACATGGTTATATGCTATGGAAAGCCAGGTTTTCTTCTGCCATAGATTGATTTTTTTTTTTTTGGCCCACATCTCAACAACATTAACAGAAAACTCCAAAGGCTAAGGTGCTTTCTTCATTTCTTTTTCTCAGCTAAAAGCTTTCTCTTGTTCATAGAATAGGGTAAGAATTAAAAGGAAAACAGATAAAAACCTGGGGTGGGGAGGGGGAATGTCCACATGCAAATGCGTTTCTTTAAAAAATGCTTTGAGTTTTGTAGACTGCCTGATGTGACGGCTGTGTTTTTGAGTTCTTATACAGAAAGAAGATAATATCAAGGGTAATATTGCAGAGGGGAAGACCTGAAAAATTAAAATAGTTGTTTTTTTTGGGGGGGTAGTGAAAATCTGGGGGATTAAAAAATTGTTAGTGTTTATGAAGCATTTTTTTAAATGCAGGTTTTCTCTTTCCACAAATCTGTGTGAGAATGTAAGCAAAAGAAGACAAGTATCAGTAAAGAAATATTACTTTGAGTATTTTCATACTGTATTCCTATTCTGCAGAACTCAAATTCTAAACAATGGTTAATAGGTGTTACATGTAACAAAAACAAAAACAAAAAAACCTCCTGGCCAGATAAATCTGGGGTTGACTCGGTTATGTAAAGGTAAGCAACTTTCTTTATTGCAGGATTTCTGAGAACCTTAAAAATACATATGTGCGCTGTGAATCTTTAAGATGAAGATGGCTGAACATCATTTCCCAAGCACTGAGGACCCCTTCCCTTTATTATAGCCTCTTACAGGGTTAGCCAGTAGTATGCAGAACAATATTTTGGAAGTTCTGAACTAACTGATTTAATACTTGGAACAATTGGTTTGCACCTACTAAAGGTAAAAGAAAATTATGAACCCGTACACAGGTTGTGGACCAACTGACTTCCCTCCATCCCTCCCTCTCTCCCTCTCTCCCTTCTACCCTTCCTTCTTTCTTTTCTCTGTGGGCAGGCAGAGGGGTCACCCAAGGAGGTACGTGTTTGCCACCTTTTTGCCTGCTGAAGAGCATTGCTGTTAACATTTTTCTTCCACATCATAAACACTTTTGAGTCCTTTCCATGATTTTTCCCATTTATTATCACCATTTCTGAAAGAAGGGCCCAAAAAATGTGGTGAAAAAGTAAAATTGCTCAAAGTTAAAGAGCAACACATCTTTATTTCGGAATAAGCTGATACAACTGCAACACTGAATAACGTGGGGGAAAACCCCAGTTCAAGTTGAACATAATTAAGTACTGGGAGGGAGCCCTATATGAGCCAGAGCACCAGCTCTCTGTCTCCCCTCCAGACACAGTGACTGCAAGCCAGAGAAGTGAGAGCCAGTTCTGTTTTAAAGCAGCTTCTACCGTGCGGGGGAGGTGGATTGGCACCGCCCTACATCTTGCTGTGGCTGCTTCTGCAGTTATAAGTGGAAAGGAAAGGAAGAAAAGAGCCATAAGCTTTAAACATGTAGCAGTTGTTGCCTTATTTTGATCACCAAATCCTACCCATCCATCCCTCAGTGCCTGGCTCAGATCCCCTCCCCTCCAGGACCAGCTTCTTCTTGGCATCTCCCCTGTTAGAATTTCTAGTATGCTGATTATTTCTGCCATTTACCTAGCACTTGGGCTTTGATCAGCTCACGTTCTCTGTGAGTGATCTTTTCATGGGTATCTAATAATAGGTGCCAGTTCTGAGGGCTTATCGTATGAAAAGTGCTGTGCTAATTGCTTTGAATGTATTTTGCCATTTAACATTCACAATGATCCTCGAAGGTAGGTACTAATTTTATCCCCATTTTTACATATAAGGAAACTGAAACTGGCTAAGAGAGGTTAAGTACTGACTCCAAATGATAAAAGTCAGGAATGATTGATCCAAGATTTGAACCCAGAGAATATGATTCCAGAGTCCACATACTCAACCATTTTGTACTCCATGATGCAAGTACAATTGCTTGTACACCATCAGGGTTCAAGAATGATTTTTGTATTTTTTTTTTTTTGGTTGGTGAATTAAAAAGCAGATTGGTAGGTGGATTACTTGATTGGTGAATTAAAAATCAGTGTGATAAATAGAATGGTTTGGAGAGGCATTGTTGGGAAACATTGCACGAACTTGCTGGTCTGTTTTAAATGCTAAGGAAGCTGATTTAGACTGCCATGTGCATTCCCATTATATTTGATCCTTATTAAATGAATAAACTTCAAAGACAAACATTAATGCATACTAAATTTTAATAATTTATATCACTCCACATTTACTTTCTTTTTCAATATATACATACATGCATTGTTTTCAGTTGTAGTCAACAGCTACTATATTTCTTTGTTCTGTTCTCTAAAATATCACTTTAAATGACGTATTTCCATATGTTGGCAAATATTGGAAGAATCTACATAATTGTCATTTTTAATGCCTAAGTCATTTTCCGTTGTGTTTGAGTAACTTAACTTGGCCATTTTCCTGTTGTGGATCTGGGCCGTAAAAAGCAGGAGATAGATTTACTGGTTGGTCCATGACTTCCAAGGCTACAGCTGTGATTAGATATGTGTTTCATATCATTACTAATACTAGTAATGGTGTGTTTATGAAGTTTTATAATTTTCAAAGCATTTTCTCATGGATCTTCTCCTTTAATCATCCCCAGAAGCCCCCCTGAAGAACTGGAAATGCTAGTAATTCCCATTTTGTTGACTGGTGAATTAAGACTCAGTAGAGTGCCAAGCTAGCACTTGGATGGTCCTCAAGAACTGTTGGGTAGAATTAAGGACTTGAATCAGCTGTCCTCATGTCTAATCCTCTTCTAATGCCTCATATGATAATTACAACAGGATCTTTCTTCTTAGTGTGAGTCATATTTTGGTTCTTATCGCTTCTTTTTCACCTTTCTCTTTATTCCATCTAGTCCTGTTCTTCTATCTCTGCATTTTTTTCAATTTGCTTGTGTCTTCTATTTTTTTTAACACTTGCTTCTTTATTTTCCTTATCTTCTTTTTTTGTAATGCACTTTCTTTTCTTATTTCTCATTTGTCACCCTATCTCTTATTGCTTGAACCGTAAATTGCATATCCACCCTCTCTACAGAACTTTCAATGATTGTCTCTTCCTTGTTCTCCCAAAGTTTGTTTTATTTAAGAGATCCGTGTGTCTGCAAAGGGATGATTGAATATTTCAAGGCATTTTTATTTTGAGCTTTTCCTTTCAGGAAAAAAGAACATGACCTATGCTTAAATTGAGTCCTTCCTAAATAATAATAATAAAAAAATTGTATTTTCTCCTTCATGTGACTTTTACCAAACAATACCTTCCTTAGCTTTCATAATGAGAGAAGGACCTTACCTGTAAGCTTTCAGCTTGTAAAAGCTCCCAATGAAGTCAGGATTGCTGTTTCTTCCTAATAACTATAGGTCAGGGCTTGAATTGCAGAGAAGGTTTCTGTGGGTGTATGTTGAAAGAACACAGCTGAATTGAGACTTACAGGTTATCTTCTTCAGTACTGAAGGTAGCAAAACTGCTAAGGCTACATTTACCTGCTTTTACACACCTGTGAATTTCTGTGGCTTACTTTTAATAGGTAAAAACAGGGAACTGATTGCAAACATGAGCATCAGCATCAATGTCAATTCTGATTGGGCCCACTACAGATAAGGAATAATAACCCATGTTTATTGAACACTCATTGTGTACCAGTTCGTCACATATATTATGTCACTTAATTCTGTCTGCAAGCACAGGAAGTTGGTACTGTGATTAGTACCATCTGCATTTTACAGGCCAAGGTAAGATTAGTGATGAGATTAGAGATGTTAACCCACTTACCCAAAGTGTCACAGCTAGTAAGCCCTGGAGCTGGGCTCTGAATCCAAGGAATACACTTCAGAGGGCACATATGTGATCACTGTGTCATCAGCCTTCATCACTGATCTAGTTTCCATGAGACCCTCTCTGCTTCTCGACATCATTGTATTCACTTCTTTTTGATGCTTTGTGGTTTTGACCCTCATGGCCTTCCCACGCACTCCCTACGCTCTCATTTCACTCTCAGTCTACAACTCTGCTTTCCTTTTTTTTGTTTAGAAGATTTATATTATCTGATAAAACAAAACAAACAAACCTCACCTTTTCTTCTCAAATATCTTTCTCTTCTATTACCTCTTTTTCCTTCCTTTGAGAAAGGAGCTCCCTCATTCTGCCCCGGGGAGCTCCTTCTCCAGTGTCCCAGAGCCCATCTGCCTTCCTGAGCGGATCTCTCCAGTCAGGTGTTTCCTCTTCTGCTTACACATTCATCTCCCTCCTTTTCTCTTCATTTTTCCTGCTCCTTTTCCTCCCCCATCTGCTTGCCTCTAGGGCCCTTGTGTCTTTCACAACTTAAATCTTCATTTCTATTTTCTCCTTAGATTTCATCCCAAGTACGTGTGATAATCCCCTCCAGATCCTCATTTCTCTCTTCCTGCTGGACATCTGATCACAGGAAAACTCCAAAGAAAATCCTTCATCTTCATCCCTCCTACCTCCACAGGTGCTTTTCTTCCTTCTCTTGACTTCCTTGTCCATCTACTACTGATTTTTCAATTGGCACGATTCAAAACCATTGTGTTACCTTTGCTTCTTGGCAACCCGTCTTCCATATTGGAATCACTGCCATATCTCATAGATATGGCATATCTCTGTTTCCGCTGCAAAAACCCCAGGCTCTTCTTTCTCAGATGACAGACACATTTTTCTCTTTCTGCTAGAGGCTCTTCCTCACTAAAGCTCTCCTAGTCCTTCCCAAGAGGAGGAGGAGACCTTTCTTGAATATCAACTTTGGTTTATAAAACACTCTTTGACACTCAAAACTTGTCGATGCCTTCCCATTGCCCATTGCATTAGCTGTAAATCCTTCACCCTGATTTTCAAGGTCCCTGATTTCCTTGGTTCCCCTGTGAACGTCCAAAGCTCCAGCCATGCTGGTTTTCTTCCCCACGCCACACTGCTCCGTTCCTGTGTGCCTCTGTGCTGTTACATGTTCTTCCCTACTAACAAGGATGTCCTCATCTGGCACCATCTGCAAACATCAAATGAACACTCAAGGTCAAGTTCCTCTTATTCACTTTGGATAAAATATTCTCTGATCCTTGACACCTGTTGCATTTGGGATGTGTATGTGTGTGTGTGTTTGCCATCCCTAAGCATCTTGAGAGAAGGATTCAAGTCTGATTCAACCCTATAGTACCTTCCACAGTGCCTCATACTCAGCTGACTTGCCATAAATGTTAATTGAAGTGAACTGTTTTCTACTGTGGAGCTAAACCGAGTAAAACATAAATTGGATACAAAACTTCAAGATACATGGTAAGAGTGATACTCCTGACACCTTGTTGGCAGTGCAAGCTGGCACCAAAACCTAGAGCTTTGCTTTTACATTTGACACTGCCACTTGCCACCTCCCCCTACCCTCCCCACTTCAAGCTGTTTCCTTGGCTCCTACAGCAGCCTTCCCAACACATTGGTGAGTTTGTCAACACTGAGTAGAAATCACTGCCCTATAACATGAAGGTCATTCTGTTGTCATGTTTTCTTTGGTTAGTATTTTAAGAGTAAAGCAATAGCCACAGACACTGAAGAAAGAAGTCTCACTTGGTTGGTTGGTTTTGTTTTGTTTTGTAGCTTTTGTACTAACTCAAAGCCTCTAAAAAGAATACATGATTTCTAAGAGCTTACGGGTGGACTGAGCACAAAGTAATGATCAAAAGGGAAAGAGATAGGATTTTTTTTCTTCTGTTGTCTGTATATTATTTTCTGGATTCCTGTCGTACTTATCTCACAAGCAGAAACCCATCAATTTTAAAAGTGGCATTAGAATTCAAATTCGATGCCCTTTAAAGGCCCTGAGTTTTGGCATGAAATCATTTCTTTTTCACCTGACGAAGAACAGCTACAAGTGCTGATTATTTTAACCGCTTCCAAATGCACTTAATGTGGTTGCATTAAGAACCTAATGGACTGACAGGACATTATTAAAAATCTCACTGTGTGTCTAAATTTGTCTTTATAGGTCATTATTTATCAGCTAAGGAGTCACTGCTCCATAAAACCAACATCTAAAGCCATTGTGTCGACAGTACGCATTTACTTTAATATCTTCAAGCTTTTTTGATTTTGCTCCAAAGATGTGAAATAAATTATTTCACTGCCATGTGCTTCCATCCATCATGATTGTGGGTAATCCTCACTGATCCTTGAAGCAGAGCCTTTGTGATTTGAAGAAAGCATCATATAGTGATGACCACATGCAATTTCCTCACAGCTGCAGGGTGACATATTAGAAGATTCTACAGCTGCTGAGTCAAAATATTAATTTTTTATCTGTTTAAATTTCTAGCATGTCTACATGCTGTGCATATTTAGAAAACAAATGGAGTCTTCTGCTTGCTTAAAAACAATAAATGCATTTATTTCAGCTGGAGCTAATACTCCATTTTTCAGGCTGCCTTGTAATGTGTTTATTAATTTGCTTGTTTACAGTGCTAATTCACTGCGTTTATTAGCAAGGTGGCATATATACAAACAACTGGAATTCCATCTGTGCCCCCACCCCCAACTCACGTACTTATTATACATCAGTAATCTGAAACAGCCTAACGTAAATGTATCCTGGGCCTCTCTTCTTTCCTTGTGACTCTTAATGAGTCGTATATTTAAAGACTCTTTACTGTAATTGCAATAGTGACAAACAAGAATTTACTTACTGAGTAGTAGCAGGAGGAATCTGAGGGATAGGCTCCAGAATAGGCACTGTTTTTAAGCAATTAACAGATACACGCTCCCTATTTCAACATATTTGAGGTCAGCCTCTCTTTTTTTGATTGCAGGCAGGAAGGTCAGATGCAGATGCCTTACTGCACAGATGGGGCTTTTTGGATGGGACATTAATCCTTGCAGAAGCTGTTAGAGTGATGGGTTGGAAATTCAATTCCCTTGTTTTAGTAACTGCAGTCTGATACAAGTGAAGCAGTGACCGTATACACTTCCTCTACTGTGTCCTGTGAAATGGTTTTCAATATCACCTGTGGGCAGGAACAGGCATGGATGGCAGACTGGGGTGTTTAGGGGGAATTCACCCCGGAATTTGTTGGTCTCTCTGAGGACGCTGCTGTTTTAAGGACACAGTTTCTGACAGATGTGCTTCTATGGTGTGGGCCCATCAAAGATCTGAATTAGAGGGTTCATCAGACAGTTACCACCAAATGAGAAGAATTCCAGAGTTGCCTCCAAATCAGACTGGTTTGTAGAAAATATGCCCATAGACTTTACTGTGAGTAAAATGGTGTCATGGCAGTTTATTGGGTCACATAGTTACCTCCCATAGTGCCTAGATGTGGGGCTCATGCCACGTCTTCATTATGTTTACATTGTATAATTAATACATTTGACTGGTCATGGGGGTAGTTCTCTCTCTTTATTATCTCCAGTTGTAACTGACAAGGCAGTTGGCAGTTGTCACACCTGCAGCCGAGTAGCGCCCTTTTTCTCCTGGCCTCAAGTGGATTTTGAAAAGCAGGTGATGCAACCCATATGCCCTTTTTCGTGGGCCTTCAAATTCTCCACAATTTCCTAGTATTTTTACTCCAATATCTTATTTTTCCCCCTCTGACAGCTGTGTGAGAGTTACCTACCAGGCACCACTGATTTGGCCAAATTCCACTTTGTTTTCCTTTTAAAAGGAGTTTTGAGAACTGTCCACGAGTGAAAAGGCCTTCCCCAGTCGTGCAAAGACAAACCACAAGTGTGTTTTTCTTCCTTCTCAAGGATCTCCATTCCTGGTCACAATAGTTTTCATGTATTTGCATTATAATATTCTTAATATGCCTACTCTAGCATAAGCCCCTTGAGAACAATTCAGCAGAGGGATGTTTTTGTCAGAAAAGGGGCTTCTGCAGATGTAATGGAGGGGAGGAGTGGGGGAGGGGAGAGAACAGTAAGGAGCCTGCTTTTCTCCTCCAGCAAGGGTTTCATGGCAAGAGCTGCTGTATGTCAGAGTTTTCTTAGATCTGCTTTGCTTTGATGTCTTCTCCTAACATGAGTTGCCTTTCATATATAAAAAAAATTCTCATTTAAATCTATAACAAAAACACAGAGACCTCAGTAAAGAAACTGAAAAAAGACACACACACACACACACACACATACACAGAGAGAGAAAGAGAGAGAGAGATTCCCAATTGCTTTCACCATAAAATCCAGACTCCTTTTCGTAACTTACAATGTTTTGCAAAACTGGCCTGCCCAGGCCTGAGTGGCTCTTTTGTGTGTTCTTTAAGATCCAGTCATGCTGAATTTTTCTCCGTTCCTTGAAGGCATCCTGTTCTGTTCAACTGCTGGGTTGCCTAAGCTTTCCCTCCTCTTGGAACCCTTTCCAAACATCCTCCCCCTGCCCTGCTCCTCTTGCAGCTAACTGCCACCAGTGTTCTTGTCTCAGCCTCCTCTGGGAGGTCTTCCCTGGCCCCTGGACTAAGTTGGTACCCCTGCTATGTACTTTCATGGCACCCTATCATTATCCCTGTAGCATTCTACAGGATGTTTGTAACAGTCTCATGCCAGTCCTGAACCTCAGTGTCCACCATGTTTTCAGGTTGCTCAGCACACTGTCCCCATGACAAAATTTGGAGACAGCCCTCTTTAAGGCAAGAAACACAGCTCAAGCCCACTCTACTGTTGGACTCAAATATTCTACTGGGTTACTTCCAACCTGTTCCATAAGAGGGGCAGGCAGGAGCAAAGGGAGTGGTCTCTCTGCTTTTTCTTCCCCTTCAGTTTGAAGGTTTTCTAGGTTGGGGTAGGGAGATGGAGAGTGTAGGGGTTGTGTTGATCGGGGAGGGCGTGGGTCTATTAGTTCCAATGCACATTCAAGAACTTTTTCGGCCAAGTGAAGTGGCTCATACCTGTAATCCCATCACTTTGGGAAGCCAAGGAGGGAAGATTGCTTGAGGCCAGGAGTTTGACACTAGTCTGGGCAATATAGTGAGACTCCTGTCTGCATGAAAAATAAAAGGATTAGGTGGACCCGGTGGTACACACCTATAGGTCCAGCTACTCAAGAGACTGAAGCAGGAGGATCCTAGAGCCCCGAGTTCGAGGTTTCAGTGAGCTATGATTTTGCCACTGTACTCCAGTGTGGGCAACAGAGGGACACCTTGTCTTACCAAACAAAAAAAGACCATTTTTTTTTTCTTTCTATCTCCTATGCTCTGGGTTCTATAAGTATAGTGTCTTTGTAGGTCTGATTTGATAACTTTGGGAACACATGATAACCCCATACTTCCTGGTCCAATGGGGGATAGTGACAGTGGATGAGGAAGGAACTCACTGATTAATACCTCAGTTTATTCTTTGATTGTGCATATTAAATACTCAATTAAAATGATATATCCAGAATCATTTCCCCCACCATGCTGAAAATTGTAGGAGTATAGTAGCCATTGGAATGTTTTTATTGTTTCAATGAAAAAAAAATTTTTTCATACTCAACCTCACTTATAATAAAAGAAATATGAAGTAATACAATGACATAACCCCAATTTTCACCAACCAATTTAACCAAGATTGGTTTACTATTTTTAAATGTTTTAGTGCTGGCAAAATTATGATGAAACAGTCTCATAAATGGCTCTTGAAATATAAATCAATAGGAACTTTCTGGAATGAAATTTATAATATCAATTAAGAATTTTAAATTTTTTCATGCTTGTAGTGCTTAAAAGTGTATGCTCTGGACTTAGTCTGTTTGTGATATATGTAAAGCAAATGACTTAATCTTTCAGAGTCTCAGTTTCCTCATTTATAAAATGGGGATAATAACATTGCCTACTTTTTCTCTTCAAGTGAAATTATGTGTTTGTAATAATTAATATTTTGCCCAATGTGTATTCAGAGCTCAGTAAATGTAAACTGTAATAGTAATATGAATTGTACCCTTTTGACATTGTCCTTTAGGAAATAATCTGAGATGCAGACAAAGATTTATGCACAAAAGTGTTATCATAGCCTTAGTTATAAAAATGGAGACAAACTGCAAGTAAATATTCAAACTGTAAGAAAAATGGGAGATTTTTTATTTGCTTACTTAATACTGGAATATGATGTAGCTGCTAAAAATGATGTTTACAGAGTCCCTAATGACATGTGGGAATGCTGATGATATTGAGTAAAAAAGGTACTATAATGTCCACATTTAATCTAATCTAATCTATGTAAAAATCTCTGTATGTAAAATTGTATAGAGAAAGTACTAAAAAAAAAAAGTCAATGTTAGTAGTTACTGACCCCAAAAAACCATGCTTAGGGTGATTTTTATGATTATTTATACTTTGTAAAAATGTTTTTCATGTTTCCTTCTCTTCCGTGGCTTACTTTGTAGTCAGAAAAATAAAACCCTTAGATCCCTGTCTGAACCTGCTCAGCCCTTCTGTGTAGATCACAGCAGTCCTGGACTTGTACCTGAAGTCTGCTCACAGGTGGTGCCCTGTGGGACCGGCTACTTGTAGCCTGTCTTGCCTGAGTTTTGTAGTCTGCCCTAGGGAACTATACTTTTCTGGTTGTAAGTCAGAACATTGGTATTAATCCTCAAGCCCTTGTTGCTCTGATTTCTGGCTTCTTTCCGTGCAGATTGTTACTCATTTTGAGGTCTCCCAAGAAACTCTCTCCTACAAAGAGATTTTGACTTCAAGCCTCTGACGACAAAAGTGTTCCCTAGGTTTGGGGGACTTATTATTCTTTTCAGCTTGATTTAATAAAAATCAGTCAACCAACCTTGAGAGCCTAATTATATAATTGGCCTTCTGTTGGGGGATTGCATATGATGGAGCTGGGAAGGAAAGTTTGCATGAGTGGATTAACATGGGTCCCACTCAGGTTGTTGCTTTGGAATGAGTCTATTCACAGGATTGGGTGTTCAGCATGACTTTTTAAACCATAGAATGAATACAGGTAGTGAACAAAAAGAGTTAGAGAGTTTAACTTTCCACACTCCAGTGTTTATAATCTCCTGTGTGAGGTAAAACTATAAACTAACTTGGATAAATGTGATGTGTTGGGCATCTTGGAGTTGATCATTTTATATTTTCGGGTGTCGTGTACTGATTTCTCTATTGACTCTGAGCACTCACTCCATCATGCAATATATGTCTGGGGACTGATCTGATGCCTTCTTATGGCTTAACATGGAGCTGTGGAAGGAAGCAGAGGCCCTGAGTAATTTCAGAGTCTCTGAAACTCTTCAGACCTTTCCATTGATTTCTGGAGTCTGTGTACCCAAATCTGCCAAACAGCCATGTCTGGTTTAAGATCTCCAGAGACTTGATTAGAAGGATAGAAAAAGTTAAAGGCTGTAAGGAACCCCTATATTTATAAGTCATCAGAGGCACAGAAAGAGAACCCAGCCAAGAAGAGCACCTGTGTCACTCATGCTGAGAGGAGAGAGTTTTAAGGGGGAGGGCTGCCTGGTCAACAGTGCCTTGTGTTGCAGAGATTTCAGGTAGGATAAGGAATTAGAGGAGGCTATTAGATCTGGTCCTTAAGAGGCCATCAGAGACCTTTTCAAGAGCAATACCACAGTAAAATATTTTGAAGACAGATAACAATGAAGTGAGGAGTTAGAGGGGCAAGGAAGCTGGGTAGTTAAGGGAAGGCAAGAGATGAGCTGTTTGTAGAGAAAAGTTTTTAGGACAGTGGGCAATGGAGAGCATGGTTGGAAGTTGAGGTTGAAAAGAGAGATAGGGGAAAATAGGGAATAATACCGAAAATTGGATCAAGAATATAGGTGTAGGCATTAGCCATTTTATCATGGGAGAAGGGAGGAAATGAAATAAAAACAGGAATAGATAGGTGTTTTGAGGTTGAAAGGAATGAATCCAGGATGCTCTGCCTAATGATGTAGATGAGATCACCTGGGAAGACGAATGGATGGGTAGAGTAGGGTAGTGACTTCAGAAGAGTAATAAGGGTTTAAAAGCACTGCTGGGTGAGGGGGAAGGAATGTCCACAATCTGGCTCCAGTTTCCTTTAGAATATTTAACACACGTTACACTCCTTATTTAAACAGAGATCCCAAGATCAGATAAATCCATAAATACTTATTTGTTGTACCCACAAAATACTACAGGGGTCTGCTTACTTTCTCTTGAAAGCATCCCCTGGGTGATTATTCTTTTATGTTTCTCTAATTGCATGCTAGAGAAAGCATCTGTTAGATGCAACTAGTCTTTAGACCACTGAACACCTGCAGATCTTGTTGATGCTTGCCCAAGTTCAGAAAGCTCTGGAAGAAACTGCTTTAAAGAGGATAGGCCATAACTTTTCAAATAACGGAGCCTTGAATCTGTAGTGTTTCCTAGGTTTCCAATCCTAACATTTACCCACTTGTTAAGGTAATCATAAAACAATATCACCTTCATTTGCTCTTGCAACTTTTGAAGGTTTTTAAATTTCCCTTTGCACAACTGGGATTGTGCTCCTGGCACGGTAAGGAAGGCATAGGGAAGAGAGAACAAAGGGCTTGGCATTATGTGGAAGCCATACACCAAATCTGGGGAAAGTAGCCGCCTTCTCATATTTCCTTCAATACAGTCATAATTTCCTTTGTAGTTTAACTGAAGGGCTGAAATGAGGATTCATTTGGCTCTCAGGATATCATGAATTGTTCCTAATATTGGCAAAAGGCTGCTTGTAATTTGTAACTCCCAAAGTTCAGAGAAAGGTTGGGGACTGTTAATTTGTATGCTGCCAAAAGAATCAGCGTTTTTGAGTCAGACTCCTGTGGCTTCACTTCTGGGATGACTATGAAGGTCCTCTGAAGGGTTCTCATGTGGATGAGTGGGCACTGGACATGAAAGGGAGATCTGCTTCATGTGCAGGGAACGCATCCAGATGATCAACAGTTAGGATCACCAACAGTGTACAGAGAAAGACCTGTTTTTAACAGATTTCAGCGGCAGGAATCTGTTTTACCAGCATGGATTTCACTAGAAATCACAGTCTCTACTACAAGCCTTGAGATGAAACAAGACATTTTGAGGCCATGGGTGGTGCATTAGCGAGTACAAAGAAATGCTTTGAATCCTACAGGGGAAGATGGGGAGGCCCCATAACCAGAACTCTTTCTTTTCTTTTTTCTAGATCTTACTCCTTTTTCATTTTAGGTGGGTAAATTGAGATTTGTGGGTTTTCTCCTGCCTTTGGGATAAAAGATGATAAATGGGACTTAAAGGGTAATTACCACTTGAAAGCAGGAAGTTTTCACCTACAAAGGAAGCTGAACACAATCAAGTTCTTTATTAAAGAATGACTATTATGTGAATGAGAACAAGAGACAGTGCTGTCTGGACAAAATAATTTGTTTTATAGCTTTAATCCCAACTGGCATTACAGAGCTACTATGTACTATGTATTGGGTCATAAAAATGACTTTTCAACTCACAACTCTTTTTCATAACTTTATCTCTACTTAAAGACCAAAATTTTCCAGCAACTCAATCCAATTATTTACTCACCCCTGTCCATTCATACTGAAGGCTGAGACTGGTATACTGACTCTGGAAGGCCAAATCTGTGAGAAGGAACCTTGCGGAGGGCTTAGGAGCCCTGTTGATGCAGGATTTTTCTCAGCTTCTTTGCCGGACTCATGGCAGTGGCGCCTCATCTACTCAGCCTGCTGTGCTCAGCCCTTTGTGGGAGAAACATGTGAGTTAGTGAATGCAGGATCTGGCTGGCCTCTCCGGGCACTGACACAACAGCCAGCGCCATGAGGGGCCTGCAGCCAAACCAGGCATGTCACCTCAAGGGAAACGTGGTGGCACCCAGGTGAGGGTGCCCATGACCCTGAAGCCCCAGACGGGGTGTTATAGTGCTCTTTTAGTTTCGCCATCTGCAGTCTGACAGATGGTGGTGTGTTAGCAGCTCATGTGGCCTCTTGCCTTGTTGCTGAGGCAGTTGCCCTCTGCTGGTGAGGGCAAAGGGCTGGTGTGACAGCCTTTTCTGGGTACTGGCACTTGGTGGGCCCCAAGCTCTTGTCCAGTGTTGAAGAAGAATGGGGTTACACAGAAAATTGAATGATGGTAAAAGTGGAGAATTTTATTGAGTGATGAAAACATTTCTCAGAAGAGAGGGGAGCTGGAGAGGGGACGAGAAGGACAGGTCGTCTTCCCCCAAAATCAGGTTGTCTCTTCCCCAAAGTCAGGCTGTCTCCCCTCTACTGACTGAGTCTGGGGTCTTTATGGGCACAGGATGGGGCTGGGGCATGCCATAGGTAGTTTTGGAAAAAGCAACATTCAGTTGGTAAAAAGGCATGATTCAGAAAGAACCAATTGGGAGAGGGTGGGCAAAGAGGAATAGAAGTTCTTACTTTGGACTTTCTGTCACGAGTTTCAGACTGTTTTTTGTTGTTGTTGTTTTATGGTGAAGATGGGGTTTCACCAAGGACCCTCCCTGTCTTCTTAGAAATTCTCTGCCTCCTGCCTCTATTACTGTGAAGGGGATGGGGGAAGCTGCACTCCAGTCTCAGACCCCCAGGGGAGATATTAATAGTATTGATCTTACTGCTTCTGTTAGTCAGGAAGTTCTCTCTATACTCCTAGCAAGTATCTATCACGTGGCACCCCCGTATCTAAAGGTCATTCCATTGGAAAGGGATGAAAACTCAGTCACTGTGCTGGGCCTGGCCATTTGCTAAAAGCCTCAAACACACAATTTGTACAGGTCCCAAGCTTCTACTTTACTGATATACACTGCCTTTGGGCTACTCTCCAGCTGTCAGCTGCAGTGTTTGTAATTGAAATCTCTTCTGCCCTTTGTGCAGTGATGAGACTTTGTGCTCATGAGCACCCGTGCCTTCTCTCTGCTCCCCTTCCCCTTCCAGACTGCCATCCTCTGTGTCAGCACTGTGCAGCTGATCTCCACAACACCGAGAGCATCTGCCTGAGGTGCCACAATGCCCGCTACCTGCTGCTCGGGGACCACTGTGTTCCTGACTGCCCTTCAGGATACTATGCAGAGAGAGGAGCTTGTAAAAGTGAGTAAGTGCTGGACTCAGGAGCTGGAGCTGCCACCCGAGATTCTCTTCGGGCAGTAGCTGGGAAGGCTTGACCTTTCCTAAGAGAGAGTGGAGGCGGGAAGTATGCCATGGGACTGTAAACCAGACCTGCCAATGTTCTCAATGTTGGGATTTTATTACCCACACTTGGGATGCTGCTTGGAAGAGAATCTGACATCACGGTTTCTGTTGTGTCTCTTTTTCCTCTGCAGAATGTCACTCCTCCTGCAGAACCTGCCAGGGCAGAGGACCTTTCTCCTGCTCCTCATGTGACACCAACCTCGTGCTGTCCCACACTGGCACCTGCAGCACCACCTGCTTCCCTGGGCACTATCTTGATGATAATCATGTTTGCCAGCGTAGGTTTTTCCAATGAACCTTCTCTCCTTTCCTTCCTTTCCTGCCTTTCTGAAGCCATTGAAAGAAATGTGAGGTTCTTACTTCCATCTTCTCACCTGGTAGCCTTTATTTTTATAAAAGGAAGAAAACCAATCTACAAAGGCAATAAGGTTGCCATTAACAGATTATAGCTCAGATATCGGCCTAATCGAAAGTGCTGGGCTTGGCGGTAGGGTCTCCTCTGTAAGTGCCAGCTGTGTGATCTTGGGCAGTTATTTAACTTCTCTGTCCAGGTTATCTCATTTAAAAAATAAAAGTGTTAGTTTGTTTCATCTTTATAGTTTTTCTCAGCAATCCTATTCTATGACCGTAGGCAGAGAGTGGAACTTGCTCTAGTACACAGTCAGTGGACTAAGCACTTCTCTGGATTGAATTTGTTTTGTACATGTATTTGTGAATATTGACAGTGTATAGGCTTTGCATGCTGGAAATATTCCATTTCTGCCTAAACAGTAGTTATTTGGACTTGTATGGGAGTTACTTATATAGATGTCTTATTTCTCAAGTAAGTCAGAATATGATTAATTACCTTGAGTCAGGCACAAACAAAGAGTTAGGATATTCTATTAGGGAATGGGTAAATCTCTCTGAAAAAAAAATAAGATATCCTTCACAGATGAAGGAACATTTATGATGGGCTGATGCTGCTTATTTTATCTCAGGTACCAAAGTGTCATTTGCAAAAATGAAAAATTGTTATACTTTTGAAAATGACAGTTAACGAATACAGTGGTGATGTTTCAGTTGTGTGTTCTAGGGATACCATGCTGAAGGAGTTGTGGAGTAGTGGTTAGGAGAGTGGGCTCTAGAGTCAGAGAATTGAAGTTCAAATCCTAATTGCTACTTAGAGCTTTATGACCTTGAACAAGCCAATTAACCACTAGGCCTCAGTTTTGTTTCTTTTTTTTTTTTTTTTGTAAAAGGAAGATTTATATAATAGTACCTACATCCTATTGTTGTTACATTTAATATAGACCATAGTGGAGAATAAGTTGTCAGAATTAATTAACCATTGTTTTGTTTTTATCATCATCATCTAAAATGAGAGTCAAATAAAGTAGTAAAGATATTTCTATTTTATAGATAGGATGATAGATATTACTGTTAGTTTATTGAGATCCTTGCAAAGCTTTGCATTAGTTATATGGAACTCACCCTTTTGCATCATCTGTGGAGGTACTGGAGATCTAAAAACAAATTTTTTTGGACCAGTGGGAAGATTGCTTTTGTAACAAAAACTTTGCTTTGTATATATCAACTGTCTGCCAGAATCTGTAGATTCTGTAATACAAGAGACAGGAATGAAATACTTCCATGTTCTATTCAAGAGCAAGAGAGTCTTGGTGGAGAAATAGTGACTTAGATTTATGAAGCTCTTCACAGCAGTGGAATCACAGAAATAAAAGTTCAAAAGAAAAAATAGAATCCATTGTATGAAGTACAGGTAACAAAAATACATTGCATTGAAATAGTTCTCTTCTGGGAAGTTTTTGTCTTGGTGCAGGGTGGCCTCTGCACAAACACATTTGCTATCATCCCATGTAAATAGAATTTCATAGAATATTTCAGTTGGATTAAGAATTTCCTAAGTTTAGTCCTTAAATTTCATTCTAAGATTGAAAAAGTATGCTCCTACGTTGGGATATTTGAGTTTCTAATAGGTTAAAAAAACAAACAAACAAACAAAAAGCCAAAAACAGCCTGACCAACATGGTGAAACCCCATCTCTACTAAAAATACAAAAAAAGTAGCAGAGCATGGTGGTGCACACCTGTAATTCCAGTTACTCAGGGGGTGCTGAGGCAGGTGAATCGCTTGAACCTGGGAGGCAGAGGCTTCAGTGAGCTGAAATCACGCCATTGCACTCCAGCCTGGGTGACAGAGCAAGACTCGGTCTCAAAGAAAAAAAAATTCAACAATGTTCTATTCTAATACTCATAATTACAGACAATTATAAGCCTGCCAATTTTAGAAATTCTGCAATAAGGGCTTTTGAGGAAATGTAATCAGTATTAAGAGATATTAAGGGAGGCATTCATAACCAAATTATTGAAGGAAGTAAGGACTGGAGAGCTTTCTAGATATTGTAGTTACAGGAATCTTTCGAGAGGATGTACTATTAATTGAATTAAAAAATCTAAGGGTCACCAGTTGCGGTAGGAACTTTAAAAAAGAGATGATAGGTAAGGTTCTGAGTTCTTGAAACCATAGTGCTTTGGTATTAGAGGAGAATTCCAGAGTTACTCAAGCCAATCTTGCACCAGTGCAGAGACTCTTTCTCACTCACCTCCACAGACTTCCACAGAAGAAAGCCGGTTCCACTGCTGGGGAGCTGGAGTTGTCGGACAGTTGTTTTTAATTGGCCCTAGAACTTGCCTCCAAAGTGATATGGAATAAGCTTCCTCCTTCATTCGCACGATTACTTTCCAAAGTTTGAAATTAACTATCACTCCCCACTTGGGTATCTCTGTGCCATGTAGACCTAGAGACAATGGAGTATTGAAGCAGGAGTGAATGACCATTTCTTAGACCTACAGCAGAAAACAGGTCTGTTTAAGAAGGTAATTGAACCCCTACACTGTGAGGTCCCTCACTGCTTACAGCACATCACAGATGTGATGGTTACTGGACATCCCAGCTTCCCTCACTGGTTTCTGGTGCACTCTGCCACCTTTTTCACCATCCTCCTGCATTTGCTATAGGGGTCACTGACCTCAGAGAACTGCCCCTGCTACTCCAGGTGTGGCCACACTAAGATGTCTGCGTCAGGACTAGTAAGTACTTTGTGGGGTCCGAATGTAATACCATGGAAGCTGAGAACCCGAGGGACGTTGGTGCCTACAGAACTGCTCTGTGTCAGACAGGGTCAGCCATTTACTCATTACTTTGGAAAGGGTAAGAGGAAGAAGTCATGGAAGCCACCTGTTTCTCAATGTGACACTACCATGTCCCTCCAAATCCTCCATAAAGTCTTCCAGCAATCCAAAATGCTCAGCATGAATCCATTTCTTTTAGAAGTGAGTGAAGGGGCTGAGGTATACATTAGGGTTCCAAGGGGGAATGAGTACTCTGTGGAAAGATTCAGGCCAGGCACAGTGGCTCACACCTATAATCCCAGCACTTTGGGAGGGCATGATGGGAGGATCATTTGAGGCCAGGAGTTTGAGACCAGCCTGGGCAAAAAAGTGAGATCCTGTCTCTAGAAAAAGTTAAAAAATAAGCTGGACATGGTGGCATGTGCCTGTGGACCCAGCAATATGGGAATCTGAAGCGGGAGGATTGCTTGAGCCCAGGAGGTAGAGGCTACAGTGAGCTGTGTTCATGCCACCACACTCCAGCCTGGGGGACAGGGTGACAGAGTGAGAACTGTCTCAAAAAAGAAGAAAAAAGATTCAGGAACACAGAGGCAGGTGGAAGTAAGTCATAGGAAACCCTCAGACACTAGGACAAGGAATTGGTCTTGACCTCTGGCTGGGAAACTGGCATTCGGGGACCTCATTTTGCAGCTCTATGTCAAGAAAGGAGGAGCGGCTGACCTTACGCTGCATATCACATTTTTAGTTACTATCAAGCCTGTTATTGACTAAAAATCTTAGATATTTTTTCCATAGCAACTGCTTTCTAAGCAGGTCTTCTTCATTCTGTATTTGTACAGTTGGTTTTAGAACATAAATGCGGGACTTTTCTTAGAGTTCTGCTTATTTCACTTGATTACTGTAGGTTCATTATTTCTACTGGTTAAAGTAACTGAACTGTTGTTCCTCCAACCGGTGAAACTTAACTATTTCCTATATAGGTGCATGTGGTGTATTTAAATATTATTGACATGGTTTCTTTGTTTCCATTAAAGTCATGGATAAAAATATTGATCAAGTAAGAATTTAAGGCTTGATTAATGTGATACTCTACTGTGGAAACTATTTTTATCAATTATAAAGATTTGCTGATCACATTTTGAGTATGCTTTTCAACCACCTTCAAATCCACTTACAACTAGTAGGTCTTACTTCATTTTTGTATTCACAAGTTTATTTTTGGAATCTCTATCAAACTCTTTGCCAAAATTAAGATACACCATGCATAAAAATTCTAGGAAAAAAAAAGGATAAAAATTTGGTCTCACCTAAGCTTACAACAGTTAAAATATTCTTTTCTAATTATTGAAAATAATTAGAACTGAAAATCCAGTCTAGAATTTTCCCAGGACCTTAAATTGCCAATATACATATTCTAATGAATGTTTTATAGCAATGTCTTTCTTTGTAGGTGAAACAATAGCATGTGTTTTTTTTTTTTCTTTTTTTTTTTCAGGGAGGTAGTTTTCTTGCACTGTGCCATATACTTTGATATCATATAGATCTAAAACTCACTGGGTTTCTCTGTGAACTTTTCCTCTGACACATACTTAGGGAAGATTTCCGAAAGAGACAGAAATGCTGGTGGTTGTATATATCTTATGCAATATCTAGCTTTATTTCATTTATGTAGCAAGTGTTTATTGAACACCTATAATATGACAGATAACAAGCTAGGTGATGACTAACATTACAATGAACAAAACAGACCTACTATTTGCTTTCTTGAAGTTTGCTGCCTAAAAGATACAAATGTTAATCAAATAATCACTCAAATGGAAATTGCTATATGAAATTTGCATGAAAAACATGTACAGGATGCTGTAATGGAAGGTCGGTTTTAGAATAGAAAGTTAACAACAGTCCCAGAAGAGACTGAAGAATGAGTAAGAGTTAAAGACTCAGAGATTATATTAAGAGGATTCAAATATACATGTTATAATAGGATTTCCATGTGGAGAGAATGGAGGGAATGGTAGAAGAGTAATATTTGCAGAAATGATGGCTGGAAATTGTCCAGGATTGAAAAACGACATTGAGTTTGAAGGCGAAAGTGTACTCTGAAACCTGAGCTGTATGAATTTTAAAAGCCACTCTGGTAGATGCGTGGAAAATAGATTGCAAGGGGGTCAGAGCGGAGATGGAGAAACCAATTAGGAGGCTGTGATAGTAGTTCAGCATGGGATGATGATGGCTTAGAAATATTGGCATTTGTGGATATGGAAAAAAGTAAAAAGTTCTGAGAGTTATATTGGAGTTTGAATAAATAGGATCCAGTGAATAATTGGATTAGAAGTCGGGGAAAGAGAGGTGTCAAGATAGACTCCGAGGTTTCTGGCATGAAAAACTATGTCGATGGAGAAATGCCAGTTGTTAAATGAGGGATGATGGAAGCATGACCAGATTAGGGGATCATCCCTGAATGTCAGAGTTACGTGGCTAGCTTCTAAGAGTTGTAACTAGGCAAATCAATCAACCAGTTCACCTTCAAGTCCTTTGCATCTTAAAGTAGGGGGTTTCCCAAGCTCCCCAATAAAGTTGGTGCCTAATTTTAATGTTGGCATCACACAAAAACCTGAATCTACATTATGAACTAAAGGAAGCTTGATTCCTGAAGAAGTAAGGTTTAAGTTCTGAATTGTAATTCCAGGGATCTTAGAGTAAGCATAAATTCTGTTGCTGAATCACAGAACAATTTGGATATGGGATTTCCATTCTTGGGTTTGCAATTTATATTCTTTGTAAAATAAGATTACCCTTTTCTATTTTGGAAACTAATATTTTCTGTTTTTGTTGATCACAGGGGAGGGCTATGAGCCATAACGAAATGTGGAGCAGGTTGGAGCAAGGCTTCGTTCCTATGTAACATCTGTCTAGGTTTGATCAGTGCTTCAGTATTTGCAATTGTAATCATCCGGTCATTTTCTTTTCCTGTCTGCTCAGCATGCAACACACACTGTGGAAGCTGTGATTCACAGGCCAGCTGTACCTCCTGCCGAGATCCAAACAAGGTTCTGCTCTTTGGGGAATGTCAGTACGAGAGCTGTGCCCCACAGTACTATCTTGACTTCTCCACCAACACGTGCAAAGGTAAAGCTCTTCCTGAACTGTGTAACGATTCTTTTACTCAGTGATACCCCTTTACTACTGATGTCTAGTTTTCCATATTGAGAAAACACCAGTCATCATATATTTTGACTGTCTCTGATGATAGCAACAATTGTGTGTGTATGTATATATTCATTTATTCACTCCTTGATTTACTTATTAAGCGTATATTTTGAGCACCTTCTTGTGTCAGACATTGTGCCACATTTTGATAACAAGACCAGAGGTGGCAAATTGTAAATCCTCAGGTTATATTTGGCCCATAGACATGTTTTCTTTGGTCTGCCTAATGTTTCAATGCTTTAACATCTTTAATTATTCACCTTTTAAAAATCAGAAGATTTCACATACAAAAATTGAGATTTTCAAGTGTTGTTGTTTTTTTTAACCAGAAGCTCTAGTAGTGTTGGATATGCATCCCGACAGTGCAACTATAGGTTGAAACAGTGTAGCTGTAGTCCCTGCTGGATGGAGAAGGATCTCTTCAGTTCATCAGTCCCCACCATTCCCTTTCTATCACACAAGGCCTACTCTGAAGATACATTACTTTCCTGGGCTGTAGGTGTTTGCATTTACAACTCTAGATTGCTGCCTCTAAGCTTGATGAGGTCAGGAGTCATGTCTGATGTGTTCATTTCTGCTTAACATACTTAAATGAGTGAAGACATAGTCCCTGTATTCAAGGAAATTTATAGGGAGATAATGTCAAATGCCAAGTGCCTTTTTCTTTGCTCTTCAGTAGTTGGAATTCTTGGGGCTGATGCTCTTTGAATGGTAGTGCTCAGCAAGAGGAAAAGCAGGGGTAAAGAACAGGTTTTACTTGCTCCTGTCTGTTTCCTCATTGCTGCCTCCTTCCACATTTCTCTCTATCCTTCTGATTCTGGTAGAGAAGCTAGAGCTTAGATATGGTGGTCAAACATCTGTCAAGTAAACTTAGGATGCTGTAAGGTTCTGCAAAATTACACACTTTCCATTCCAAGAAATTCTACTTGGTTGTCAACTTAGGTGGTCTGCTGTGTTCAAGACCACAGAGGTTTTTTCCTTTCTTTTTTTTTTTTTTTTTTTTTTGACTTCTAACCAGTAGCTGTCAGTTTGTGGTGAAAAACAAGATTATCACAAATCCACCCCATTATAGATGATTTCATAACTATGCTGGCAGTTTTCAAGGCTCTGTTTTAGTCATTTTCCCTCAGGACTGATTCAGCCAAATAAAGGAATAGGATTAACTTTGTAAATCTTCTTGGAAGCACGTGTGCTGTCTTGCATATTTACCTGATTTCCTTGGGACTTAGAAATATTCTATCAAGGAAGAGAAAAGGTAACTATGAGAGGTTTCTCCAGTTTCTTAGCAGAAATGGAAGGTGAGATCCAGGGTGGCCCTGAATGGAGATAGGTTCTCTAAGAGAAACAGTTCAGCAGCAAACGTTTATTGAGTTGTTACTGTATGCCAGGCACTGTGCTAAATTATTGAATTTCATTATTTCATTTTATTCTTCACAATGGCTTTATGAAATGGGTACTATTCTCACCCATGTTTTACAGGTGAGAAACCAAGGATAATATAGATAAAAACATTATTGTAGGATAATACAGATAAAAAGTAGCAAAGTCATGACCTGAATACAGATTTACCTTTCTTCAGAACCCATGCACTTAACTGTGCTATCCCATCCCATCTTCCATGCATGTAGCACTTCCCTTACCAGCTACAACACTGGCTTTCAAACATGAGTTTTCTGACTGCATCAGAATTGCCTGGGCCATTAAAAACAACAGCAACAGCAACAACTATAATATTCACAATAACAAGTACAGCAGCAACATGTTTTCCCTTGCCCTATCCCAATCCCTGAGACTCTGATTTGATAAATCTGATGTTGAGCCTAATCCATATTTTTAACAACCCCCCTGGATTATTTGCATGCACATTCAAGGTTAGACCCCTCTAGAACATAAGCTCCTTGATGACAAGTTCTACACCTACCACCTTTATATTGCCCCCTCCTGCTGTTCAGTGACTATCCCATAGGTGCTTATGGAGCAAATTAACATGTAATTGAGTCCGTTCTAATGCCTAAATGAGATCTTCTATTGTTTTAGCAACCTCTTTCTTTCTGGACAGGACCTTTATGCCCCATATAATTCTGACATCATTGGTTCTTTCTGTCATTTTGGTCAATGCCTGGTTTTGAGAGATAGAAACTCATGCAACTGGTGTTATTGGTGGCAGCAGATGCATTCTTAGTTGAGTCTCTGACATCTCTTTACCTATTGAGCATTGAGTACTTGGAAGAAGTCAGGGTTAGCTGAAAACTGCCGGCATAGTTATGAAATCATTTATAATGGGGTGGAATTGTGATAATCTTGTTTTTCACCACAAACTGACAGGTTTGTGGGGCAAGTTGGCCACTCCCTGAGGCAGGTTTTGCCTGAAGACTTGATGTGGCACAGGGATAAAGAATTAAGACCAGAGTAATCTGGTTTCTCAGCAGCCCTGCTGACAAGCAGGCTCGGCACAAGCATGGAGTGCTCCTTGTACATGTCAGTGTCTAACATAATTAGGGAACACTTAAAGCTCAGAGAAGCATTCAGGCTACTACATGTGGAAACCTCGTTTGAGTCTGCTTATCTGACATCTCTTACATTGTCCTTATTTTACTCCTTGCGGCTGCAAACAGACTCCTCATAAATGAATTGCTGCGTTGAGGATGGACAGAAAGGAAGATAATCTAATGCAGACTTTCTTTTTTAGAGTGTGATTGGAGCTGCAGTGCCTGCAGTGGGCCCCTGAAAACAGACTGCCTGCAGTGCATGGATGGCTACATTCTCCAGGATGGGGCCTGCGTGGAGCAGTGCCGGTCATCATTTTACCAGGACTCGGGGCTCTGCAAGAGTAAGTGTGTAGAGGCCCTGCTCTGTGTTCAGCCATACCTTGGCTGCCTCCAGTTTGTACTCTTTTCAGAAGGAAACTGTGGCAAGTTTCCCCTTCTGGCTTTTTACCCAGTTTCTGATTTCTTTCCTAAGAGCTATCTTTGTTATTGTGAACATTTCCCCTTTTCATCTTCCATGCCCTAATAACACATTTGCTAAAATTTGAGGGCAATATGGGAATCTTGGGCATATAGGACCACACAAACAGGTATGTGTTAGCTGTTACTTTCAGATTTTCTTAAAAATTGAACAGTCAGGTTCTCCAGGTGGGAAGGTGTTTGTACCCTAGGCATTTGGGCACACGGGAAGACCCGATGATTTCACTCACTGACCCCTTCAACCCTCTCTATTCCATATAGCTCACAATCATCTCTCTCTGGCCTAGTATCCCTTTTAGCCTCAACTGAACACTACAAAATTCTCAGACCCTGAAATTCCCCTCAAAAGTGCACAGATGGCCGGGCGCGGTGGCTCAAGCCTGTAATCCCAGCACTTTGGGAGGCCAAGACGGGTGGATCACGAGGTCAGGAGGTCAAGACCATCCTGGCTAACACGGTGAAACCCCGTCTCTACTAAAATATACAAAAAACTAGCCGGGCGAGGTGGCGGGCGCCTGTAGTCCCAGCTACTGGGGAGGCTGAGGCAGGAGAATGGCGTAAACCCGGGAGGCAGAGCTTGCAGTGAGCCGAGATCCGGCCACTGCACTCCAGCCTGGGCGACAGAGCAAGACTCCGTCTCAAAAAAAAAAAAAAAAAGTGCACAGATGGCATTCCTAGGAGTATTCCTGGGGGACTGAAAACTGACTTGATGGACTTGATGAACCACAAAAGGTCAACACTTCAGCAAAACGGTATTGAGAGCCAAGGACTAATGATAATAATAATAGTTGCTTAGGCCAGGAATGGTGGCTCACATCTGCAATCCCAACACTTTGGGAGGTGGAGGGAGATGGATCACCTGAGGTCAGGAGTTCGAGACCAGCCTGACCAACATGGAGAAACCCCATCTCTACTAAAAATACAAAATTAGCCGAGCATGGTGCCACATGCCTGTAATCCCAGCTACTCAGGAAGGCTAAGCCAGGAGAATCACTTGAATCCGGGAGGCGGAGGTTGCGTTGAGCCGAGATTGTGCCACTGCACTCCAGCCTGGGCAACAAGCAAAACTCCGTCTCAAATAATAATAATAATAATAATAATAATAATAATGATAATAATAGCTGCTGATATCTGTCATTCACTTTATAGTTTATCTAGCATTTTCCATGGGTGGATAGGACAGTATATCAACCCCCATTTTATAGAGAAGAACACTGAGGCTCAGTGAGGTAGAGTAATCCTAAGTCTCCCAGCTGGTAAGTATCATAGTCACAACCAGAACCCAGACTCCTTCACTCTTCATATGGTCCTTTGCCAAGTACACTAAGCTGTACCGCTGCTGGACATCTCATGCTGCCTTTCCACAAGGGCCTGGAGCCCCTGGAAAGCCACACAGATTCCTGATGACTTCACTTTTGTCTTTCAGACTGTGACAGCTACTGTCTCCAGTGCCAAGGTCCCCATGAGTGTACCCGCTGTGAAGGGCCATTTCTCCTCTTGGAAGCCCAGTGCGTCCAGGAATGTGGGAAGGGGTACTTTGCAGATCATGTAAAGCACAAATGCACAGGTAATTTGGAGACTGTTTTGATTATTCTGGAAAGAAGTGAAGGCAGCAAGTAAGTCACATGTGCTGACTCTCAGGTATCCAAGAACACTTAAATTAGAAAGCGGAATGAAAGCCCAGAGAGCTTAGCCTAAGTAATTGATGGCTTCACATGCATATCTGCCATATGTTGGTTAAATAGGACATAGGAGTGTAAGCCAATATTCTCTTACACAAACCAATATTGTCACCAAAGGTCTTTATGGAAACAAAGCCAATATTTTATGAAATGTAAAGCTTATATTGATCTACAGTGAGGGATCCATTAAGAGTGGATCAGCCCTGTTGATATAGACATAGAATTTTTAGTGTTTAGACTAAATTACCCATGATTCTGATAATATCCTTAAAGAATGGGAATTTTGGGGACAATTTAGTGAAACACACTGGAGCTTTTATGAAACTCAAGTTGAACCCCAAGTCTTAATCTCCTTGTCCACTGGATTAGCTGGAGAGTTTTATCAGTTTTTTTCTCATCATATCTATCAAAACTTGGTTTGTATGCCCCACTGTAGTACCTGACATTTAATAATGCTATTAACCAGGCATAGCATTTACATATCACTAAATTTCCCCCATTTGCATTATCTAATTTCATATTCACAATGGCTTGATAAAATATGACAGACACTATGAATCCTATTTTACAAGTGAAAGAAAAATAGGAGACTTAAAAGTGTTAATCACAGCAACTTAAGATCAGATGTTAAACCCAGGTTTTCTGATTCCAATCCAGAGCCCTTTAAACTATACTGTGTATCCTCTCTATAAAAAAATCTCAACTAAGAAAGCAGAAAAATTAGTCAGCAAAAACTCTTCCTAGAAAATTGTTAACTTGACTCGAAAAGTAATCCTATGGTCCTATTAATAGCTGCTGTCCTCCAGTATTTAAAATACTATTAAATACTACTACTACTAATAACAATAATAATAAGAAATACAACGGTGGTAGTAGTAGAACAATTGAGCCCTTCCTGTGTACCATGCACTGTTTTAGTCATTGCACATTATAACACATGTAATCCTCCCAACAATTATTTGCATTAGGTGCTATTAATGTCCCCATTTTTAAGACAAGAAAATTATGGCATCGATTGTTAAACAGAACTTGCCCGAGGTCAGCAGCTGGGAAGGTTAGAGGAGGAAGGGTACCTAGAAAGAGTCTGTGCTCTTAATCACTACAAAGGTCTTTTCTTACAAGTCAATATGGTTAACTTTTTAAACAATTCATGCATGTGTAACATTTTTAGATCGCATTGTGTAAAGCGAGGAGTGTTCCTCTCTATAGATCAGCTCCCTGTACATTCTACGGGGAAACCGTCAGTCTTCTCTTTTGTTACAGTTAGGGCTCATTTGTTGCATGTGCTCTGACTCTTCTGATTGCAAGCCCTTTATTTCTCTGTTGCTGGTGGTGCCTTGATTGAATCTCATTTAGTGTTTCCTTTTCTAATAGCCTGTCCTCGGGGGTGCTTGCAGTGCAGCCACAGGGACCGTTGTCACCTCTGTGACCATGGGTTCTTTCTGAAGAGTGGCCTCTGTGTTTACAACTGTGTTCCTGGCTTTTCTGCCCACTCCTCTAATGAAACATGTTCTGGTAAGTGTTTCTGCTCTGATAGTCTGGTGAACTTACCAATAATTTCTCTATGTGAAGGCTGAGTTTGCAGACATAATTGACGTATGTGATATAAAATGCACCATTCCCAATTTGGGAAAACCCATGGTGCTGCTAAGGAGTAAGGGACTCTTTATAGAATATGGAAAATTGGGAAATCTCAACTTCTATAATCATTGGAAAGGAAAAGAAGCAATCTGTGCCTTAAAAGTCACAGCTATCAGCTAAGAAATTGGCATAAAACTTAGGTAAGTTCCTGAACTACAGCCATGTTATAGAAAATTATATATATACAGTCACACTTTGCTTAATGATGGGGATACAATCTGAGAAATGCATCATTAAGCAGTTTCATCATTGTTTGAACTTCATAGAGTGTACTTCCGCAAACCTAGATGGTATAGCCTACTGCACACCAAGCCTATATAATATAGGCTACAAACCTGTAGAGCATGTGAGTGTACTGAATACCATAGGCAATTGTAACACAATAGTAAGTATTTGTGTATCTAAACATATCTAAAATAGAAAAGGTACAGTATAATTTTATGGGACCACCATCATATAAGTGGTCTGTTGTTGACTGAAATGTTATAGAGCACATGACTATATTTACCTATGATTTATTTATATTTATATAAATTTGTAGAGCTAATTATGTCAAAGTGCAGTGGTACACCCTTTTTCACAGTGTAGAGATAAATTATAAATAAATAACAAACAGTATGAGGAGTCTGCTTCATAAGGTTCACATGTTTCTAGTGGATGGATTTCAAGCTACCCTGTTTGCCCTTAAAAATATGTAACATTGGCCGGGCGTGGTGGCTCATGCCTATAATTCCAGCACATTGGGAGGCCGAGGCAGGCGGATCATTGAGGTCAGGAGTTCAAGACCAACCTGGTCAACATGGCGAAACCCTGTCTCTACTAAAAATACAAAAATTAGCCAGGCACAGTAATGAGCGCCTGTAATCCCAGCTACTCAGGAGGCTGAGGCTGGAGAATCGCTTGAACGCAGGAGGTGGAAGTTGTGGTGAGCCGAGATCATGCCACCGTACTCCAGCCTGGGTGACAGAGCAAGACTCCATCTCAAAACAATAATAATAATGATAATAATAATAATAATAAGTAACATGTTAAGAAATGAAGCCAGTCTCTTCCAACACATTAATGGACACGTTACCTTAAATAACAAAGAGAAGTGAATTTAAGTTCGGTCTTAATTTTGAATCCCAAAACCTTTATAGGTGAGTAAAGCTTGGGAGGGACATTACTGAGTGTTTGTTGTCTTTTGAGAGTCGTTCGTCAAAAACATGAGGCATTTTTTTAACACTCATATTCAATCATATTTTCTGTCTCTGTATTTCTGGCCTTTAAAGATATTAAGACTTCCCCATGGGAAAAAAAATATTTTTGGCTTATTTCTGGGGAATCTTTCTGAAAACCCTAAGTACTTGAGAGCCAGCTTACTTCTCTCTAGGATATAAGTCTGCTTGTGAAAATGAGTGCCACTCTCATTGGAGCGATCTTACAGTCGAAGTAGTCCCATTGAAATTTGGCATTTCCAAACTGTCCTGTCTGAACCTAGTTGTAAAAAGGAGCACTACCAATTAAAGTCCAGGCAAAAACAACTTGCAGGAGACAGGATAAATTCTACATCATGTTAAGAAATCCTTTTTTGTCATCAGATGTTTCATGTGGACAGAGATTATAAAATTGTAAGACAAGGTATGTGTATTTCACATGAATTTTAAGTATGAGCCACTGATAATCCTACTCCACTGTAAATTAACTGGTGCTATTCTAGGAAATGGTAGCAAACACCAGCCTTTTTACTTGCCCTTGGTAGGTCTGATGTGGCAGGTGCATCAGGATAGGACTGTGGTTCTCAAAGCCAGGAGCCCACTAGGATTACCTGCAGAGTTTGTAAAATTCCCAAGGTCCTACCTGAGAACATCCAAGTCAGAAGCTCTGGCAGTGGAGCCGAATTGTCAGTATTGTTTTAAAAGATCCCTATATGATTCTTATTATTGTTGAGATGTAATTTACATACCATAAAATTCATGCTTTAAAGTATAAAATTCAGTGGTTTTTAGTGTATTTATAAAGTTGTGCAACTAACACCACTATCTAGTTCCAAAACATTTTCATCATCCTAAAAGGAAACCCCATAATATTAGCAGTTTCTCTCTACTCCTGTCTCAACCCAGTCCCTGGCAACAACTAATCTACTTCTGTCTCTAGGTATTTGCCTATTCTAGGCATCTCACATAAATGGAACTTACAATATGTGGCCTTTTATGTCTGGCTACTTTTACTTAGCATAGTATTTTCAAGGTTCATCCATATGATATCATGAATCAGCATATCATTCCTTTGTCTTTCTATAGATGTAACATGCCACATTTTATTTATCCATTAAACAACGGATGGACATTTGAGTTGATTTCACTTTTTGACTATTATGAGTATTGCTGCTATGAACATTTGTGTACAAGTTTTGTATGGAAAAATGTTTTCAATTCTCTAGGGTTTATATACACAGGAGTAGAATTGCTGTGTCCTATGGTAACTGTATTTAACTGAGGAACTGTCCAACTGGTTTCCCAAGTGACTACACCATTTTACACTCCCATCAGCAATCTATGAGGTTTTGATTTCTCCACACCCTAACAATTTTTATTGTCTTTCCTAGTGGAAATGAGGCGATATCTTATTATGGTTATGATTTTGCACCTGCTCATGTGCTTATTGGCCTTTGTGTATCTTCTTTGAAGAAATGCCCATTCAAATTCTTCACCCATTTTAAAAACTGGGGTTTTCATTTTCTATCGTTGAGTTATAGGAGTTCTTTATATATTCTTGATACAAGTCCCTTTGTAGATATATGATTTGTGTGTTTACTCCCATTCTGTGTGTTGTCTTTTCACTTTCTCACAGGTGCCCTTTGAATACAAAAGTTTTACATTTTGATGATGTCCATTTATTTTTTCTTTTGTCACGTGTGCTTTTTATGTCTTATCTAAGAAAGCATTGTCTAATTCAAAAATCATAAAAGTATACTTCTATATTTTCTTCTAAGGGTTTTATAGTTTAACAATTACCTTGAAGTCCTATGTTCTTGTCATGTGCATTCAGGGTGGTAACCACTGGGAGGCTTATTGTATACCGTGGCCAGAATCTCATCTGTGCAGCTCTGAGTTAACAACATTACAAGCTTATTTAAAATTAAAACAAAAAAAAGGGTTGGCACATGGGGGGCAGCTGAAAGGAAAGCTGGAGCTGCCTGTAAGAGGGGAACATGTCCGAGTCAGAGCCAGAGCTCAGCAGGAAGTGAGAGCAGTGTTTGACAGATGCGGTAGTAAAGATAGGTACTGGTTTGGAACTAGGAATTGTTTTCTCACCTAAACTTCTTTAAAAGAAGAAAGTAGCCATTAACCTTTAGTTTGGCATGGAATTGGGAATGGCCTTCTCCAGCCATCGGCATAGTTTCCAGGCTCCGTGTCTTCTATATGGAACATGTGTCAAAGAACAGGAGCAGTGACTCACACCTGAGGACCCCACTGGGAGGCAAAGAGACATCATGTGTATTCTTCAGGAACACTGAAGCTCTCTAGAGCCAGCTGACGGTTGTGGTCTTTTGTAACAATGTAATACTGTAAACTCCAGCACACTATGCAGTGAAATCAACTCTGTTTCTTATTTTGTGTGTATTCTCTGGAAATTGTAAGGAGGTGGTCTGAAAAAAGAAAAATAAGGGGAAATTGACCTAATTAGGGAAGGCACCACAAGCTTCACCTTTGGGTTCCTGTTTTTCAGGCAAAATACATACCCCTAGTCTTCATGTGAATGGTTCCCTGATCCTCCCAATTGGTTCAATAAAGCCACTGGATTTTTCCCTCCTGAATGTCCAAGACCAGGAGGGTAGGGTCGAAGATCTCCTGTTTCATGTTGTGAGTGCTCCCACCAATGGTCAGCTAGTGCTCTCAAGAAATGGAAAAGAGGTTCAGCTGGATAAGGCTGGACGTTTTAGCTGGAAAGATGTGAACGAGAAGAAAGTGCGTTTTGTGCACAGCAAAGAAAAACTCAGGTGACTCTGTGTTTTGTTGTTTTCTTCCTGCCTCCTTTCCATCATTGCTCTTCCACTCCTCTACCCTGTCCCAGCCTCTCTTTCTCAATAGCTAACCCTTCTCATCCGGGGAAGATCAATACTCCACAAACCCAAATGCTGTCAGCTACCTGTCATCATTTCCCTGTGATTGCTCAAAGAACATGCATCTGTTAGAGACATTTTCATTTTCTCACATAATTATGGGTAATCCTCTGATGCAACAGAAAAATCCTGGTACAATTAGTCAGATTTTTGGCCCAGCACAAACAAAAGTGGTCATATACCTAGATGTTACAGCTGCTGCTTCAACATTGGGGCAATACACTGGGAGTGGGCGGCAGAGAGAGAGGATGGGAGCACATGCTTTTCAAGGTGTTGTATGGTCTCTAGGATTTTAGAGTTGGAAGGAAACTTAGAATCACAGTGAACTTTTTATTATCCACATTATGGGATTAATTATGGTTAATTTTTAAGCCTGATTCGGTTTTCCCCTGATGCTTAGCACACTTCTGGCTGCCTTCCCCACCCCAGCTGACATATGCTTCAGGAATGCAATTGAATGTTAACACCAACCCAAGCAAATATAGCTATATAATTAGCAGGGTAAATCTACTCCACAGAAGTCAGAGGGTGCCCCCCAAAGATTAGCCTTTAGGATTCTTCTTCATCCTGCTCTACTTCATTAGTGCAGATAATTCAGCATAGCCTCTATGTATAAACAAGGAGTTGAAACCCATGAAACAGTGACAAGGACGCAGTGAGTATTTTCTGCTGTCAACACTAACCTTGAGGGTTGGTTGGCTTTGAGATTTGGACTGGGAGATAGGTGAGGAGAAAAGTAGATGGCATTTTCTCTATTGTAATTCAGAGGTGATGATGCTAGTGACCTTGGAAGATCATATTATAGGAATAAGAACAACTAGCATTTATGGAGTGCTAACTTTGAGCCAGGCATCATGTTAGGCACTTTACATGAACTATATATCTCATGTTCCTAGTCTACAGATAAGGAAACTGAGGCCTTGAGAGTATAGGTTATCTTGCCCAAGACCTCTCAACATGTGTGTGCAGAGCTGAGACTCCAAGCCAAGACTGATTCCACAACCCATGCCTTTAGCCACAATGATTTCTGCCTCCCTAATATACTAGGAACAATAGGCATGCTTCCCTCCTCAAAGGACAAAACGTCACTTCATAGAGAAGTATTGCTACAGAGATGAAGCTTAACACTCTGGTGTTTGATGCCATAGACTCTTCAAATTCCTACTCTATATTCTGCATTCATTTTTACTATAAGTATTATTATTATTATTATTTGAGACAGAGTCTAACTCTGTCACCTAGGCTGGAGTACAGTGGCATGATCTTGGCTCACCAAAACCTCTGCCTCCTGGGTTCAAGTGATTCTCGTGCCTCCGCCTCCTGAGTAGCTGGGACTAGAGGCACACACCACCATGCCGAGCTAATTTTTGTATTTTTAGAAGACGTAGGGTTTCACTATATTCGCCAGGCTGGTCTCAAACTCCTGACCTCTAGTGATCTGCCTGCCTTGGCCTCCGAAAGTGCTGCAATTACATGCGTGAGCTGCCACACCTGGCCTATTCTTAAGTATTTCTATCACACAGACACACAAACACAGAACGATACAACTCTGTATCGTAATCCCTGTTCTTGCAGTCACTTATGAAAAGCATAAAGCTTCATAGACAACCAAGGTCAACCTTCTTGTCTATTTAACTTCTTTAACTTCTCATCACCTGTTTTTTTTTGTGGAATCATAGCTTTGTACCCCTAAATGGGACAAAGAATGGCAGTTTAGGAAATACTCACAGTACTCTTTTTGGGGCACCCATTATCCAAGAAAAGAAAGAATGAGAGGCACAGTAAAAATTCAACAAAAGAAAGAGTGAGAATAATAATAAAATGAGGTTGGTAGAAACCCATGGAAAATAAAATTATTAAAGTCTCTGAATAACACAAAACAAATGTTTGTGTTTTGATTTTGTTTTTAACCGTGAAGACACTGACCACGATTCTTTTTTTTTTTTTTTTTTTTTGAGACGGAGTCTCGCTCTGTCGCCCAGGCTGGAGTGCAGTGGCGGGATCTCAGCTCACTGGAAGCTCCGCCTCCTGGGTTCACGCCATTCTCCTGCCTCAGCCTCCCAAGTAGCTGGGACTACAGGCGCCCGCCACCACGCCTGGCTAGTTTTTTGTATTTTTTTAGTAGAGACGGGGTTTCACCGTATTAGCCAGGATGGTCTCGATCTCCCGACCTCGTGATCCGCCCGTCTCAGCCTCCCAAAGTGCTGGGATTACAGGCTTGAGCCACCGGACCCGGCCGAGCACGATTCTTTAGGATCGGGTTCCTTTGGGATTAGAATGCTTCTGTGGAGTAGAAGACAACCTATAGGTGTAGTTGCTATCACTGGGATAAAATGGTATTGCTGATATACTGAACACTGTTATTAGAACCTCAGTGCCACCAAAAGTCATTTTTAAAAAACTATTTTTGTCTTACCTTCTATCCTGGAAGGCAATCCATCAGTTACATTCTCTTGAAGCCTGAGGTGGTGGTGGAGAGGGACAGGACTTAAATGGGACAGAAAATGAAGGGAAGATAGAAGAGAAGGGAAGACAAGAATCGTTTTTTAAAAAACAGTCAGGTTTATTGAGGTATAATTTGCATTCAATAAAATCCCCCATTTTGAAGTGTATTGTTCTATAAATATTAATAACTGTATACAGTTTTGCAGTCTTGTGACCACAACCATAGTCAATATGTAAAATAGTTTCACTACCCCAAAAGTCTCCTTTTTATAGTTGCTCCTTTACCCCCAGTCACTGGTGACCACTGATCCAGTTTTACTGCTATAGTTTTGTGCTTTTTAAAACGTTAGGTGAATGGAATCAAACAATATGTAGCCTTTTGTTTCTGTCTTTTGCCATAATGCTTTTGAGATCCATCCACATTCTTTCATGTATAAATAGTAGTTCCAAGAATAACTTCTAAAGAACTTTTAAAACAATGGTCCCTCTGGTAGATTAGAATTCAAAAATACCCATATTGCAGTAGTCCTAGATCTTACCAGTCAGCAGCAAGTTCTGTGCTTGGTTTGGCTTTGAAGGTGAGTAAGTCTTACCTTCCCTCTAGCAGTCTCTGAAGCTGCTTGAACAACGGCTTATTTTATTGTTAATTGGGACTCTTTGGTTGCAAGTAATGGAAGTAAACTTGAACTAGATGAGCAAAAATGTAAGACTTGTTATAACATTGCAGGGGTGGCTCAGATCTCGAAGGCACCAAGGGCAACTGTGCTCCAGGACAGTGTGGAAGCAAGGACTGGGAAGGGGAAATAGGAATCAACTCTTCTGTCATCCCTGTGTCTCTTTGCTTATAGGTTTCATTCACTTCTGTGTTACAGGCAGACTTGTTCTACACTGTAGACTCTGGTTGTCCTGTAGTCAAATGCTGAGACTGACTGCTGGCTCTTGGGCCAGTTGCAAATCACCAGGGAAGAATCAGCCATCCTTCCCTAGTCTGTCCACAATGACTATGTGTAGGCTGGTGGGGAGTGAGGGGAGATGAATAGCCGTGTAATACAGACATTGCAAACATTGTTACTGGGGGCCCACTCACATGAATTGGGCAGGGTTTAGGAAGAGCATTTGTTGGGAAGAGGGAATCGTGGAGAACAGGTCAGAGACTATAAAATATTCCTTTCAGTTCTTCAGTTTAACCATTAGCCTACGATATATTGCTAATCTGCCTTGGCCTGACAACTAATTTTTCAGTCTTTTCTTTATTCAGTTTAGAAAGATAGGAAACAAAATGGTTCTATAATTATTATAATTGTTATAAGAAGATTTAAGAACACACAGTATTTTTACCTGAATCTTACTATGTTCATCTTTATCTGGTAGTTTTTCTTTATAGTATGAATATGACATTGCTGCAGCAGTTTGATCCAAATTCTTACCTACACATAACCTGAAAATGTTTTTAAGCCTTTTCTGTCTAAAGTCTAATGTAATGATTGTATTTTCTTATTCCTTTCTTTGGGACTTCTTTAGGAAAGGTTACTTTTTCCTGAAAATTAGTGACCAGCAGTTCTTCTCTGAGCCACAGCTGATCAACATACAAGCGTTTTCAACACAGGTAATAAAAATGGCCAAGGAATTAATAATTTTACATGCCTACTAGTTCTCAAGCACAAAATCCAGGTTTCCTGTGGATTTAATGAAAATGATTGCATTAAATTAATCTAGTCTTGGCTTCCTCTTGAGATGCCACGGGACTAATTTTTAGGACTTCTGGGTAATAACAACAGCAGCAACCAAAATTACTAATATTCCTCTAGTACTTAGTGTTACAGTCTTAGTGTTTCACATAAGTAACTCAGTTAATCCTTATGCCAATATTATGAGGTATTGTTGTTTCCAATTTACAGACAAGGAAGCAAAGTCACAAGAAGGTGACATAACTTGTCTGTGGTAATATAGCTAATAAATAGGGAGTCAATGTTTGTGCCCAGTAAATCTGGCTACAGAGGCAGTGTTCTTAACCGTTACATGATGCCTAACTTTACTATACTGAGTCTGCTAGCAGCCCTTCCAAATAATTGGCAGGGTGCAGTGGCTCATGCCTATAATCTCAGCACTTTGGGAGGCTGAGGCAGGTGGATTGCTTGGGCCCAGGAGTTTGAAGCCAGCCTGAGCAACATGGCGAAACCCCATCTATACCGAAACAAAAAAAAATACAAAAGATTAGCTGGGCCTGGTGATGCATTCCTGTAGTCCCAGCTACTTGGGAAGCTGAGATGGGAGGATCACCTGAGCTCAGGAAGGTTGAGGCTGCAATGAATGACGATCATGCCACTGTGCCCCAGCCTGAGCAACACAGTGAGACCCTGTCTCAAACAAACAAAAAAAGAATGTCTTTATTTTTAGGTGAAGGAGTTTGTTGTATCTTTCTCTAGTATATGGAATTTGCAGCAGTTAGAGAATATTATTAAGGATCTACTTAAATGAGGTTCCAGTGTGCCAGTGTGGCCATCAACAAAACACAGACATGAGGAAGTCATGGTAGATGCTGTAAAACTCAGTGTGATGGCCCTTCAAACTCACCTCTCATCATTCATCTCCATCAAGTTGTACTTATGGATCCAGAATACATATAGTGGTAGCTGCTCCAGGAACTGGGCTTGAGGGATTGAAGAATCAAAATGTGTAAATAATAGGGAAATAGGTATATTCATAAGTTATGAAAAGCAAGAGAGTGGAATATTCTCCTCGGGAACCAAGACTAGCTAAATATCCAGATGTCAGTATCATGTTATTCATGATTCAAGGAAGGACACTAGATTATTGTTTTTCATCTGATGTTTTTATATATTTGGTCCAAAAATGAAAGGATCATGCATAACAACATAGACTTGAACCAGAGGTGGCTTCAAAATGGTATTAATAGCCCAGTTCACCTCTTCTTGATGGTATTATCACATCAGGGATAAATTGGAGTTTAATGATTTGAAAATGATCCTAAGTTAATTTGATCTCATGGGTGAACAAAATATATAAATTTTGTTTTAATTAAAGCTAAAACAGGCTGGGCTCAGTGGCTTATGCCTGTAATCCCAGCAATTTGGGAGGCCGAAGTGGGTGGATCACCCGAGGTCAGGAGTTCGAGACCAGTCTGGCCAACATGGTGAAACCACGTCTCTACTGAAAATGCAAAAATTAGCTGGGCGTGGTGATGGACACCTGTAATCCCAGCTACTCGGGAGGCTGAGGCAGGAGACTAGCTTGAACCAGGAAGGTGGAGGTTGCAGTGAGCTGAGATCGTGCCACTGCACTCTAGCCTGGGCAACAGAGTGAGACTCTGTCTAAAAAAAAAAAAAAAAGCTAAGACAAGTTGATCTCTGTAAATTTAGGACAGAAGGCTACATCCAGTCTTACAACTTACTAGTTTAGATGTTTCTCAGTCCTTACACTCAGAAACTTTGTTTTGTTCTTTTTGTTTGGGCTAATAAAGTTACTCCAGTGAAAGACCAAAGGTAGATATTGGCAAGTCTTCCTAATCTGACATGGTGAGTTCCCATGGTTCCCCAAGTGTGGCTTATGTGTTTTTCCACAAGCAAGTGAGTAAGTAAGGAGGGCACATTTAATTTTACTTATTATATGAGAAACTTGTATCATTTTAAGTCTTTAAAATGGAATTTTAGAAAATAATTTTAACTTACTTTTGTTTCTTTATATTTCTGCAATGTTTCAGTGTGGTCCTGAGCCTCTCTAATATTTTCTCATGCAAGTTAATTTGGTCTTTTCCGTTTGTGCATTTTGACATCACCTTTGACTTTTCCTCTTTCAGAATAGGAGAGGTCACTCTTTCCCATGTATAGAATCATAGCTGTAGAATTCTCACTTGAGAATTCTGAAGAGTAATTATCATCTAATTTCCCACTATGTGACTATTATAATGATGTATTAGACATTCCTTTAATGGAGATTGTAATTTCCAGGAGACCAGGAGGGTGGCTTGGGTAGTTTTAAAAGAAAGCCATTTGGATTAAAGAAGGCAGTGTGTTGAAAAGTCCTAGATGGTTCTACTTCAAATGATATTTATTTAAAAACCGAAATAATATTTTCTTTGGCTTCTGGCCTCAATTTTTTGGGTGAGTTTTGTTTTGTTTTTTTTTTTTTTCCTGTTGTGGTTCATTAGCTTTTATCTTTATGAAAGAACATTTTATCTGCTTACTCAAGTTGGTGGGAGGTAACCTGACAATCCCAAGAAAAAGATATTAAATTTTACTATATTAGCCTTGTCACATGAATTAGCCAGGTGGTTGCCTTACTCACCGAGACCATAATCTTGGCAGGCTTTATAACCTGAGTTGGGGTGGGGCTCTATCAAGATTTGGATGAGAAAACTGAAGAAAATTACTGGGAGGGACTAGAAACGGCATGAGCTCAGGATGCAGAAGTAGCTCCTGTGAGTAAGTATACTACAATATGGCCTGGAGTGAAGTGTGTCCTCCCAAAGGCAAGTCCAAACAGTTCACACCTCTTATTAGTCTCTCCTGGGATATAATGTAAGTCAGGATAGCAGAGAAATTAGAGATTTAGAAGCTAGCAGCTCTCACCAGTTGTCTCTCAAGTCTTGAAGTGGCTTGATAAACCTCTAGAACCCAGAGGTGTAAAGTAACCTTAGTTGTTGTGTTACTACGACTGACCACACCTCTGACAAATGCTTTCACCATAAAACAGTTTGGTGCTTTGCTAGAACACCTTGAGTTTCTCAAAAAAGCATAGAAATAACAATCAGGTGTCCAGTCCACTGGTTTGTCCTTTCTTTCCCTATTAACTGACTCTTCTTCCCTTCAACTCCACAGGCCCCCTATGTGCTGAGAAATGAGGTTCTCCACATTAGCAGAGGAGAGAGAGCAACCATCACCACCCAGCTGCTTGACATCCGAGATGATGATAACCCACAGGATGTGGTCGTTGAAGTAATCGATCCTCCACTTCATGGCCAATTGCTTCAAACACTTCAGTCCCCAGCAGCCCCTACCTATCAATTCCAGCTGGATGAACTCTCTAGAGGCCTTCTCCACTATGCTCATGATGGTTCAGACAGCACATCCGATGTTGCAGTCTTGCAGGCCAATGATGGACACTCCTTCCATAATATACTGTTCCAAGTGAAGACCGTGCCTCAGGTAGGTGTCATTCCTAGAGTTACAGTTTCCTTGCACCTAGATGTGAACTTCCAATGTTGATATTATTTTATGATACTCACAAAGTTAAGATGTGGGTAGTCATTCATTTAGTCAAATATAACCTATTATAGAGAGGGCGCTAAATATCTTGTTAGGAGCACTCTTGATCTGAAAGACCTGTCCCCATGTTCTCTACAAATTGGGACACTTTTGAACCTTTTTTGTTGAGGTACTGCCATAAGAACGTGTTATTATACACTAATCCTTTTATCTCCTGCCTGAGCATAACCATAAGAATTAAGATATTCCTGTTTTTATCTGCCCTTTGAAAACAGCTCATGAGGCCGGGCGTGGTGGCTCACACCTGTAATCCCAGCACTTTGGGAGGCCAAGGCGGGTGGATCACGAAGTCAGGAGATCGAGACCATAGTGGCTAACACGGTGAAACCCCGTCTCTACTAAAAATACAGGTGCGCAGTGGTGGGCACCTGTAGTCCCAGCTACTAGGGAGTCTGAGGCAGGAGAATGGCGTGAACCCAGAGGGCAGAGCCTGCAGTGAGCTGAGATCGCACCACTGCACTCCAGCCTGGGCGACAGAGAGAGACTCCATCTCAAAAAACAAACAAACAAACAAAAAAACAGCTCATGAAATGTGAAGCTCATAGTCAGATAATCTGAATGAATCAAAAAAAGTGAGTTCAGCCATTCTGTTAGCTCAACTAAAGAAGGATGAGCAAACTCTTTTGGTAATCCTAGGGATCTTTGCCCTAGGAAGTAGGAGCCAATAAAGAGCATTGGGCCGGATGCAGTGGCTCATGCCTGTAATCTCAGCACTTTGGTAGGTTGAGGTAAGAGGATCACTTGAGCTCAGGAGTTTGAGACCAGCCTGAGCAACATAGAGAAATCTTGTCTCTACTAAAGGTTTTTTTCTTTAAAAATTAGCTGAATGTGATGGCATGCATCTGTGGCCTTGGCTACTCCAGAGGCTGAGGTGGGAGGATCACTTTAACGCAGAAGTTCAAGGTTGCAGTGAGCCGTGACCACACTACTGCACTCCAGCATGGATGACAGGGCAAGGCCCTATCTCTAAATAAATAAAGGAATAGCATATTTGCTCAGCCTGAGTCATTGACATGCCACCTTTTTATGTTTTTGCCATATCCACAAGCACCTGTACTATTACTTACTTAATATTTTTCTTTGTATCAACTTACTTTTTATTGTAGCCTCATCCTAATAAATACTACTTAGGAAATCATGGGCTTAATGTAGAATTATACTTTTTTTCTAAAATATGAAAATAAATACATAACCATTCTACAACATTTTGTCCATATGCTACTGAAAATGTTTTTGGATACTGCAAATGAGATGGTTCTCACACTTTAGGAAATACTGGACTGAGCCATTGCTAGACCAAAGGGACCTGGAAAACATTTTCAAAACTAGATGATATTTCACTGGATGCCCTTTTCTCAGTTGCATCAAGAATGACTCTTTCTCATGATAGTAGATTGGGAAACATAATTCTTAAACAACCTTTTATTTCAAATATCCCTGCCTACTGAGGTGTCATTAATGACTAGATGGAGAGACTGATTTGTTGTGGACAGTTTAAAACCACTCGTCACTTTCTCATCAGTGATCACTCAAAATTTGTGATTGATCCGATTGAGCCTCATGAAGGTGAACAGCTGAATCTAATATGGTCTGCTAGGTAATTTCTCAGTTTCCTGCCTCGTTATTTTCAGCTGCTGAAAGCAGTGAAGGTGGCATAAGAGAGATGGGAGCCAGTGAAAGCTGATGATGAGATGGAGTTGGCAGATAGCCACCTTGCAGCTCATCCTAATTATCACACTCCTGCGATGGCCCTGGGAGATAAGGTTTAGTTCTAGAGAGATGAAGTCTAGACAGACAAAAGTTTTTGTTTCTTCCTTCTTGGTTTCTTTCCAAAGGTTGTTAGAGGATTTCAGTGCCACCCTAGCAGCTGCCTTTCCTATTGTGGCTTCCATCTCCATGTTTGGAGCTCAGTTCAGTGTATTGCACAGCCATTTTGTGTGGAGTGACCCAAGATGGAAGGGCATTTCTAGGGTTTTAGCTGCTTTGACTACCAGAACAAAACCAAGAAAAGTGGAAATTTAATTCATAAATAAAGCACAAAGCACAGAGTTTTGGAATCCTTGTGACTTGTGAGTCATGTAGGTATTTTCTGTGTCTGTGATTCCTGAAAAGTGAATTTAAGTTGTGCTCTGTGTCCCTTTTCATCCCTCTCTCCTGTATTGCTGTGATTACCTGCCCATGCATTAGAATAATGAAACCCATGACCAGAGCCTCAGCATTCATCATGATGTACTAATAATACATTTGACTGCAATATTGGCAATATTATACAAATATGTACTGTTTTTCCTTTTAGGAATTCAAAATATTTTTTCCTTATATCTCTTTTACTGATCTTTACAATGTCTTGGGGAAGAAGGTTAGAGTAGAGGCTATGGGACCTTAATTTTTCTAATGGGAAATCTATTATGGGTAGAAGTTTTTCTTTGTTTTGTTTTTGATATTAGGCACTAAAGTTTGATGGGAATTATTCCATTTGATCTTCACGATCACTCTGTGATGTTTGTACAGTCATTATCTCTAATTTTCCAAAAGAGGAAACTGAAGCACAAAGAGGTTGAAAAACATTCATTGTCATAAAGGTACTTAGTGCTGGAGCTATGATTTCATCTCAAGTGTGTCTGCCTCCTACACTTAACCATGAGACTCTTTTCATTCTAGCTAGGAGTTTTCAATGTGTTGGTCATATATATTCTTATCCCCTTAATGGATAGAATAAAGACAGTAATTTAGTCATTTTCTCAATGTTCTATCCAAGCTGGGCCCCAAGCCTTCTGTAATCTTTCCTCTGAACTACTGCATCTTGTTACAAGTGAGAGTATTTATAAACGTTAAGTCTTCTGGGCGCAAGAAGAAAAAAGTGCCTCAACTCTTATGGCTTCTTGTAGATGCGTTGTCAGACATGACTGATTTTATTCTAACAGCCATGAGGGAAGATGGGCGTGTAAGTTCTTACCCTCTGGCCACCTAGTTATTAAACCTGGAGTGAGACTGATTATTGGCTGATGTCTAAGTGATAGTTTAAATAGAATGGCCAAGTGGCTTGTGTTTAATTCCTAATGAATGAATGTACAAATTAATCCTAATATCATTCAACAGAAAATACAACCTGTCAAGGTAACTAGGGAGGGATAGAAAAAGGAAGCTCTGTGTGAACAGGGGCTATTCCAGTCTTACTCTCCTGAGCAGAGCATATCATAGGAATTCAGTACATTTTTTTTTGGATGGATGGGTAATGGATGGATGTAATGGCTTGAGTGAGGCTGGCGCCTGTGTTTCTGCCTTCCAATACATCTCTTGTATCAGATGAGAAGCCCTTGGGGCACCTCCACAATAGCCCACCTGGGAATGAGTAGAGGAGCTGTCAGTTCAACCCTTGTTTTTCAAGTTCTACATCACTTCCCCCAAACTTATGTTTTTATCTTTGGCCTGATAGTGAATAAACTTGGCCGCCACCTCCAGCCTTATACTGAGTTGCTGAGGAGAAAATGTAACCAGGACTGATGTTGAAACATGTTCTGTTGGGGGAAGGAGGCAAAATAAATAAAACAGATTAAAAAGTAATAAAGAATGCATTGCTGAACAGGCTTTCATTAATTGGGGAGATTACTAAACCCAAGTCTGCTACAGATATGATTCTAAACCAATTTTACATTTAATAAGGGCTAAAATGTGGACAGGGAAAATTCGTACTTATTGGTGGGCTTCTGTTACTGCTGGGGTTTCAAGGAATTGTCTTCTTTTTCATTAATTAAGATACCTCTGGAAATCATGCCTTTTTTTTTTCCACTCTGGCAATACATGTGATGATCTTTCTGAACTTTGTTATTCTTTGAGCAGTATTTTCTGCAACTGGGTAATGCTTTAATGTCAAAAGTCCCCAAGTGTCATGCTAGGAACTGGATGGAAAATTCTATTGCTTAGAGTCCTCTCTGACTGTTTATCTGTGGTAAGGCTTGTGTACAGAGAAATAGCCCTGTGGTGATTTCCCTCAATTTCATTAATGCCTACCTCTCATTGGTTGTCTTGCAGGGACACAATTAGTTTGATAATAGTGACATTTATGAGAATTACAAACATCAATGGCATAAAAATGTTAATTTCTTATGAGTAAGAGCCTATATCATAAATAACTAAATCCTTGCCATATATGAGGGTTTCACCTTTTGGGGGGTTTGATTAGCTTATTCAATTCAGTGTCTCAAGGTGCATAATCAGAAAATATTTCCTTAAATATACATATACTGGTTGAAATCTACATGGAGCAAAGGTTCTGTATTCTTGACCTGAAATAGCAAGCTTCTGGGGCTCATACACACATCGACAAACACAGAAACAGTCCAATTATCTCTCCTGTTTTCTTTATGCTGGTAAATTTCACCACACCACCCCACATGATCTTTTCTACAGTGTCCTTTGAGATTAAATTTTAATAGCTATGATATAAATGAGCTCTTGCAAATTAAGGTATATTTTTACAGAACAAGTAAAATTATAAGGTCACCGTTATATTCAACGTTAGTCATTTTCTATTTAGTGAGGTTTAAAACTTTTATCTTGAATGTTTGGCCTGGGGTTAGAGTACATTATCATTTCAGCTAACGTTTCTTCATTTATGACTCAACCTTTAATTTTGGGGGGAAATTTTCATTTTGTTTGCGAGATTTTTTTTTTCTCCAAAAGATGGAGGCTTGTGACATTATTTCTGGTTTATAACATTAATATTTTTATTTATAATATGATATGTAATGGCTAACCTTTATTACCATTTCTGCATGCCTATTGTTCTATCAGACAAATTAGAAGAACTATTTAATTTAAAGCACTGTTTTAATCATGTCCCCAGTTTTACTTGTTGGGATTTTATTGCCTGCTAATGTGGTCCTCTGGAGGATCTATAAAACATTACTGGGCAGATTATTCACTTGGTAATATAACTAATTTCTTGAACTGGCAAGGATATATACATCATGTGCAGAAAAAAAAAAATGTGAGGAGATAAAAAATTCAAAATGTCAGAACCATTGGGGAAATTAGGTTAAAATTTGGCTTTTTGGATACCTTAAATGTAGAAAAGATGATATATATCCTTCTATCCATCACTTCTTGAATCTTCCCTGGACCCTCTCCAAAAGAAAACAATAAGAAACAAACATGTTCATCATGATGAGTGGGAAGATTGATGCTTCTTCCTTTTTTAAAAAAAAAACAACAAACCCTCCTTTATTGAGGAATGATTGACATGTAAAAACCTCTACATATTTAATATATACAATTTTAATTTGCGAATAAGTATATAGGCATGAAACCACCACTATCCAGGTCTTAATCATATTCCTAACCTCATAAAGTTTTCTCCTGCCTTGTTTACGATTTTTGTGTATTTATTATTTTTTGTGGTAACATAAGCTGTACTATCTTAGCACATTTTAAATATACTATATAGTACTGCTAGTCATAGGCACTATGCCATATAGTAGGTCTTCAGGACTTACTTATCCTTCGTGTATCTACTGCAGGTTTTTCTTCATGATTACCATAAGGGTTACATAAAATATCTTATAATAGTCTCTTTTAACTGAAACTTTGTTCTTTTTGACCATCCATCTCCCCATTTCCCCTTTCCCCCAGCCCCTTGCAACTGCCATTCTACTGTCTGCTTTATGAGTTTGACTATTTCAGATTCCACTTACAAGCAAGATCATGTAGTTATTGTCTTTCTGTGTCTAGCTTATTTCGCCTAGCATAATGTCTTCCAATTTCTTCCATATTGTTGCAAATAGCAAGATTTCTTTCATTTTTAAGGCTGAATAATATTCCACTATATATTCATTTATCCACTGATTGACGTTTAGGTCGATTCTGTATCATGTCTATTGTGAATAATACTACAATGAACGTGGAACTGCAGATATCTCTTCAACATACTGATTTCATTTCCTTTGGATGTATATCCAGAAGTGTGATTGCAGATCATATGATAGTTTGTTCTTAAGTTTTTGAGAAGCCTGCATAGTAGCTGTACCAATTTACTTTCCTCCCACCAATGCACCAGGATTCCCTTTTCTCCAAATCCTTTTCTCCAAATCTTTTCTCCAAAGATTGCTTTCTTTATACCTTTATAAAAATAGCCATCTGGCAAGTGTGAGGTAGTTTTGCTTTGCCTTTTTCTCATGATTATTTATGCTTTTCATACACCTGTTAGGCATGTATATGCCTTCTTTGGAGAAATACCTTTTTAGGTTTTTTGCCCATTTTTAGGTTATTTGAATTTTTTGCTTTTGAGTTGTAGGAGTTTCTTATATATTGTGGATATTAACCCCTTATGAGATATTGGTTTTGCAATTATTTTCTCCCATTCCATAGGTTGCCTTTTCATTTTGTTGATTGTTTCCCTTGCTGTGCAGATGCTTTTTAGTTTGACATAATCCTACTTGTTTATTTTTGCTTTTATTTCCCGTGATTTCAGTGCCATATCCAAAAAATAGTTGCCAAGACCTGTATCAAGGAGCTTTTCCCCTATGTTTTCTTCTAGGTCTTTTACAGCTTCAGGTCTTCTGTTTAAGTCTTTAACCCATTTTGAGTTGATTTTTGTGTGTGATGTAATTTCATTCCTTTGCATGGGATATGCAATTATCCTAACACTATTTATTGAAGAAACTATTCTTTTCTCCTTTCCTTATTTTATATTCTTTGCACTATTGTTGAAGAATAGTTGGTCATAAATGTGTGGATTTATTTCTGTGCTCCTTATTCTGTTCCACTGGTCTATGTATTTGTTCTTATTCCAGTACTATAATGTTTTAATTACTGTAACTTTGTAATGTAATTTGGAATTAGAGAATGTGAGGCCACCAGCTTTGTTCTTGCTCAAGATTGCTTTGGCTATTTGGGGACTTTTGTGGTTCCATATGAATTTTAGGATTTGTTTTTCTGTTTCTGTGTAAAATGCCATTGGAATTTTGACAGGGATGGCGTTAAATCTGTAGATTGCTTTGGCTAGTATGGACATTTTAATAATATTAATTATTCCAATTTATAAACATGGGATATTTTTGCATTTATTTGTGTTTTATGCAATTTCTTTCACCAATATTTTATAGCTTTCAATGGCATATCTTTCACCTTCTTGGTTAAATTTATTTCTAATTATTTTATTCTTTTGATGCTATTATAAATAAGATTGTTTAATTTCTTTTTCAAAGAGTTTATTGCTAGTATATGAAAACACAACTGATTTTGCATGTTGATTTTATTTTACTGAATTTGTTTATTAGTCCTAACAGTCTTTGGGTGGAATCTTTAGGGTTTTCTATATATAAGATCATGGTGTCTGTAAATACAGACAATTTAACTTTTTCCTTTCCAATTTGGATACATTTTGTTTCTTTCTCTTGCCTAATTGCCCTGGATGGGATGGCCAAAGGAGATACTTGATATGATTTCAGTCTTCTTAAGCTTGTTAAGACATCTTTTGTGGCTTAACATTTGTTCTAACCTGGAGAATGTTCCATATGTGCTCGAGAAGAATATGAATTCTGCTGCTATTATATGTAATATTCTATATATGTCTGTTAGGTCTGTTTGTTCCATAGTGTTATTCAAATCCTCTGTTTCTTTATTGATTTTCTATCTGGATGATCTCTCTATTGTTGAAAGTGGGGTATTGAAGTCCCCTACCATTATTTCATTGCCCTTTATTTCTCCCTTCAGTTCTGTCAACATTTGCTTGATGTATCTAGGTGTGCTAATGCTATGTGCATGTATATTTACAATTATTATATCTGCTAGGTGGATTGACCTCTTTATTATTATACAATACCTTCTTTGTCTCTTATGATGTTTTTTGACTTCAAAGCTATTTTGCCTGATATAAATATAAGCATCTCTGTTCTCTTTTGGTTTTTATTTGCGTGGTATATATTTTTCCATCCTTTGGCTTTCAGCCTATATGTATCCCTAAAGCTAAAGTGAATCTCTTTATAGGCAGTTTATAGTTGGATCACACTTTCTGTCCATTCAGCCGCTGTTATGTTTTTTGATTGGAGAATTTAATCCATTTACATTTAATTTTTGATAGGTGAGGACTTACCTATTGCCATTTTGTTGTGTTCAGAGTTTTTGTAGTTCCTCTCATCCTTTTTGTCTCTCTTGCTGTTTGCCTTTGTGATTTGATGGTTCTTTTTTGTAGTGGTGTGTTTTTATTTATTTCTCTTTATCTTTTGTGTATCTACTGCAGGTTTTTTCTTCATGATTATGATGAGGGTTACATAAAGTATCTTACAGTAGTCTATTTTAAGATGATTAACTTATCTCCAATTGCATACAAAACTGTTTACTTCTCCCTGACCCTCACCATTTTATGTTACTGGTGTCACAATTTATATCTTTTTATATCATATATTCATTTAAAAAACTGGTAGTTATAGTAACTTTTAATACATTTTCTTCTAACTTTTATACTAGAGTTAAAACTGACTTATATATCACCATTACAGTATTTTTTTTTAATTATTACTATACTTTAAGTTCTAGGGTACATGTGCATAACGTGCAGGTTTGTTACATATGTATACTTGTGCCATGTTGCTGTGCTGCACCCATCAACTCGTCAGCACCCAACTACTCGTCATTTACATCAGGTATAACTCCCAATGCAATCCCTCCCCCCTCCCCCCTCCCCATAATAGGCTCCAGTGTGTGATGTCCCCCTTCCCGAGTCCAAGTGATCTCATTGTTCAGTTCCCACCTATGAGTGAGAACATGCGGTGTTTGGTTTTCTGTTCTTGTGATAGTTTGCTAAGAATGATGGTTTCCAGCTGCATCCATGTCCCTACAAAGGACACAAACTCATCCTTTTTTATGGCTGCATAGTATTCCATGGTGTATATGTGCCACATTTTCTTAATCCAGTCTGTCACTGATGGACATTTGGGTTGATTCCAAGTCTTTGTTATTGTGAATAGTGCCACAATGAACATACGTGTGCATGTGTCTTTATAGCAGCATGATTTATAATCCTTTGGGTATATACCCAGTAATGGGATGGCTGGGTCATATGGTACATCTAGTTC